>NC_090739.1:64490983-64523483 GCF_036898095.1 Palaemon carinicauda
AATTTTATTATCAAAATTCCGGAGAACAGTATATAGTTTTGAACACATTTCAAAGTTCTTTGATGTTGAACATAATTTATTATCTTAGCATTAAAAGTTTAATGCGATAAAAAATTAAGAAATAAGAATCGCCAAAGATTATAACAAAAAAACAATTGGAATGCATTTCCCTATGTGGTTTGTTCTTAATTATAACACTTGATAAATAATTGGTTAAATAAGAATAATGATAAATTATCAAGCAAGCATAGCCTACAATTCACCGATGGAGTAATGGTAACAATATATCTTATATGATGGAAAAATTGAAGTACAACAGAGTTAACCAGCAAAATACCATAAAGGAAAGCATGGCCATTTATGTTGCTTTTACTATAAGTATAATTTTTTCCAAATATTTTTAGCAACATATTTTAATTCTAATTCTTAACTTAAATACGAACATTTCCCAAATTTTTCTTTTTCATGATGGTTTGCACTTCTGTTTGGGAACATTAGATATATCATCTTTTAAGTCTAATACAACAATAATAAATATGACATTATAATCACCTAGATACATATACACATATATAAGTATGTACATACAGTATATATATGCATATGAATATTCATATACATACATACACACACACACACACACACACACATATATATATATATATATATATATATATATATATATATATATATATATATATATATATATATATATATATATATATAATCAACCAAAACACTTGGCAATCTTTGCCTCCAATATTAAAAATTTACTAAATAAACGATTAATTTTCGTTATTTGCACCTTTTACCAAAGTTAACCTTGAAGATAGATTATTTACTACACATACACGATTTTCTTTTATAATTTTCAGTCAGACTCTGCAGCAAGTTCAGCTTCCAAGATAAGCCATCAACTTCCTTTATTCAATTAAGTTCTGCCTGGGGACCAGTAAGGTCAACACTGTATGAGAGACAATTCTGTCGAGGAGGATATGTTAACCCCGTTTAATCTAAAGACGAGGCTCAAGATCAAACGGTATCCTTTCAGGGTCGAGACTAAGAAGGGTCTTTCCTCCCCGAGGTGCAACAAGAGCTTCGCGGACCCGGGAAAGTGATATTGAGCAGCATGAGGCCTCTTACCACGATTTTCATGCAAATCGGGATATCAACCCGAATATTTGAACCGGGTATTCCCGTACTGGACGTGTAGGCTATTTCCATAAGGTGACCAGGGAAGGTACCTTGTTCCTTGGTCCGCCGGATAACTACGTTATATTGCCTCTGTGTATTACATAACTCACGGACAGATACAAAGGGGCTAGAGTGTTTACACGACAGATTCAAGACAGAATTCTCGGGAAGTTTGCATCAAATTCGAATGCCTTTTTTCACTCGGACATTTTCCGTTTCATTCGTATTTCATTTGCTTTGCTTGAGGCGGTATTCGATAACATTATGCAAGGGAAGGTGTCATTATTTACACATGTGTATATATACATAATTATACATATATGTATATTTACTGAATATGAATATACACCTACATATACATATTTTTATGTTTACTGTATATGAATATACACCTATGAACACATGTGAAAGCAAAGAAGAATCTGATTGACAAATTGTTCTTTTGCAAAGATTCTGTTTATTGGTTCTTAGTGTCTAATTTACAATCCCCTCTTAAAAGTTAAAGGTTTAATGGTAGAGGCAAGGGATAGTGACATTTTCCAACATACATATGATCAACGCCCAAGCCCCCTCTCCATCCAACCTAGGACCAGGGAGGACCAGGCAATGGCTGTTGATGACACAGCAGATAGACCTATAGGCTCCCCCCCCCCCAAGCACCTCATCCTTAGCTCTCAACGATGGTGAGGTTGAAGTGACCAAAGGAACTAACTAGTTTGAGCGGACTCGAACCCCAGTCTGGCGTTCACCAGTCATGGAGTAAGGACTCAAAGATAATGATTGATAAATAATCTTCTACGGCTTCCAGAATTCGAGTCTGTGCCTCTGAATGAAAACAAAACTAGACGATAGATTAAAACAACTCTAGTATACGAAGTTGATTTTGTTTCTACTGTCGGGTTTCGGCATTTTTATTTAAGAGAGATTTCAGTCTATCTTCCTCATGATAGACAATTGGTCAATCTGTTGCGGGTGTCACTAATATTCGTAACTTTCGTACAATCCAATATCAAGTTACAAATAGCATTTAAAGTCTATACAAAGAGTCTGACAGATCTCGATATTTGATTGAGTGTACTAGTGAGGAAAATCTTATATTCACACAACACACACACACTCGCGCACACAAAGGCAAATACACACACACACACACATATATATATATATATATATATATATATATATATATATATATATATATGTGTGTGTGTGTGTGTGTATATATATATATATATATATATATATATATATATATATATATATATATATATGTGTGTGTGTGTGTGTGTATTTATATATACTCGTATATATATATATATATATATATATATATATATATATATATGTGTGTGTGTGTATATATATATATATATATATATATATATATATATATATATATATATATATATATATATATGTGTGTGTGTGTATTTATATATACTCGTATATATATATATATATATATATATATATATATATATATATATATATATTATGCAAACATAAATATATTATATATACATATATATACATATATATACACACACATATATATATATATATATATATACACCAATATATATACATATATATATATATATATATATATATATATATATATATATATATATATGCAGAAGAACCACAGGGAAAATGAAAATACAGAATATACACTTGAGTCCTGACTAGTTTCGTGATACTTCCTCAGAGGACTGATTTATTGAGAGAGGCTTCTTACATTTTATAGGGAAAGCAAAAGTACGAACATACATATAGAGATTTAGAGAACAATGACACTCCCTTATCCGCTACCTGGGCTTGACTCAGGTGTGCGTAGGCGGAGTCCGAAAGCTCGTTAGACACCTGCTAAAAAGGGTCATTTCTAGTGGCGGGTATATTCTTGTTTTCTTCTTATTTTACTTTCATTACAGTTATTTATATGTCAATGCGGTAGCCTTATCTATATAAATACATAAGCAAAACATACACAAAATTACAAATATATATACATATATATACATACATATACATATATACACACATACATACATATACATATATATATATATATATATATATATATATATATATATATATATATATATATACATATATATATATATATATATATATATACATACACACACACATACATATATATATACACATACACACATATACATATACATACATACACACACATACATATACATATACATACACATACACATATACATATATATACATACATACAGATACAAATACATATACATATACATAAATACTTACACATACACATACATATACATACACATACACATATATATACCCACACATATATACATGTATACATATATACACATACATACCTATACATATATACATTTATATGTATACAACATTAATATCATAAACATATAATCATGTATATATCAATACTTATATCTAGCATAACACTATATAGTGCCAATATACTTATGCATACTATATAAAATAATTGTTTCTTTTAATGAATGGTAGCTTAGGTCTAAATATTAATTTCACACCGACGTTAATTATTCACAATACATTCAATTCTACATTAAGTGGTTAATGTTTTTTTATATAGTTTACAAATCTCTTTACATATAAAGGCGTCGAGTTTATACATTCCATGACCAATATTCAAGTTGTTTTCAAAGGTTTCTTTTATGAAACTGGACTCTATGATGTTTCTTTCTACTAAGTTATTTGAATGAACCAATTTCTTTGCACCTGACCAATTAATAGGGTGATTTTTATCTCTAACGTGGGCAAAGAGTGCATTATTATCTTGAGCATACCTGACACTTTTCTTATGTTGTTCAATTCTCTTTTCTAGGGCTTTACCAGTTTGACCAATATAGTATTTTTCACAAGCATTGCATGGAATACGATATACACATCCCTTGGTAATGTCAGGAGAATTCTTTATTAAGGCTGTTTTTATTGTATTTTTACTCTTAAATGCTACATTTACATTGAAGTTTTTTAACAGTTGGGGAATTTCTTTAAATGAATCACAATAAGGTAGTACAAGTAAATTTTGTGTGTTATAGTTTTTTCTGTTATCATTACCGAAAAAAGTCTTTTTTGCTGTTCTCATAAGCCAAATTATCCAGCTAGGCCAATAATTAGCTCTGTAGGTTCAGCAGCATATAAATTATCTAAGTACCTTGTGAATATCCTCAATCCTTTAGTTGGCACCATCTCATATTCAAATATAAAAAATAATGTAGACTTGATTAATAAACTGAATGAAGTACAGATCAACAGTACCTGTAGGCTTGTCAGTTTTGATGTAGTCTCACTATTCACAAAAGTACCTATTGATGACATGTTGGAATTTTTATCTGAAACATTAGATAATAGACAATTGAATCTACCATTCTCCATACACACTTTAATAGAATTAATTAAATTATGTATAAAAGATTGTAAATTTGAATTCAATGGGAGATTTTATGCACAAACTTTTGGTATGGCTATGGGAAACCCTTTATCCCCAGTATTGAGCAATCTATACATGGAATTTTTTGAAAGCAGAATCGTAAATAACATCATACCTAATAATGTAAAATGGTTTCGATATATTGACGACATAATATGTGTGTGGCCAGGAAATGAAAATTTAGATAACTTTCTTCTTAGATTGAATAGTTTGGTACCATCAATAAATTTCACTATGGAGCTGGAGAATAATTGTACCCTACCTTTTTTGGATTGTCGCATACATAGATGTAATAATAGTCTCAAGTTCAGTGTATACAGAAAGCCAACGAATATCTCGGCATATGTCCATTATTACTCAAACCAAGGCAACAAAGTTAAGAAATCTGTATTTACTTCTATGTTTTTAAGAGCATTCCGAGTCTGCAGCCCTGAATATATTGATGACGAAATAAATGGTATTAGAGCAATAGGTAAAAAACTAAAGTATCCTGAAATTGTATTAGATGATGCCCTAAGAACAGCAAAAAAGACTTTTTTCGGTAATGATAACAGAAAAAACTATAACACACAAAATTTACTTGTACTACCTTATTGTGATTCATTTAAAGAAATTCCCCAACTGTTAAAAAACTTCAATGTAAATGTAGCATTTAAGAGTAAAAATACAATAAAAACAGCCTTAATAAAGAATTCTCCTGACATTACCAAGGGATGTGTATATCGTATTCCATGCAATGCTTGTGAAAAATACTATATTGGTCAAACTGGTAAAGCCCTAGAAAAGAGAATTGAACAACATAAGAAAAGTGTCAGGTATGCTCAAGATAATAATGCACTCTTTGCCCACGTTAGAGATAAAAATCACCCTATTAATTGGTCAGGTGCAAAGAAATTGGTTCATTCAAATAACTTAGTAGAAAGAAACATCATAGAGTCCAGTTTCATAAAAGAAACCTTTGAAAACAACTTGAATATTGGTCATGGAATGTATAAACTCGACGCCTTTATATGTAAAGAGATTTGTAAACTATATAAAAAAACATTAACCACTTAATGTAGAATTGAATGTATTGTGAATAATTAACGTCGGTGTGAAATTAATATTTAGACCTAAGCTACCATTCATTAAAAGAAACAATTATTTTATATAGTATGCATAAGTATATTGGCACTATATAGTGTTATGCTAGATATAAGTATTGATATATACATGATTATATGTTTATGATATTAATGTTGTATACATATAAATGTATATATGCATAGGTATGTATGTGTATATATGTATACATGTATATATGTGTGGGTATATATATGTGTATGTGTATGTATATGTATGTGTATGTGTAAGTATTTATGTATATGTATATGTATTTGTATCTGTATGTATGTATATATATGTATATGTGTATGTGTATGTATATGTATATGTATGTGTGTGTATGTATGTATATGTATATGTGTGTATGTGTATATATATATGTATGTGTGTGTGTATGTATATATATATATATATATATATATATATATATATATATATGTATATATATATATATATATATATATATATATATATATATATATATATATATATATATATATGTATATGTATGTATGTGTGTATATATGTATATGTATGTATATATATGTATATATATTTGTAATTTTGTGTATGTTTTGCTTATGTATTTATATAGATAAGGCTACCGCATTGACATATAAATAACTGTAATGAAAGTAAAATAAGAAGAAAACAAGAATATACCCGCCACTAGAAATGACCCTTTTTAGCAGGTGTCTAACGAGCTTTCGGACTCCGCCTACGCACACCTGAGTCAAGCCCAGGTAGCGGATAAGGGAGTGTCATTGTTCTCTAAATCTCTATATGTATGTTCGTACTTTTGCTTTCCCTATAAAATGTAAGAAGCCTCTCTCAATAAATCAGTCCTCTGAGGAAGTATCACGAAACTAGTCAGGACTCAAGTGTATATTCAGTATTTTCATTTTCCCTGTGGTTCTTCTGCATCTGAGCATCACGTTTTCCTGTGATTTTTACGCATATATATATATATATATATATATATATATATATATATATATATATATATATATATATATATATATATATATATATATATATATATACATATATTCATGTGCGTGTATAAAGGTATCTTTAATAAATGTTGTCCAAATTCTAATTCCTCTATATGATGGACATCATGAATAAATATCCGCTTTTAATCTACATATTTATATTATTGGAAAACTCGAGAGTAAACAAAGAAAAGAAATTCAGGGGTATCCTCACGACGACAAATATTTTGGCAAAATGATCATAGTCCTCAGGCAATTGGCTCTTATTTTTCTGTACACAAAGAGTACCAAGATGAACAAAGAGTAATAGTTCTTTGTGAAATGAAACAGCAAACATCTCTCTCTCTCTCTCTCTCTCTCTCTCTCTCTCTCTCTCTCTCTCTCTCTACCCCGTAGGGACCAAGGCCGTTGTATCTTTGTTATTTAACAATATTTTTACCTCTTGTGGCGAGAGAAACCAGGTGAACATTTTGCGAGAAGACTTTCAGAATGTACTCGAAATTTTACTCCATTTTCATTATGTCGCTGAGCAATTTGGATATATACATTTTTTTTGCTCTTCGTCATGGTTATACTTGATACAGTCTTTTTTTTTTAAAAAAAGAAATAAAGGGTTAAATTACCTAACACAAAAGGAGAAAAATATCATATTTAAATGTACTCTAAATTTTACTATATTTGCAGTATTTTGCTGAGCAATTTATATATATATATATATATATATATATATATATATATATATATATATATATATATATATATATATATACATACATACAAACACATTAGTTTTTTGCTCTTCGTCTTGGTTATACTGTTAAATTTTCTATTTTTTAATAAAGGGTTAAATTCCCAAACACAAAACGAGAAAAATATCACATACAAATGTACTCTAAATTTTACTCTAATTCCAGTATTAATTTGTATATACATTTTTGCACATCGTCATGGTTACCCTGTTGGATATTTTGCTTTTCTCAAAAGAAAGGGTCAAATTACTGACACAAAAGGATAATAATATCACATCCTTAGGTTCAACTAATTTATTACCCAGTTATTTCTGTTATTTGAATATGGTTAATTTTTCTATTGAAAGATGTAAATAATTAGTTGAACTGTAGGGAAAAGAGCAGTGTCAGTTTTATTTTTTATAGAAACAAATATTATAAGGTGATATTGGAATTGATAGAGAGAGAGAGAGAGAGAGAGAGAGAGAGAGAGAGAGAGAGAGAGAGAGAGAGAGAGAGAGAGAGAGAGAGAGAGAGAGAGAGAGAGAGAGGTTCATTTTAAATAGCTAGGGATGTTCCTTTCCTTTTATAGAAATCTAAACTTTTTCGAAGAAAGATGAAACGTAATCAGTGCCTACAAATATGTGCAATTGTTTTGCGTATATCAACAATTTATCACAAAATAAAAGAAAACTATTTAATATACATTATTTCCTAGTTAGCTATGGAGCATTAAATCATCAGCCAGCTGTAATAATTTCCGATAAAAAATAAGCGGACATCATTGAAAAATAATTAAAGAAATATATCATTGATGTATTATTCCTGTTTATTCAACCATGGTTATAATTTTTCTGATATCATTAAATTTTTTAATAATATCCTTTATGATTTACTTAAACTTTAACCTACAGGCACGAAATTCTTAATTGGATATCTCCATTGTATCCATTATTTTATCCATTATTATCCTTCTCTCACCTTTACTAATTCCTCTCTCTTACTCTCTATAGTCATATCCAGTTTAGTCTACAGTTGATGGATTGAACGAGGTGAGCAGATGTAGTTTAATGTAGTTGAATAAAAACCTTTATTTCAATTTTTCATTCAAAAGAAAATTAACTGAAACGAAAAATAAAATGTTCCATATATATTTCTATGACGAAATCGAGATAAAACGAAAACTCAAGACATTCTCCTTATAATACATAATTTCTTTCGTTATAAAGGGGGTGTGTTTAAAGAATTTTCACTCTATTGTAAGAAATCCAAAATATCAAAGGGCTGGTAACATTTAGGAACTTACTTCCTTTTAGTCTTCCAATTAGATTATAAAAATTGCCATATTAAAAACATATACCACAAAATAATCACATTAGTTCCTTACCATGACACTAGTCTAGAATATTGTTTAAAAAATAATAGAAGAACGCTTTTAATTTAAAAAAAAACTACAGTAGTATTTTATATAAAAAAATAATTATCTCCTCTGCATCCAATGAGGACTACATTCATAGAATTCGAACATAGAATTCCAAGCTCCTTGCTACGGTGCCTCGAGAGTGTTTACTTAATAGCTGGATAGATTCAGTTACATGAACCAATTTGCATAGATCGAAGCCACCTCGTCCAAGGATGGCAGGGGAAGGAAGATGACGCCCTCCAATGCTCGTCCTGTCAGTTACGGCTGGAACTATTCCTACTTTAACCGTGTTTGAATAATTTTTGATTGCCGTCACGTGCGAGATTAGTTGGAGTTTAACTTCGTTTTTTAATATTTGCTGTTTGACTTCAAATTTTATTTGACGTTGGATGATGGAAAATTGTTTTGTTATCAGATATTGGAATAGTTGTTGTTTGATGTTTATATCCCAATTACTGTTTGAACAGTGAGAAAAATTGGGAATTAAAGAAACAGGGAGAAGTAAAGACAGCCACAGTCATGATAATAATAATAATAATAATAATAATAATAATAATAATAATGATAATAATAATGATAATAATATTTAATACTATTATTATTATTATTATTATTATTATTATTATTATTATTAATCAACAACACAATATACTCCTTCCCTGCTTTTCCCAAAGCGACAATAATTCATAAACAACTTCTCCTTCAGCGGTAGAAATGCTAAACCGCTACACGATCATCCATCTCCATTTTTGTTTGCAGCAGTTTGTTTCTGGTATGATGAAAAAGCGCAGCATTTGCCGATATCCGAAGCCGATATTCCTATTCAATTTAATGCCTCTATGAAAAGCAGCATTCGAAGACCGTAAGTCTTTCTTGCGGAGAGGTGGAGACCTTGGGTGGAAGCTTGGTGGTCGTCAGGTAGGAACAGAACAGTGAGTGATCGCTGTAACTTTAATGCAAATTGCAGGTGAATTTGCAAGGAATATATACTGTACCTGGTATATTCATACACATAATATTGCATATATATACACATAATATTGCATATATATATACACATAATATTGCATATATATACACATAATATTGCATATGTATACACATACACACATATTCGGTAGTATGTTGGCCAGGACACCAGCCACCCGTTGAGATACTACCAATAGAGATTTATGGGGTCCTTTGACTGGTTTACAGTACTACATTGGAACCATTTCTCTGGTTATGTTTCACTTTCCCCTCTGCCTACACATACCCCGAATAGTCTGGCCTATTCTTTACAGATTCTCCTCTGCCCTCATACAACTGACAGCACTGAGATTATCAAACAATTCTTCTTCACCCAAGGGGTTAACTACTGCACTGTAATTGTTCAGTGGCTACCTTCCTCTTGGCAAGGGTAAAAGAGACGCTTTAGCAATGGTAAGCAGCTCTTCTAGGAAAAGGACACTCCAAAATCAAACCATTGTTCTCTAGTGTTGGGTAGTGCCATAGCGTCTGTACCATGGTTTTTCACTGTTTTGGGTTAGAGTTCTCTTGATTGAGGGTACACTCGGGCACACTACTATATCTAATTTCTCTTCATCTTGTTTTGTTAGTGTTTCATGGTTTATATAAAAAATATTTATTTTAATGTTGTTATTGATCTTGAAATATTTTACTTTTCCTTGTTTACTTTCCTCACAAGGCTATTTTCCCGGTAGGGGACCCTGGGCTTACATCATCCTACTTTTCCGATTAAAGTTGTAGCTTAGCAAGTAATAATAATGATAATAATATATGTGTGTGTATTTGTATATATCTATTTACATATCCATGTATATCATATATTCCCATAACTATACACATATAGAAATACACACACACACACACACACACACACACACACACACACATATATATATATATATATATATATATATATATATATATATATATATATATATATATATATATATATATAGTCATATGTATACACACACACACACACACACACATATATATATATATATATATATATATATATATATATATATATATATATATATATACATATATATGTACATACATATGAACACATAATATATATATATATATATATATATATATATATATATATGTGTGTGTGTGTGTGTGTGTGTGTGTGTGTCTGAATATAAACATAGAGCGTTTTGAAAATCTAATAGATAACGTCATTGACTGGTGAACGCCAGACTGCGGTTCGAGTCGTGCTCAAACTCGTTAGTTTCTTTGGTCGCTGCAACCTCACCATCTTTGCGAGCTAAGAATGGGGGTTTTTAGGGAGCTAAGTCATCAGCAGCCATTGCCTTGCCCTCCTTGGTCCTAGCTTGGGTGGAGAGGGGGCTTTGGCGCTGATCATATGTAAATATGGTCATTCTCTAGGGCATTGTCGTGTTTGATAGGGCAATGTCACTATCCCTTGCCTCTGCCATTCATGATCGACCTTTAAACCTTTAAGTATAACCTTCCGGACAAGTAAATCTCGACGAACCAACGCTTAGGTCTCTCAGGGTCACGTGATCTTGATATCCCAGGTTCCCTCTCTCTTGGGATTTCATATGGTAACTTCCTTTCTTTTCTTTAAAGTCTTCTCCTTTTGGAGCTCAGGCATTTTTACAGTTGCTACAAATCAACCTCTTTGTCGTAGGAGGTGAATATCACATGTTCAGAAATTGCTTCATTTTTCTCCATCTTTAGTTATTAAGAGTCAACGTGACAACCGTTCTGGTGTAGACATGATATAATGCATGTTGTTTTGCGATATTGATTAATATTCGTTTTATCTTTTAATCCAATCTAATGAAACATTTTGGTATTTGGTTCATTCATGAAATTCGAAACTGTTTCGTTTACAGGCGAAAATAAGTCTAAATTTTCATTTAGTAAAAACAGTTCATTAGGCAGTTCTTAATAATTTAAAGGATCCAAATATTTGTTCACCCATTATCATCAGCAATATGCAAGATTATCAACCCCAACTAACAGATGGACAGATTAAGTAATTTGATTATTAATGAATGTAGGAACCCAACGCTACACCCACAAAGAACCAATCTAGATAGAAAAAATACGATGCCAACTGAAATTCAAAATAAAAGATAGTCAAACTGAATTCAAAGATATCCCGTATGTCAAAGGAAAATTGTCTTTACTGTAACTATAAATCTGATAACAATTTCTGTGCACAGCAAAAACCAATGAAAATTGAATTTACATCTTTTATATGGCAAAGAGTAAGAGAATTGTAGAACATTTTTCGTACCTATTGCATGAGGACTAAATATCATTGGATTTTTGTGTGGCTGGTACACTGGTATGAGATATCCCAGGAGTTTCATCTCTGACCTAATTGGAATATACAGTGCATATATATATATATATATATATATATATATATATATATATATATATATATATATGTATATATATATACTGTATATATATATATACATATATATATATATATATATATATATATATATATATATATATATATATATATATACATATATATATATATGTATATATATATATGTTTATATATATGCACATATATATACATACTTATATATACACACACTTATATATATATGATAAATTTTGCACATTTGGACGTGTTTTTCATATTTAAATAAGCCATATTTTTTATACATTTATATCTGGATTCTCTTAACGACCTCGGGATCAGAGCCCTAGGCGAAATCACACAAAGATAACAGCTTCTAACCGGCCGGGAGTCGAACCCTGGTCCAGGAAACTTGAATTAACATTGGCATACCAGTTGGCCTAGTGGTATGTCAATGTTAATACAAGTTTCCTGGACCAGGGTTCGACTTCCGGCCGGTCAGAAACTGTTGCCCCTATTGTGATTTTGCCTGGGACCTTGATCCCAAGGTCGTTAAGAAAATCCAGACATTGATGTAAGGAAATATATAGCTTATTTGAATATGGAAAACACGTCTAGATGTGTAAAATTTATCATTAATCGAATGCCAAGTCACAAACATACCAATTAGCTACGATGGTGAAGATGGGTTAATTTCAATTCTAAGTACAAAACACCTGAATTCGACATATATAAGTACAGAAGAATTGTCATTGACTTTTATCTTTTTTCGCAGCCAAGTGGTATGTCACTGTACATACGAGCTTACTGGACCAAGGTTCGACCCCCGGCCGGTCATAAGCTGTTGTATTTGCGTGATTTCATCTGGGGCTCTGAGCCCGAGGTCGTTAAGGGAATCCAGACATTAATGTATTAAAAAGGATTTGGTGACGATTTTTCGAAAAACAATTATTCGAAAGACAGTTGTTCGAAAAACTTTTTTTCGAAAACCAATTATTCGAAAACAATTGTTCGATTGTGTAATTGTTCGAATTTACAATTGATCGAATTACAAGATATTCGAATAAACAATTTTTCGAAATTAATATTGTTCGAATCCATGTGTTACAGCGACTTGTTGAGTAGGAGTAAGAATTCATTATTTTTGTGGTTTATAAGCGAATGAGTAGTTATATGAGAGACAAGTCAATTTGCATTTTTGTTATTTAAATAAACTTATGAAAAAAATGAACCGCAAACAAATCCTGATTTTGAAAATAAGCATTAATAATCGAATCAGTAGTTAAATGAGAAAAAACTCAATTGCATGGTTTTTCTAAAATATATTTATAGAATAAAATACAAATAAAAATGAACAAAGCCCTCTTTGGAAAATGAACAACATTAAAATTCTCACTGATATTTTGAACGCTTTCCTATTTAGTAGAAATTTCTTAAACCTTACAATACCTGAGTTCGTTAAGAGTGAAAAAGGAAAGCCCATGTTAATAGTAAACTGACATTTATTGGTTAAAGACAAGCAAATACAAGATAAAATATATAGGAAGTGTCATGAATTTTCAAATCACTGTAAATGTCGTGGTATAAAAGTAAAAAAAAAATAATAATGTTTCTATCCCTAATTAACATAATCATCCAGGTGGTGCATAGCTTATAGCATCCTGCTTTTCCAACTAGGGTTGTAGCTTAGCATTTAACAACAACAACAATAATAATAATAATAATAATAATAATAATAATAATAATAATAATAATAATAATAATAATAATAATAATAATCCTTTTCGCCTTGATAGTTAAGTAAAGTATGCTATGGATTCGAACAACATGAATTTCGAAAAATTGCTTATTCGAATATCTTGTAATGCGACCAATTGTGAATTCGAACAAAAACACATTCGAACAACTGTTTTCGAATAATTGGGTTTCGAAAAAAAGGTTTTCGATCAATTGTCCTTCGAATAATTGTTTTTCGAAAAATCGTTCGCACACGATCAAAAATATATGGCTTATTTGAATATATATATATATATATATATATATATATATATATATATATATATATATATATATATATATATATATATATATATGTTGTATGCATGTATGCTTGTATGTTTCATGCATGGTGAAGGAGGTGGGAAAATTACATGGCGAAAAACATGTAACATTTACAGATGCTTACTTCATAAAGAATTAAATATTGAATATTTTGGGGAAGTGTCATTTATCTATTTTTTATTTTAAATGATATCAACACTAAGTGCATGAGAATGAACAAATAAACACTTTCATTCAGCAGATCTTTCATTCAACAATTATTTTACTGATGAAGTTTTTACCTTCCTAAGATTTGTTGTGTAAACAAAAGGGAAAAACAGAAAATACTACATTGATTTTTATCACAACTATGAAATTCTTATGAATATTTATAAAATAGTTTAATTCATGGATTTAACAATGGTGGCAATATACGAGAATTGGTAATCAAACTTCTAATACTTCATGATATATCTTTGTAAATCTCCAAAATTATTCAAATTTTTAATCCGTAATAGTTTAATTTGAAAGTTTATTTCCATTATTTGAAGCCCGACGAAGACCTTAAAGTTTCTAATTATATAAGTTTGTTAAATATTGTAGACGAGGAACCGATGTTTTGCTATTGGTATTCCATTAATGACAAAACCAAATTGATTCCAGGAGAGTTATTTGAAAATAATTTTCAGCTCTGCTATGAGAGAGAGAGAGAGAGAGAGAGAGAGAGAGAGAGAGAGAGAGAGAGAGAGAGAGAGAGAGAGAGAGAGAAAGGGAGAGAGAGTTATTCATTTTAATAAATCAAGTTTTTAATCTTTAAGCTATTGACCTAAGTAAAAGACGTTTTGAAGGATTAATTATTATTATTATTATTATTATTATTATTATTATTATTATTATTATTATCAATTGCTAACCTACAACCCTAGTTGGAATAAACTGAATGCAAAGTTTAAATACAAAACCAATGATAATGAAATGAATAATAATTAGAGGAAGGATTTTTATAAAGAAACCAAAAGATAAAAAAATGCAGTTAATTGAGGTATGAATAGGCAAGTGAAGAGCAAACTATGATGCTTATACTTAAGTAAGCTTGAAAACAAGAGATTCGATAAAAAGGGTAAGAAAATATCATTCTCGTAACTTTTTTTTTAAATTTATTTCGAACTGACTGCACTATTTTGAATTCATTTAACCAAATCGATATTTTTTCTTAATGAAATCGAAAATATATTGAGTCAAATTTCAATATCTGAATACATTACATAATTTTTTAATGATCATCCTGATAACAGTCCCAATCTAATTCCCTGATGATATAAACGTAATATTAAAATCTTTGAATAAAAAAAAAATACAGAATTGAATTAATATCCGCAATGAAGGGTTGTTGTACTTTTTATAATAATTTGGAGAGTGTAAGCATTATCGATTTGTAGTGCGTGTAAATTTACTTTTTTTTTTTTACACAGAGTGGAAATTGTATATTGTCTGGATATAGAGAAAATCTGTTTAATCCGTTTAGTTTTCGTTTTATAGGTTCAAATTCTATCAATTCCCTGAGGAAACTGGTCTTCACAAGATTTAAAGCTCTTCTAAACAAACTTTTTTTTTCTTTATTTTTTTTAGAATTTATGCTCCAAAATACCCTGAAATATTGTATTCCTATTTAATTAATAGGATATTAATGTCCAATCCAGCACATAATTTAACGTTGCTTACCAAAATCATAATAGAATTAATCCAATTTTAAGTTGTTGGCTGAAGTGTTATCAATTAGTAATTTTTTTTTTACCTGTAGAATGGAAGTAAATATTCTTTTTTTTTTCTTTTACCTTTATAAAATTTGGTGTATTTTACTTTTAGGTTTTTGAATATCAATAATGTTACAAGCTATATGTTTTTCAGATTAGAAATAGTAGCTTAACCAAAATAGGAGTGGGCGAAGGAAGAGGGATTATGTTAATCTAACTTAATTAACTTATTAAGAAATCGAATTACTTATTTCTTTTCAAGTATACATTTATTCATTTAATAATTTGTCTACTAATATATTCAAACACTACTATCAACTCCCATATTCCTAAATTCATTAATCTATCTTTGCGAGTATTTCATTTCGTAACGAGTAGGGCACTCAGTAGAGCGTAGACCTCCGCCACGGCAGCTTATTTCTTGACCTTTTAGTCAACCTTGACCTGGATATTGAACCTTAACATGTATTAATTGGCGTGGATTTTCATAAACTTAAACATGAACCATATTTGAAGTCTGTGACACCGATGTCCAAACTTATGGCTGATTACGTGAATTGGACATTTTGCTTGACCGTGACCTTAATCTATGACCTTGACCTTCCAAAATTTAAAAATTTCTAGCTGTTTACATAACAGTTAATCCCCTCCAGTTTCATTACTCTATGATTAGAATTGTGGCCAGGAAGCTGTTCACAAACAAACAAACACACAGACAAACAGACACACAAACAGGGTGTAAAACAACTTCCTTCCAACTTCGTTGGCAGAGGTAATAAATATTAAGAAAGTTTAAAGGTTTTTGATTCACAGGAAGAATTGTTAGAATCCATATCAGGAAGACCAACTGAGAAGTAGAACGATGCTTTAAAGCTTCCTTGAAGATCAAACTCAGAGGCTAAACTTCTACGAAATACTTGAATAAAGAAGTTATGATATTGTACTCAAAATAAAGTCTACCTGTCTGTTTGTATTTCATAAAGGTGGTTTTCTAAACATTATGTGAATAGCAAGCCTCGGGTCCTGCCCAAAACTATAAGACTTTGTTTGCAGTTTGATTAGGAAACTTTTGTTTTCGTTGTTTAAGTACTGTAAGGGAAACGCACAATCTAAACTCATTAGTCGTCCACAATGATAATAGTCCCTACGGAATAGATATGTGGTTAGACAGAACCCATTATTTGATGATTGCTTCATTGAGATAAAGAGTTAGATAGATAGATTGAAGGATAATATTTGTACAAGAGAGAGAGAGAGAGAGAGAGAGAGAGAGAGAGAGAGAGAGAGAGAGAGAGAGAGAGAGAGAGAGAGAGAGAGAGAGAGATTACAAGGAATTGTATGTCTCAAAGACTTTTTAGTTCTTCCTCAATATTCTCTTAGGTAGAGCGATTTGGTTTGAACGTTTATGATCTTGTCTAACTTGTTCCTGAACACGTTTACCGTGGTTCTGTTTTCTATATCCGATGGAAGTCTGTTTCATGTATTTGCTATTTTGTGTTTAAAGAAATTATCAGGTTGAGTGGTGTATCTTTTCGTTTCCGGAGAGAGAGAGAGAGAGAGAGAGAGAGAGAGAGAGAGAGAGAGAGAGAGAGAGAGAGAGTCAGCAATATAAGACTTGATTTTATCAATATTGAAAATCAGTCTTAAATGCTGATTTTGGTGTATATCTTGACGAATTATTTTGTTCAGATGAAATTAAAACAAATTTCACTAATTTTCTAAACATTGATTTTAAAGGACTATTAATTCATATAATTACACACACACACACACACACACACACACACACACACACACACACATATATATATATATATATATATATATATATATATATATATATATATATATATATATATATATATATATAAGTGAAAATATGTATGTGCAGCTGAGCGTGAAGCACATCGTAAAGAAACCGTTATGCTGATTTTCTTATCTAATATATATTCAAATAGAAAGTAAATTCAATTCATATTTCGTAAAACATCTGGCAGCAGCTTTACTCAGAAAATGAACTGCCTCAAAAAAAATTATGTATATATATATATATATATATATATATATATATATATATATATATATATATATATATATATATATATATATATATATATATATTCACGTCAAGTAATATCGTACATAATGAAAATGATTGTTGGTTTGGAGCAAACCTTTCCATTTCTCTTTCTTTGTGGTTCGCCGAGTCAAGGGTTATTTGTTCATACACACGCGCAAACCAATAATTTGAAATTTAGACCAAGTCTAGGCGATCATATTTTCCAAGTTCCTTTGAGGAATTACATATTTTTATCTCTTGAGCTGGTGAGTACTGAGACTCTCATTATCGCAAACAAACACACACACACACGCACATACAACGGTAAATCTCTCCATTAACAAGCAAGGTTTTTTTCTTTTTACTGTGAAGTTATCCATATTAAGAGTAGAGATATATTTTTTTCATCTAAAAGGCTATCTCACTTATCCATCCCTCTAATATGCTAAGAATGTTATAACTTTGGATGAAAATAATGTATCTATCGTAAATTAGTTATATTTATGAATATATGTACGCAACGCGGATTAATTCGATTACCAGTGCTTTGCTAACCTATGAAACATTATTCGATTACTTCTTGTGCTTTTATGTGCGACTTTAAATATGTACGTAATATTTGTATTCTAATAAGAATAGAACAAAATTCACAAGAACGACTGGAACAGCTATTCAAATGTATGCTGCTGCCGCCACTCCAGATATGGGGTCCAGGATCTCTCTCAGAACTGCACAATGATTGGCTGTGAGAGCCCTGGTGGTGACTGGTGAGGAGCTCATCCAATCAGAAGGCGAAGAAAATCAAAACGTCACGACATTCTGCACCTAAACCCGCTGAGCGGCTGATGTAAACAAACTTTGTAGTGTGTTCTCGGACGTTGCTCTCTTAGCTGTGGTACTGGTAATCTGTGTAATTGTGAAATTTTTACTTCAGCGGTAATTCTGATAATACTCGGTGCTCTCTATCATTTTAAATATCATTAAGTAATGCAAGATTACAGGCCTTGGTTTGCATGGTCATTTGGGCCAACATAGGCCTATGAGTTGATATATCCCACTCGATGAAGAATTTATCGTACAGTGTAGGCGTTTAACACCATAGTGATTTTGAAGATGATGATAGCTATCAGGACAGAAAATCAGTGCTGATGATGTGTATAAGATACATAGATCGAATGTGGGGTAGTAGCCGAGAAAAATGGAAGAAAGCGGGAAACCGTGATGTTGGTATCGAGTATACATTCTTTTGATATCATGTTTGCCTAGTTCTTTCATATTTTTAAGATAAAACATTCGCGGAGGGTAAGGTTGGCAGTAGCCTAGTATTTTTCAATATATTAAAAGAACAATAATTATTTAGTGTATATTTGCCAGCCAAGAATGAGCGCAGTGCGTACTGTCTACCGAATAAACAATGGCTACTGATCAATTTGTAGAGAAACAGGAAGTCTCAGTGCCTTTCTTTATAAGTTTAAGCTAATGCCGTCCTTTTAACGTGGCCTTCCTTGAGTTACCAGTTAGTTTATTTTATAATGGATAAGTTTAATTTTTCAACTTTTGTATTTTTGTTTTATATAGCTGCTGAAATTACAAATATATTATTTTCTAGGATGAGACGGCCTCGGGTATGGGCCATGGTGAATAATGCAGTTGTCTTCGTTCATTGCCAGAAAATTTAATAGGGGATAGCGGCTTTGTTCAGTTACACACATTTCCTGGCAACTATTCCAGCCAAAGAAAAGTCATCTGGATCATTTTGACTTGGTTGCAACATGGTTACCTTACCCGATTTTTTTTTTATTTTAGTTTAATGTCAATTTTATTGTAACTACTGAATAATGTTAAAACGTAAATTTTGTGGAATGTATTTGCTTTGCCTACCAGAAATACCTTCACATGCCTTTAAAGACATCAAGGCGTTCGTAACCTATTTTAAAATGTCCATTTGGCCAAATACTGGCGTGGCAGATTATCTTTGCTGTCACCCACTGGTACGACTACTGCATATAATGAAAATTTTTATAAAAAGAAGTCCTTGTCAAATGCAAAGGGCTTTGTAGGCCTATGGTATGCTCGGACAACTTCCGGTCAATTCAGCCTATATAAGTTATAGATTTTACTTCATTAATTTATTTTATAGCTCATGATCCCTTAAAGGAGAGATTTAGTAACTTCATAGCGAAAGAAAACTCGGCCATATTTCATACCACAGGCCATGAGAAGGGTTTGAAAGTGTCCCCAAACTTGCAGAGGACACAGAAAATCTGGGACATTAACCTTTTCCTGGTGACCTCATAGGAGCTGATTTTGTCTTGTTGACCTGGAAGTAGAAAGAGGACTTCGCTGAGTGGTGAGTACTGCATCTTCTCTCCTAGGTTAGCTAGTAGTAGGAGGCCTAATGATTGTTCTTTAAAAGAGTAGGGAGCCATTCTAGTTCGTTGCTGATTGAATTTATTTTTGTTGGTAATTTATTTCAAACTGTTTTATGTTTCTTCAGTATATCTGCAACATATAGGCCTGTGTTGATACGTAGCCTGTTAGTAGATAGATTCTTCAACTTTCATAATTACCCCTAAATTTACCTGCCCGCATAATACATTTTCATGCTTCAGGACTTTGCAATTACTTCATCGGATAAAATGTTACTCATTGCAAGTTAATCTTATGAATCATTTTAAAAATTACATAAAAGTCTTCAATGGAGGTTTTTGTATATTTTTTTTTTCAAACAAATAATTTATAAATTGTAGGTAGGCCTACTTGGACCACGAAAATGGGAATTCATTCTCGGAAAACTTGATAACACGCAGCCCTTCTAATTATTATCATTGTTAGTCATACGAGTAAAAAAAGTGACAAAATTTATTAAGCCTAATGACTTCATGGCTTGTTATCTAACTTTTTATTCAATTAATAGAGATTATTTTATTATCAGTAATTACTGGTTATCGATATTAATTATTAGTAATAACTAATTGTTACCAGCAATCAACTTTAAATTATATAGTGAAACGAAGCCAAACAATCTGTCTACTCTTTTCGTGAACCGTTATAAAGTTTGAAAATGTTACTGATGATGCTCATAATATTTTACCTGTTACTGTGGTAATTGTATCACCCCGTTATAAATCAAGTCGCTATTCTTTTATAGTTTTAAACTAGCAACCATTTCCCAATTATCGTTTCCTTGCTACCCAGGAGCCCTCATGTGGCCAACTGTGGAAAACGAAAAGTAACCGGGAAAATGATGAGGGATGAGAAGACATAAATTCTTGTTTCTCGGAATGTCGAAGATTTATGATCAATATCAGGTTCAGGAATTTGGAGAAAAAATAGCATTTTTTGTTCACATATAAAGATTTAGTGATATGTACAGAGGCTGCTTTCCAAACTTTCCAATGTTACAAAGCGACCCCCCCCCCCCCCCTCTCTCTCTCTCTCTCTCTCTCTCTCTCTCTCTCTCTCTCTCTCTCTCTCTCTCTCTCTCTCTCTCTCTCTCTCTCTCTCTCTGTGTGATAATACACAAAATATTAGTGGATAATTAAGTTTTTCAAGAAAATCTAGTTTAATGATCAAGTAACGATTCTGCAGAGGTACATAAAGCCTAACTTGCAAAACTAAATCTTCCAGAATTTATGGACCCAAACACGCACACACACACGTGTGTGTATGTGTGCTTTTGAATGCGGGTATCAGAACACACATTCAAATAGAATTGCATCGGGACTCAAAAGTTTATGGAAGATATATATTCATCTCTTTACTAGTTGTTTTCTCATTTCACGACCACATCAAACTACTGATATGGAGCTTAGAACAGTATATTGTAGCATATTGCTAAGATGTTTATAAATATGTGAACAATTACGTACAAATTAAGTTTCATTAATAACGAAGTAAATTTCAGTTTTTTTTTTTTTTTTTTTTTTTTTTTTTTTTTTTTAAGTATATTATGTTATACAGCGGTAGAACTACGTATTGGTACTTATATACTTTCACAAATATTAATACCAGTCTATGATTATAGATATATTATTTGGTAAGTTTATGTTGCTGGTACTGTAAAAGATTTACTTTAAGTCAAAATAATTGTCTTAAGACCAACTAATATTATTACCACCCCTGTCTATTGAGATACTTATGTAAGACCTATGGATATATAGTCTAGGCCATATTTCATTTACTTTTTTGTCATGGCTTGTTGTGGTTTCTCTAACTTTTACGTTTGTTGGATTTTGTTCCTTTAAAAGTTCAGGAAATAAATCGCTCATTTGCGAGAACAGTGTCATAACTCAAAAATGGACATTTTTCAGGAGAGGCAAAAACAGTTTTCAATGTCGCTGTAGTTTGTAACTATCACTTGAATGATGACCTTTCTCAAACTAAAACGTAGACAACACATTTAGCTAGCTTATAATAAGTGTTGCAATGAATATCAAAAGAACTGCATGATTATTGAGGGCCTTTTTTTCATGCAATCATAGTTATGACCATCTCGTTGCAAAACTGTCACAACTTTTGAGTTTCAAGTCAAAATATGACACTATTACTATGAGAATTGCTCATTTTGTGCACATGAAATTACTTTGTTCCGTTTTATGACGGATATTAAAAGGTATTGTCTGGCTCAAATTATCTGTATATCATAAAGATAATATTGCTACAGTGAAGCTCCAAATACGGAGTTACACAGAAAGTTTCGTTTTTTATGTCACTTTACTTTTTCTTGCTAAAAATATCATGCATTGTTATATTAGATTATGAAAAAAAAGATAAACAGATGATTTTATACAGTTTATTCTCATCAAAGATTCTAATAACTGAAGAACAAAAAATGAAGAAATGAATTTCAGCCAATGTTTGCACCATATAAATAAAAATTTAAGTAGTAAGTTCAACTTAGGAGATACATAGATTGTTTCCATACAATTTCCTTACAATATACTTTCCTAAAATAAGTGAACATCTACAGAGCAGTAATAATAATTAAAGGCTATCATAAAACAACTTGTATTCGTTTGGAATAAGGTTTTTCTTGCACAATCCAATGAGATCATCCTTCTTGTTCTTAGGAAGCCCAGGCTTGACACTAAATGCAGGTAGCAGACTAACTGTCCTTGGGTAGTTCTTAGCTTTGAGAACTGTGGTTTCTTGAAAATCATCTGCGTATGAATTCTTATAGAAGACAGGTCTTGGTGAAGATTTGGTTACTCTCAGAACTTTTGCATCAGAAAGTTTCAACTCTTTCAGGTTCATGGGACCAATCTCATTGACTAATGATTTTATGTTCTTGAAATCTTCATAGCAGAGTTCCTAGATAAAGAAAGGATTACCTTTTTTTTTTTAGCTGCACGAACAGCTGTTACAAAAGTTTCAGGGACATACATCGGTCCACTTTTAAGAAGCCTTTTAACTTGCCTCTCGATCAGCGAATGCGCCGAATCTCCCTCATTTTGAGTATGTCCTTTGATCAGGTACTTGTGAGTAATGGAATGTATATCCAAGTTTGTTACAGCATACAGATATAGAGCAAGCATTAACTTGTTTTTCTGCTGTCCTGAACAGTTATCAGAATAAAAAATAAAATCAGTGCAACCAGAATCACAAGTATCCTTCAAGTACTTCAGAACACAAGTACCAAGCTCATTTACTCCTCTATGGCCATTTGATTCATTCCAAATATAGCAATTGCATGCATTAGATATCAGGTTCTATATGGTAAAATTAAGTACATTTAATTTGGATTTATAGTAAAATGCTGAAACCTCTCCTTTGGGTAGCTGGATAACAGCCTGTAAATCATATACTGCAACAGCACAGTCTTTCTTCTCCTTATCTCGTGCTTTTTCTGCTCTTGATAATTCCATTTCTCGATGGTGCAAATCATAACTTTCCTTCATATCATATTCCTCAGTTTCAGTGGCGTTTTCAAAAACGATGCAAACATCGCATTGATCCTTTTTGGGAGTGTAGAAGGAAATATTATACTCCTCTGTGAATATTCTGTAGAAGAGTGTATAATTTCCAAACTGCTTCTGTTCTTCTTTGCATTTTGCTACATAATCCTTGTGTATGTCAGCAATTTACTTGCTGCCGTCAATGAACGTCTTAGAAGTATTGGCTCGAGTGCCGTGGCTTTCAATTTTTGGTATGAAGTCTACATGCTGCTTTATTCCATCTCGAATTTCTTGACTAACAGTAGCATGATTGTCATGTTTTCCTCTGAGGTTAGGTTCCAATAGTGTTCCAGCAATTTTGTTCTGTTTTTCTAGAACTGTGCGTATGGGTCTGTCATTTATATCCAAGGTGTTCTTAAAAAACAGCTTGCATACTCGAACTTTCTCACCATTCACATGGAAATTAAATGCGCTGTTCAAGGCTCTTGGCTGACGACTTTTACCTATGCGAACGTATCTATAGGTCGGTTCAATGGCTGTTATTGAATTGGCTATAAATTGGCGCTGTAGGGATAATTCACCCAAGTCCCAATAAGAGTTGAAGATCTCCATTCTAGCTTCTTCATCGATTTTCGATGAACAATTAAGCCTACATTTTTCACCACAAGGTGGTTTCATTCTTCTTTCTGTCCTTATTGTTTTTTCTTTGGTATGCATGGTGTAGGCTTTTCCCGCATTTCGCAGCTATTTTTGTTTGTTTCTCTTCCATGTTTCAGGGCGCCTCTCTCGTTTGATGCCTTTCTTCGCTGGACTTACCAAAATAGACACGCTTTCCTGGCTTTCTTTTGATTTATCTGGACAAAATGACTGATTTCTTGGTAGTGATTCATCTTCAGTCTCATCTGTTTCATCCTCTTTATCAGGCACGTAATCTTCATCAGCAACTGAATCATCTGTATCGACGTCACTACATAAAGTATCACTTGACTCTGAAGATTAACTTGATGTTGAGGACGAATTACTTGAGGATGAGTTTAATACTTGATGATCATGGTTTTGGCTGAAGCTCTTGCCGAGTGCCAGTACTGGAATCTTCATAATAATTTGTTTCCAGAGCTTCATATGGTGATGCACTGGGAATGGTTGCTGCGACAAAAAAAAAAAAAAAAGTATATCAATATTATTTCCTAGGCTAGCTGAAATTCTTTTTAAATGCTCAATTTTTTAAAAGATGCATATAAATTCATTATAAATCGTAGAAGAGAAAAAAATAACATCTTGTAGGTACTAATTATTTTGTTCAAAATCTTTAAAAAAAGTGCGTAGGTAAAATACTAACATGTTTTGGAGTTATTATCATCAACTTGGGAAGGCTTTAACCCATTCATGTTCTCTTTGGACTGCAACGCCAAGTTCACAAGCTTCTTACCTCTGCTACTCATATTATAAATTTTGCTTAAATTGATATGACACTCTTGTTCTGTGGGAAGAGCGACCTAATTCTAAATAAAATTTGTAAAAATGGTTAAGAATCATATTGTTTGCTTCAATAGAGTCATATATTGAGATCAACTATTTTCCTTGAAAGCTATGTAGGTTTTAGTGGGTTGTAATAGTGACATAACTTGAGTAAATACTTAGATGTTAGTAGTAGTTTGCTTGAAGACTGTCATATCTTGGAATAGTTTCATATAGCCTCATTAGAGGTTTGCATGAATACTGTCTCAACTCAAATGAATACATTCTACATGAAAAAATAAACATAGTAAGGGAATACTCACGTTAGTTACAATGATGACATATTACAAAATATGCCAGTGTTCACGCAGCAGCATACATCCTTGCTCCAAAAAAGCTCCTGAGTAACTGAGATGTGTCGAAGACTCGAAATTGATACCCAATGTTATGATAATCGAGGTAGGGCAAAAGTGACACATGACGCTCTCTAGCAGCCATATTTGCAGACTCAGTTATGACGTTATTGTCACTTGTAGAGCTTGACACGGGCTTATTGATGGTGGCAATAACTCAAAATAGCAAAATTTTGAGTTATGTCACTCTTCTAGCAAATGAGCGAAATGATCTAAACTGCTCTATCGTAAGAGTTCTTTTAAGTATACGACTTAGATAGTTTTACTTTTTAAGGTAATAATGATCGGACTCTACTATCGTTTCCAGAGGCCGTGTAATAGTGTTTTTTTTTTTTTTTTTAAATAACGCCTAAAATAACTGATGGATTTCCATGATATCAAAGCAGGGAGCGCTTCATACAATGGCCTAATTTTGGGAAATACTGTGCATTGCCAATTGCGTTTCATTAACCTTTTTACTTAAGAAAATGAGGCTAAACCCAGTCTTAGCCACCCACACATTCGCAAAAGTGATGACGTCCCTCAGTGACGTTGTTATAACGTTTCTTCCGCCTGTTTAACTCCATAGATAATTGTCATATGACCTACCCCAAGCAATACGAAATTCTTTGTCAGTAAAAGTTTAGCATGCCTGGTAATGTGATTCGTGACTTTAGACTTTACCTAAACACAAGACCAACCTTTTATATCTTACCCACTCACTTACATTGAAGATCAAGAATGAGACTTATGACAGGAGACAAAAGAAGCCATGTTAACCCTACACTTCGCACTTCAAGCGAGTGTTGGTAAAGCAATAGAAATACAGTTTTCTTTAGGTTAAGCCGTAGGACTCATTCTTCCATACAACACGGGGTACTCGATACATCAATTGCCAGGAAGAAAATGACATAGAGCATTGTTTTATATAATTTATCATATCAATTTAACCAGAGAGAGAGAGAGAGAGAGAGAGAGAGAGAGAGAGAGAGAGAGAGAGAGAGAGAGAGAGAGTAGCTTGAATTCCTTAGAAGGTAGACTTCTAAAAGATGTTTCATATAAGGGCATTGACATCGGCCATTTGGTAAATTTTGAAATCATATATATATATATATATATATATATATATATATATATATATATATATATATATATATGTGTGTGTGTGTGTTCATACATACATAAGATTTATATTTCAACCTATAGTTTTATATATTTATTTACGTTATAAGTACCAGTACCTACTTTTGTTACTTAAAAGGTATGTGACAAATATCATTGCGACTTTGTCACTGGAATTATACCAGACTTCAATTAATGAACCAATCAACCTTACTTTGAGAAATCCATTGACATTGTCTACATGCCAAGCTGATATACTCGTATCAAAGTATTCATTAGCTTTGCTTTTCCAAAATAATGTTATCACTAATTGCTTGAAACCATAGATTTATGAGGGATGAAAAAAAAAGAAGAAATGGACACTTATACATTTTACTTATCATCACTCTCAAGGAAAAAAATTGTTTTATATTTCTACTAATGTTTTTATTTTATTTTTTAATTTTATTTTATTTTCTAGTCGCAAATCTAAAATTTGTAGGAGTCCGAGTAGAATATCTCTCAGTGTGATTCCACACCCCTGTTTTAAACCTCTTTTATTATGTTTGATAATTTGTGTTATCCATCTAATCATTATGTACCATTATAAAACATTTTATTGCTCTTCCGGCTCATTTAATATGTGCAGTACACAGTCTTTCCTAGCATGGATTTACTCGGTAGCCTAATAACAATGGGAATGAAGGAAAGAAGGCAAGAAGGAAGGGGGGGGGGGGGTACTAGGATAGCCATAGGTATAAACACCGAAGGAGGGTTGGGGGAACCTCTGCGTCACAGTTACGTGATTAAGTAACAATACTTCGAAACGCTCTGAAGGAAGGGAAGAAGTTCCTCTTTTTTCTAAGAGTAAACGGGTTAATTAAGCACATCTGTCAATTCATTGTACCACCAAAAATTAGGACAATGTTTGAAACATTCATTGCTGTAGTTTCATGGAAATTCATAAGCCGGTTTGTTAGATATTTGGGAAAAACACTATTACACAGCCTCTGGAAACGATAGTAGGTAGTAACAGTTATACAAGATTAGATAAAACGGATGGCTTGAAAAAAAATATACGTTTATTACATGATTAAAGGGCATGTAAAAATTTACAAAAATGTCACTTAGTGCAAATAAAGGAGTATCATGCAGGTTTTATTAAACATATTTCATAATCATTTATATTACATATCGAACCACACACTTGTGTGCTAAGTCGAGTAAAGTCTCAAAAGTATCACATTCAATTAAAGTAATACAAAAGATGCTTATGTGCTGCTTCGGGTAGAGCACCGGTCCAAATTATACAATTGTTTAGATCAACAATTAAATACACAACTGAATTTCGTCAGGAACAAGGTGCGTAAAAGTTTAAGCTTAGTCTAAGACCGAATGGCAAAACAGCGATAATACAGTTCCTATCCCCCCCCCCTTTTTTTTTTTTAAGCAATTCCAACATACAAAGGTATTATGCTAAGACGGTTATAGTAATACTTGAATACCACAAACAGTTCTTATACAAAAGTGGTACTAGGTTTAGACAATTATATCAACAATTGAGTACCATAAGATTTTCAAACACAGAAATAGTACTAGGCTTTGACAGTTAACTTATAGTACAACTTGAGTACCATAAGCAATTCAAACACGAAAATGGTACAAGGCGTAGACAGTTACAGTGTAGTACAACTTGACTACCATAAACAATTCAAACACATTAATGCTTCTAGGCTTAAACAGTTATAATTAACACTTGAGTACCATGAGCAATACAAATACAATTTAGTACTAGGCTTAGACAGTCATATAATCACTTTATTCCATAAGCAGTGCAGACACGAAAATGGTGTTAATGTCGAGGTCAGATGTGTTCGAGAGAACAGAGATATCAATAGTCGAAGAGAAAATTAATTTTCGCCCTGATTTTGTTTATGGACTTTTAAGACTTCAAGTTGGGTGTGAAGTGTGTCTCTGCCTCCGCAATACTTGGATATGTATTATACTGCTGTGTCACGTGATACATCTCAAAACTCGTTCCTAAATTTATGCTCTCGGAAGGATCTTTGTAATAACGAAGCTACTGTATAATACCATAACTGGTCACTAAAATTATAGGGTTTTTATTGATGAAATAACTTTCAACAAACCAATTTACCAAGATAAAACTTAATTTCTGAACCGAGACTCGTCCTGAATATCGTTAGTTCCTTTCCAACTTCACGTATGACTGATCCTATTTGATTCCTTTCGTTTGAAATCTCTCTAGATTTCCTACAACGCATTAGATTTTTCCTGTGTCATAATGAAAGTACACTTCATTAGTATTTCATACGACGTAATAGATACATTAGAAATCACAATTCATTTACTTAATTAATATATTATGACGGAGTAATTATAAAACAACGTAATGATAATAGTTATAAATATAATTAGTACTATTGGTTATCATATCATCGTAATGATTTTAAGCTCTTAAGCCATAGTGATCCTCACCTAGCGAGGTTATTATTGACAACGTCCCTCATAGAAATGGAATAGTTTTATATATTCAGACTTTACTTATTGTGGATCAGTAACAATTCAATAAAATCAAACTTGATATAAAAACATAAGAGCACTGAATTTTCAAGATTTATATAACGAGTAACGCATGTCTGATTCTTTTAGTTGTTTTTTTTTAGCATTTTCATATTCAATAGGAACAATTATACCTTGTATTAAATATGAAGATTAACGGGGAAACCAAGAATAAGTAACAACCTTTATATGATTATTTTTGTTATCTTTTAAAGAGAAAGGTAAAGTGATCATTTTGGTGGAAAAATTTTGAAAAAGAAAATGACAAAGCATCTCATCTATATGATAAAGAGCAAGTGTCTAACTATATACAGTATATATATATATATATATATATATATATATATATATATATATATATATATATATATATATATATATATATATATATATATATATTCAAATAAGCCATATATATTTTTGATACATTAATGTCTGGATTCTCTTAACGACCTCGGGATCAGAGCCCCAGGCGAAATCACACAAAGACAAGAGCTTGGCTCCGGCCGGGAATCGAACCCTGGTCGGCAAGCCTATATAGACAGTGACTAAGCCACTTGGCCAAGTGGCTTAGTCACTGTCTATACAGGCTTGCCGACCAGGGTTCGATTCCCGGCCGGAGCCAAGCTCTTGTCTTTGTGTGATTTCGCCTGGGGCTCTGATCCCGAGGTCGTTAAGAGAATCCAGACATTAATGTATCAAAAATATATATGGCTTATTTGAATATGAAAAACACGTAAAAATGTGCAAAATTTATCATATATATATATACATATATATATATATATATATATATATATATATATATATATATATATATATATATATATATATATATATATATATATATATATATCCACAAATTCCCAAACTAGAGTGTTGTACTTAAGAAAGGGGGATGGGTGGGAATGATTGAATCTGTTTGTTGATGTGTGCATATATTTTAAAATATTTAGACGTCATTTTTGACACCTTAGCTACACAATTATTCCTATTTTCATTGAGGGTCTGCTGCCAAGCACAAATTTAATAGAGTTTGCCCTGTTCGCTTTGTTGCTATTCCACAAAGGTTGCCGTCATTCCTGGTAAATATGGTCTGCTTCTTGCCACGGCCGTCATTCTACCCTTATTTTGTTGCGGGTTTATTATTTCTTTACTGAAAAGCGAAAAATTGTAAGGCTCAAAGAATGTTGCTGTACCACAGTACAATAGTTTGTGTTTATATGTAATGCATGTCACTGTTATATAATTAAACGACACGATGTATCAACAGGAAAATACATATACTTACATAAATATGTATGTATTTTGCATGTCTATTGACGCGAGTGGGTAGACAAAAACAGACCAGCGGCAACACACACACACACTGTCTTGGAGAGTTAAAGAAAATAAGTTTTCCAGTTAACAATAAAATATGAATTTTATGCTTCGCATGAATATTTTCATAAATGACATAGTCTTTAAAATATATCTGAACCTCTCAGGAAATAAATATGATGATTTAAGAATATTTGATTTTAGTACTTATGTAATTCCTATATTCAGCTCTAAATCATTAGTATCGATTTCTGATATGAAAGAGAGAGTAAAATCTCTCTCTCTCTCTCTCTCTCTCTCTCTCTCTCTCTCTCTCTCGTAAGGTTGGGATCAAGTCAGTATCTTAATTTAATATCAATCACTTTTCCCAAGAGTATATCAGCAAAGGTTCTAAATAGCAGGCTATATTGTATACACATATTGTATATGTATGTATGTGCCTATATGTATATATACATATTTATATGTACATATATATGTATATATTTACATATATGCATATATATGTTTGTGTGTTTTCAATTTATTAAAAAGATATTTGCTTTAGAAAAATAGAGCAAAAAAATACATGAATGATAATTTTATATGTCGCAGCTAAACAAATTAAATGTCGTAGCATACTGTATTCTTATTAAAGCAATGAGATATGAAATAAATTCCCCTTTATATTTTAAAATTTAAAGTAGGTCTTTCCCTAAAATTCGAAACTATTACATTATGCAATCTCTCCGGCTTAGATCTGTAACTCCTCGGCGAATCCCAGATGGAATTCATAATATACCTTTTTATGAGGAAAGAATAGACATTTTGCTATTATCTGGTTGAGTGAATTGTTCTGAACGCTTTAGAATAATGCATGTTAATATATGTAGATATAGGGAGATAACCTATTTATATTCCTCTTTGGGTCCTTTGATGCTGTATGTTTCTAAGACGAACTTTAAGAAAGAGAGAGTTGTTAAAATGAGTTGGATAAACGTTTCTCGAAAGTGGCTCAACTTTACAAGCAGGTGTAAATGACAGATAGACAAACTTTAAGGAAATATTAGTTTTCGCAAAGCAGAATCAGAAAGTAGTTTCATATCACATATTGAAATCACTGTCACATAACTCTAAGGCAAGACATGGTAACATATGTTTTGAATACCCTATCTGTATAGACATATAATTACGTAAAGAAAGTTTATGATTATTCATAGCTTCAATTGACATGATTATTTATAGAAGTCTAAAGATCGCTCATGAGCCTCTTAGGCAAGGGACAGGATAATGTCTTAGAGATGTACAATATATACAAATGATGGAACCCAGGCTCCCTCACCACACCAATTGTATCTTAGACCAGTGAGGCCAGGCAATAGCTGTTGATGTCTCAGCAATGAGACCTACAGGCTCACGGGAATAGTGAAGTTATGAGCTTCCCAAGATCTACATATATAAAAAAAATAACCCCACGAGTCGTCTGTCGGAGAACTTAGCATCTAGGCTACCACAGTGCCACTACCCTGTTACTAACCCCTTGTTATTAACTAAGGAAGTGTTAGATAAGTAGTAGCTTTCTATTTTTAAACCTCATCGAAAATATCGTGCAATAATATATGCAGAAATGGTTCACG
>NC_090739.1:64528483-64530983 GCF_036898095.1 Palaemon carinicauda
GGCAATCGGCAATTCCATCGTCGAAGGATTTATCTGACACTAAGACAACGGTCGACTGAGATCCTCTGCCGGAATCATGCTTAAAGGATTCACGTCCTGAATTGGACATTAAGCTTCCATTGCACATGAATATTCTGTTGTTTAGTATTATTATTATTATTATTATTATTATTATTATTATTATTATTATTATTATTATTATTATTATTATTATTATTTGCAGTTAATATATGACTGACTGAATTGAAGATTTGCATAGTTTGATAATAATTTCCAAAAAGAAACTCGAATAGATTCTCATTGTGGCGGCCTATTGGAAACGTCCCTTCCTGGCGATCTGCTGGACTGATGTTAGAAACCCTGAGATTTCTGCAACGTCACCATCCCTTGGAGCTAAGGAGAGGTGAATTCAGGGGAGCCTCTAGGTATTCCTGCTAAGTTAACCACAGCCATTCTCTGGCCTTCCCTGTTCCTAAATGGGGTGGATTTTGTAATATGGTCAGTCTCTAGGGCACTGTCACTGTCCCTTGCCTTGCCATCCATGAGCGACCTTAACATCGTTAAATGATCCTTAATACATCCAAACATTTGGCATTTTCAGTAAGTGTAATTGCACCATCGCTATAATCCATGTTTTGTTGTTTTTTTCCTTTCCTCACTGGGCTATTATTCATATTAGAGCCCCTGGGCTTATAGCATCCTGCTTTTCCAACTAGGGTTGGGGCTTAGCAAATAATAATAATAATAATGATATAGTTTAGGCTTAGTTGACTGCTTATTGTTATAAGTCCTTTATAAGATATGACTTATCCTGACGGGAATAAAGTTGATGAAAATGTAACCTTTATTAATTTATATCGGTCTTTAATGAAATGTTGTGAGATACGTTTGTGCAAATTATAACTGAAGTAATCGCTAATTGGGAGTAATTGTTATTTGTTTATTTGGATTTTTATACTTTATTCAGTTATGTAAATTTGTCAATAAGCAGTCTCAATTAGAAATTATTATTTATTTTATCAGAATTAAATTATACTGTATTTGAAAAAGAGTGGCGATAAAAATCCTTTCCATTAATTTTCTTGATGTTGTTGTTGTTGTTTTTGTTGTTTTTCTTTTACATTTTGCTGGGAGATCTGATGTTATTGCATTGCCCTGCCATCATTAGCATTATCTCAACATTATATAAAAAAAATAATCTTTATTGAAAGATTCATATAAGGTCATAAGTTGATCATGAATGAATTATTTTCATTTAATATTCATTGATGATCTTCGAGCTTCAGATAAGAGTGCGTGGGATTTTTGTTTTCTCGTTTAATAGGTAAATATGATGCTGAATAATGGAAAGGTTTCAGTGACAGGTCATCATACCAAACGTTCGGCCATCAATTTGTCTTTTTATGTTAGCTTAATTAAGGAGATATTTTCTATATATATATATATATATATATATATATATATATATATATATATATATATATATATATATATATATATATATATATATATATATATATATACACGTATGTGTGCGTTAAACAATAGATCGTGATGAGGCAACAAAATGAAATAAACTACGCAAAAATAGTATGAACAGAAATATTGTTCCTTCACAGAACGTCTTGCCAACTGAAATGTCTTCAAATTTACATTAGAAAAGCAACCCATTAAGTTGTCATCATGATATTTCCTAATATTTTCTTCATCTGGCGAGCATTTTTCCATTACCTCCTGATGTTTTCTTAATAACTGCAGGATTTACGGATACGAAACTATGATTTGCGATCTCATACGTCTTTCTGCTTTTGTCATTTTCATCTCGGCATGGTTTGGATGTATATCTGAAAATTAATTTATCCCAAGGATGTTTTATGGATTCCAGAAATGTATTCTATATCAAATTTGCGATTCTTCAGCGTTTTGAATCGTCACAACTTACATGAGAATTTTGCGGAAGTATGGCTCGATATACTGCATATTGTTTCAATGGGAAATATATCACCAGACGGAAAGCACGAAAATATCTATAACAAATTTGGTTTGCGAGTATTGTGTGAAATATATCTGTAGTATATGGAAATTTATAATTTAACCAGTATATATATATATATATATATATATATATATATATATATATATATATATATATATATATATATATTTATATATATATATATATATATATATATATATATATATATATATATATATATTTATGTGTGTGTGTGTTGGTGTGTGTGTTTGTGTATATATTAGCCTCTCTGGGTGGGGATACTAGTAATCTGTAGTAGGTCATTTTGCTGTGAGCGATCTGACGGAAATCTCCCACCATGACCAATCCGCACAGGCCAGACATAAATTGACTTGTCTGAAGCCTTTGTTCTTCAGTGGACTAGAAACCTCGGAATTTGCTGTTGCATATATATATATATATATATATATATATATATATATATATATATATATATATATATATGTGTGTGTGTGTGTTTATAAG
>NC_090739.1:64535983-64540983 GCF_036898095.1 Palaemon carinicauda
CATTATGATGAACAATTTCAAAATAATGTGTGAGCGCTGTAATTTTTTGGGAATGTTAGGTACAATTAATCTCCTTTCCCAATATTTATCATCACTGGTCTCAAAATGTTCAACTGAAAGTATGCATCTATAGTTTTAAGAGTGAGTGTATATTCAACATGACAATATTGTAATGATGTCATTATTTGTAAAAGTACAAAAAGCTCTTTAAAGATGTATTTTTTGGCCAATGCCACCAAAACTGACCTGACCTGATCCAACATAACTTATCATAACCTTCAGAAAAGAGAATATTACATTTATAAATCGCCCATTGAATAGATTGTGTATCTAACAACACTGTTTAAATACTTCACTGTACATGGCGCATAAACAGGGCATAGTAAGCTAGGTTAGGGAAGTGAAGGTGGAGCAAAGCTACCTGATAAATAAGGGCACTGCATCCTAAGTCAAGCCCTGTCCACTCGATTAAGCATGCCCAACGGGCAAACAGTGATACCAAACCACAATAGTTTGTATAAATGAGGGTTAATGACGTCAGAAGCGGAAAAACCACAGACAGGGATCTGGCATCATACAGTGTTGCCAGATCCCTGCCTTTAGGTTTTCCCGCTTCTGGACGTCATCAACCCTCACTTTCACTAACTATTGTGGCTTGGTATCACTGTTTGCCCGTCGGGCATGCTCGATCATGTGGACAGGGCTTTAAGTTAGGTAGGAATACCAGGTTCTGATACATCCTCAGTTAGGATAGGTAGGAATGTGAGAGTTTGGTGATTACTGATGTCAGTACATTAGTAACTACTACCTATGAACTGTTTAAAGATTTAAATATACAGTAATGAGTCTGGACAAGGCATTAAAGTCTTCTTGGCAAGTAAGAACATGATGTGCTAGGTTGGGTTAAGAGATGGGGAAAGTATAGTTTTGAAGTTTAATTGTGCTGGTTCAGGAGAGGTTTACCATAAATTGGATGTTTTATAGAGTAGATATGATCTGTCCTAATGTTCAGCCATTATAAACTATATAACTAAGCTATGCAAACAATCTACTCTCATGGGATACAGAATCTGGTTCAGTAAATGATATCCAATCAAGACTCAAGATTATCTCATAAAGTAGATTCATATGTTTATATACACATATATACTATATTTATATACCCATATATATATATATATATATATATATATATATATATATATATATATATATATATATATATACACACACACACATATATATATATATATATATATATATATATATATATATATATACACACACACACATATATATATATATATATATATATATATATATATATATATATATATATATATATATGTATATATATATATATATATATATATATATATATATATATAATATATATATATATATATATATATATATATATATATATATATATATATATATGTACACACACACGTACAATGTATACTGTGTATAAACGTACGTAAATACATATGTATGTGTCTTTGATGTACCTGTATAGCTGTCTTTATGAATATATGTTTTATACATATACTGTACATATATCTGTATATGAATTTATATATATATATATATATATATATATATATATATATATATATATATATATATATATATATATATATATGTGTGTGTGTGTGTGTGTAGGCCTATATTTACACGTGTATATATATATATATATATATATATATATATATATATATATATATATATATGTGTGTGTGTGTGTGTGTGTGTACATTGTTTTACATGAGAATTGTATCTCGTCAAGTCCGCAATAAAGAAAATCCTAAGAATATCAATGAAAATACTTTCATTGAAGTATAAAAAAAAAAAAAAAAAAAACATTTTCCGTAACCCTTGTGTGCGAACGTCCCCCCAGGTAACCATTTATTGCAGCTCGTGACTTCCGGAGTCCAAGTTCTGTCAGGTATCGTGGCTTAATCCAGTTGTCTTGTTCATCATTGCAATATAATCCTCTTTTTGAAGAGATGCTGATTGCTCTTGGAACTCTTCGTCACATCTGTCCAATAAATTCGGCGAAGAAAAGATCACTAGAGCTAACAAGAGGAGGGAGTGAAAGCGTCCAATTTACTGGTGGAAGATGGGTTGGTGTTAATTCTAATGTGTTGCAAAATTTCAATAATTTATGATAAAGGTATTCTTTGCAAGGTAATCTTATGCTAATTTATAGCCATTTATGACGATGGATTTTTAATAGTTTTATTACTTTCTTACAAAGAAAAATTATACATTTTGAGTAGCTTCGTATGTGATGATATATGATAAACATGTCAATATTGAGCATTAATTTCATCTCAATACTTATTGCTAGAGTTGGCAGTTTGGAGAAAGTTGCAATCAATGATATTTTGCTATTGAATACATTGAAATTAGTTATATATTTATAAATGATTCCAATATAAAGCAGTTTATGAAAGAAGATTCATAGATTGAATTCCATGAAACCTTATGTCTACGTCTGTTATGATTGGCTTAAACTTTTCTTTCCCAGATTAATCGAATCATCTTTCATATCGTGATTAGAGTTCTACCTCAAAGTCATTTCCCTTTTGACCTTCTAATTACACTTTTGACACCTTGAGATTGATATTCATTAGCAATATGTTTATCGATTCTTTTATGAGGAATATGAGATATGTATGTATGTATGTATGTATGTATGTATGTATAAATATATATATATATATATATATATATATATATATATATATATATATATATATATATATATATATATTCGGTATATGAAATCACTCGTACAAATGTTTATCGATTGTTTTATGAGGAATATGAGATATGTATATATGTATGTATGTATGTATGTATATATATATATATATATATATATATATATTATATATATATATATATATACATATACATATATATATATATATATATATATATATATATATATATATATATATATATATATATATATATACAGGCAAACTGTGTAACCAGGCATTTCAAGAAATGCCTAAAAATTTTAGCCATTTCGTGAAATGACTGATTCACTTGGGGATTAAGCGAAATGACTAAAATTTCCAGGCATTACGCGAATTGACTGAAATTTAGTAGTTCTTATTGCACACTTTGCCTAATAGAATTCAGGCAAACTGTGTAATTCTGGTATTTGTTTGCAAACACCACTTTCATGTGGTTTTAAGTATATATTGGTATTGACACGTATTCTTATACACGGAAAGTTGGTTTTGAATATTCATAATTATTATTGATTTATGTATATTTGGTAAATATTTCCATATAATTTTCATATATTTCATTTTCATATAAGTTGTAGCCAGTGTTGTTTCAAGCACAGGTGTTCAATTTAAATTCAACTACCTGAGAAGTTAATTCAGTTTTGTTTGAAATTACCCTTTTCTTTGATTACTTTTAAGTACGTGAGCAGGTAATTCACTCATTTTCATTTCTTTTAACCGTATGAGCAGGCAATTCAACAAGTAAAGTACCGTGATCAATATAAGCAGCTTTAGATAATAGTTTGAGAAAATTTGGAATGTAGATTTAACTTAAACTAATATCATACTCTAAATATGCAAACATCACAAGGGAGGGCTGTCCTACTCTATTACCTGCCAAAAAGACAAAAAGAACTAAGACAAAGGGAGTTGTGGTTCGGCCCATACTTACTTAAGATTTCAATTCTCGTTTCCAAGTCGATTTAATTGACATGCAGTCATCTCCACAAGCCCAACACAAGTGGATTTTGGTGTACCAGTGCCATCTGACCAAGTTTGTCATCCTACGCCCACTCACATCCAAGAGAGTAGCTGAGGTTGCTTTTCAGCTTTTGGATATCTTCTTATTGATTGGTGATCCATGCTTCCTACAATCAGATAATGGATCTGAGTTCACTGCCCAGGTGGTTTGAGAGATGAAGGATTTCTGGCCGCATCTTGTGCATGGCAAGCCCATAGAGAGGCACAGAGTCAAGGTTCAGTCGAACAAGCCAACTCAAACATCAAAGACATGCTGGCTGCTTGACTCTCTGACAACACCCGGGATTGGTCCCCAGGCCTTCGTTTTGTTCAAAACCAGAACTCATCATGCCCTTCAGGGGTCCAGAGTACCCCCTATACTACTTTGTTTGTAGAGAATCCAAAAGATGGACTCTCTTCCACTAGCTTGCTTCAGGAGATCATTGACCGCTTAGAGACAGAATATGATCTTGCAGCACTAGGAGCCCAGTCTCCTACTGATCCAACTGACGAGCCACTTGAGGCTTCTGAGCCAGTCATCATCGCCACCCAGCCATACTAGTCCCTTGATGAACCAGTCACCATCTTTACCTAGCCAACCCAGGTCCACTTAGTTCAGCACCGCATATTGCATCAAGACAACAAGAAATTTCCAAGAACTGCAAGAGGACCAGAAAGAGTCAAGTGTTCCAGGCAGAACGTATGGTCAAATGTAGTAGGATTAACTTAAAAGCTGGGGAAATGGGGGACAATGTCACTGTGCCAGCTCCATATGTTGACAAGGGAAGGGAGGATCCAAGAAATCTTCTGGGAATCAACATGGAAGGAAATGAAAATAACTTATACACTATTGGGCTAAAGGCGGTGATACTAAGGACTAAATTCAGAAGATCTAAATTCAACTTGTGACCCCAACGATTGTTGATGAAATCAACCAAGAACAGCAAGTATCTCTTCGTGAGGCACTGAAGAAAGGCCCTTCTGTCTAATTATACATTTAATGAAAGAAGAAACAATATATGGATTTAAAAAATATGTTGTTACAGAATTGTTGCTAATAAAATCCCCTAGAAATATACAATATACCTGCAATTATATACTATTTAAATTAAAATCCTGCCTTTGTAAATAACAAAGAAAAACATTGCTACTAAAATGCCCTAAGCATATACAACATACGAACAAGTATACACTATTGACCTAAAATTCTTATGAACCAGGCACTTCGCGAAA
>NC_090739.1:64550983-64570983 GCF_036898095.1 Palaemon carinicauda
CCCAAGTACTTAAACTGATCCACTTCCTCAAGTAACTCCATTCAACATGACATTCAACCTTGCACCACCTTCCCTTCTCGTACATCTCATAACCTTACTCTTATCCACATTAACTCTCAACTTCCTTCTCTCACACACCCTTCCAAATTCTGTCACTAGTCTGCAACCAGTACAGTATCATCCGCAAACAACAACTGATTTACCTCCCATTCATGGCCATTTTCGTCTACCAGTTTTAATCCTTGTCCAAGCACTCGAGCATTCACATCTCACCACTCCATGAACATACAAGTTAAACAACCACGGCGACATCACACATCCCTGTCTCAACCCCACTCTCACCGGAAACCAATCACTCACTTCATTACCTATTCTAACACATGCTTTACTACCTTTGTAGAAACTTTTCACTGCTTGCAACAACCTTCCACCAACTCCATATAACCTCATCACATTCCACATTGCTTCCCTATCAACTCTATCATACACTTTCTCCAGATCCGTAAACGCAACATACTGTACACCTCCTTACCTTTTGCTAAATATATTCAGATAACTCTCAATTTTACTCTATCTATTCCTCTCGTACTCCCTATCAAAATTAGATCGCTACCTCGTAATGGATCCTCAGAAATGCACAATGGAAACAGTGACATGAGCTTTGTTCGTTCACAATGAAACAATTATCTTTCCTTTCTCTTGTACATTTGTTGAGGAAAGCTCTGTGTCAGCTTGAGTAATCCGCAAAGCTTCCCTCTCTTTCCAAAAGGTTTTCGATTCCAAGTAGCAGCTGCCCATTTTCAGAAATCTAATTGTGAAGACTTGCTGTCTCTTTCTAATCTTGTTACATATATGTGTATAACCTAAGAAATTGTGAGCTACAAATATTCTCAATTCAAGAACAATTATCTTAGTTTCATACGGTTGCGAAATGATTCCTTTCCGCAAAAAATTTGTATCAAATTTCACTTATAAAGATAAGGAATATATATATATATATATATATATATATATATATATATATATATATATATATATATATATATATATGTATATATATATATGTATATATATATATATATATATATATATATATATATATATATATATATATATATATATATATCTGTGTGTGTTTGTGTGTGTGTCTGTGTCTGTTGCTAAGAAATTTGATTTTCCCAGACAAATCATATAATATAATGGGAAACGGCTACGTTTCTAATTTCCCCAATCAATCAGATTAGTTTTTGACAGAATATAAGAGTTCATCGGAATCGTCAAAACAATGACATTTGGTTAAATGGATTGAATTACGAACTCTCTTGATTGTACTACAATGACAGAGAATTTCATTACTCATTCAGAACAATTTAGCATTAAATGTACAGTGGATTTCCAGAATACATTTCAAATTCGGGTTTGTAATCAACCTTCAAATAACCGCCGATATTCACCACAAACAACGTATCCACAAGAGACCAATGAAAGCTACAACGCGCCGTGTTTAGTTGAATTATAACAAGATATCAGCCCTGGGTTTACGTATTTCATGGACGCATACAATGGCATTGTTGCAATTACTTTATATGACTGTGGCGACATATAAAAGTCAGGCAAACAGGGTGAAACGTTGATTGTCTGGGTGTCTTGAACTACCTGCTACATTGTCTTTTTCTCGTTGTGTCATTGTTTTCCTTTTTTTTTCTGCTCCGATTATTTAGAAATCTACAAGCGGGTATATATGTAGCCGGGGTAAAAGTACACACACACACACACACATTTTCCCTATGTAATAAAGGTGTGTGTGCGTGTGTGTGTTGGTGTGGTGTGTGGGTGTGTGTACGTGTGGTATGCGTTTGTGTGTGTGTGTGTGTGTGTGGTTGTGTATGGAGAGCTATGTTTTTCGAAAGGATGATAGCTAGAAAGGTAAATAAAAAAACCCTACTTTGCTTAATTAGTAGGAACATATATACATTATCTTATTATAATTCACGAAGGTGCTTTCGAAACTCATGCATTCCTTACCTTACACACCTGCTAAAGAAGAAATTAAATCGAAAAATTATATGGAAATATAGTTATCAATTTGCAATATATGATTTAAAGCATGCAGATTTCTTTGAAGGATTCGTATTTTGAATGTCCACACCAAACATTCAATTTCCACCATCGATATTGGTCTTCAATTCATCACTTTCTTCCTCCCCATTACTCAACATTATCATTTCCTAAAAGGAAAAATAGAAATAAAAGACTCCTTCTTTTGCGTCTTCACTTTACGACTTGGCACCGTTCGCTCTCGTGTTTTGTTAATTGGCTCTTTTTTTCATCTCCTTTATTCTGCTTCGGTTTGTTCTTTTCTTATTTCTCTTCAGCTTTCTTTATTCCATTTTATATTTGAAGAACTGATATATCCGATAAAAGCCAGCATTCTGTTAAAGAGTATCACGGAATAAAGTGCAGTTGGTTTTCAAATAGATATATTATTAATTAATACTTCTTATCTGATGACTATACAAGAAGGACAAGATGGTTCAAAGTTTTTTTGTATATATATACACTGTATATATATATATATATATATATATATATATATATATATATATATATATATATATATATATATATATATATATATGTATACTGTATATCTATATATGTATATATATACATATATATATTCTTATATATATATATATATATATATATATATATATATATATATATATATATACATATACATATATAGATATACAGTATACATATGTATATATACAATATATATATATATATATATATATATATATATATATATATATAAATATATATATATATATATATATATATATATATATATATATATATATATATATATATATATATATATATATATATATATATATATGATGGGAGAAGTACTAGAGGAAGGCCAAGGTTTCTGTGGATGGATGGAGTGAAGGAAGCTCTGGGTGATAGGAGGATAGATGTGAGAGAGGCAAGAGAGTGTGCTAGAAATAATTGAATGATTATTATGAAAATTAATTTATTGTTCGTGTCCTACAGTCCACATCAAAAGGTCATAAGCCAAAGATCCTGTCTCTCCAGTCTTATTTTTCAAGTCATCAGATAGCATCTCTGCAACTTTTAATGTTGATCCAAGCAAACTCTTAGTAGTCAAATGAAAATGTCTCCTATGCAACTCATCCAATGATGCAGAAAACCTTGAAATGGCGGTTCTTAAGCTAGTGACATCATTCTCTTGAAGAAAAATTGCTTGCATATGCACTTCGACAATTACGTTGGTTGATGTAATAAAAATGTCTTCTTGTCTTTCAACTATATTGCCATATTTAAAATATATATTCTTAGTCTTAGAACTCATCCCATACGAAAAAAATGTCTGAGCGAACAATATCACTCCCAACAACAAAAAATTCATCTTGGAAACCTGTAACGAGAAAAAACATATGTAATTACTCCTGTATTAAAAAGAAAACTTTTAGTCACAAAAATTAAAATTTTTCCTCACTTCTTTTTAATTTCTTATGTGAGACAATGGTACTATTCTCTCATCCGTGGGTTGGGCTACGTTTTGAATTCTAAACCTATTGGCCGTTAATGTTTCCAAAATGTTAAATGGGCCTTCAAACTTAGGTGTTAGTTTATAGTTGAGCCCTTTTCTGACATTGATTTGAATATAGATGTTATCACCCACGGTATATGTTTTAGTTGGTTTCGCTATTTTATCATGATTCCTTTTCATTATGATTTGTGATTGTTCTAAATTCTTTCGAAGGATATCATATCGACTTATACTTGCATTTATACATTCTTTTAAAGGATTTGATAGATTAGTTGTAGGCGTTAATACATGGAAAGGTGTTCTAACTGGGGTACCATACAATGCTTCATGCGGTGACATTTTAATTGATATATGATATAAATGATTCAGAGTACTCAGTGCCGCCGGTATTGCAATATCCCAGTTGGGGTCTGATCCCCCTAGTGTTACCCTCAATATATTTAATATCTTCCTATTTGCTCTTTCCACTAGCCCATTCGACTCTGGGTGATATATCATGGTATTGACCTTCTTTATGTTGAGGAATTCACACAATGAGGTAAAAAAGTGATTATTAAATTCACCACCCGAGTCTGAGATTATCATGTGTGGAATTCCATGTTTACAAATGTAACACTCGTAAAACTTCCTAGCGCATTCAATCGCAGTTTTAGTTTTAAGCGCTATTAGTTCTGTATATCGAGTTAAAGCATCTATAATTACTAAGAGGTGCTTATTTCCTCTGTCTGACTCGTAAAATCCTGTTAACAAATCTAAATGTATTCTTTCAAAGGGTTGATTGGGAACAGGATAAGCTCCTAAGCTGACAGGTGTTTTCGTATGCCCTTTGTTTTCCTGACATGTGTGACAATGAGCTATGTGTCTTTTTATATCTGTAAGCATTGTATGCCAATAAAACAATGATTTGGCTTTCTGTGACATTAATGAGAACCCAGGGTGTCCATGTAATGGATTTGAATGCAACCAATTCAGGACAGTGGAAACAAGTGAGTTTGGTACTACTACCTGGTCGTTAGTTACATGTGGTGTATTGCGGGTTTTCCTTGTCACAGTCCTACACAGAATATTATCTTTGATTACATAATTCTGCTGCTTATACTTTATATATTCTTTTTCTTTATGATTGCCTTTCAAAGCATTTATAATTGTTTCTATTTTCTGATCTTTTCTTTGCTCAGTCTGTAACAATTCAGCACTCCAGCCTAAATCTTCTTGTTCAGATATTGTTTTTACAATAGGCATGGATGTTGATATATCTATTAATTCAGCTAAAGACTCCGTACAAGATGACACGGGGTTGCGTGATAATGCATCCGCAATGATATTTGCTTTCCCAGGTAAATACCCGATTCTTGCGCCAAAATCTTGAATGATTAAATGCCACCGAGTTCGTTTAGGGCTGTGATTGAAGCCTTTAAAGAACTCTGTTAGTGGTTTATGGTCAGTAAGAACCTTAACGGGATAACCGTAAATTATGAACTTAAAATGCACTAGCGAATTAACAATAGCTAGTCCTTCCTTGTCTATTACTGCATACTTACTTTCGGAAGTTCTCAATTTTCGAGAATAGAAAGCTATCGGGAAAAACTGTTTATCATATTGCTGAAGCAATACCCCTCCTACTCCTAAGTCTGAGGCGTCTGTTGCAATGAAGAATTCCTTACCGAAGTCAGGAAATTTTAAGATAGGAGAACTACACAGTTCATCTTTCAAAGTATTAAACGCCTGTTGATGTTGCTCAGACCATATGAAATCTACGCCCTTCTTCGTAAGATCAGTTAAAGGAGCGGCTATTATTGAATAGTTGCGTATAAAACGCCTGTAATATCCACTACAACCCAGAAATTGCTGTATTCCCTTGACATTAGTAGGTATGGGAAAATTACGTATAGCCGACACCTTATCATGGACTACTTTAAGACCTTGGCTTGACACCATGAAACCCAAATATATTAATTCTGTTTTGAAAAATTCACACTTACTAATCTTTACCCTTAAGTTATGTTGTCTTAATCTCTGTAGTACTAGTTCTAACTTACGTAGATGTTCCTCTAAGGTGTTGGAAAAGATTACAAGATCATCCATATAGGCATGCAATATATCCCCTAACAAGTCTCCAAACACTATGTTAATCATTCTTGTAAATGTTATAGGAGCACAACGTAAACCAAAAGGCATCCGTAAAAATTCATAATGTCCCCTGGCTGTGCTGAAGGCTGTGTATGGGATACTATCTTCTTCTAATGATATCTGGTGAAAGCCTTTAAGTAAGTCCAAACTGGTAAAATATTTATTCTGACCTAACAAAGACAAAATATCGTCAGTACATGGCACTGGGAATCGATCAGGGATCGTTTCCTCGTTTAGACGACGAAAGTCGACGCAGATACGCCATGTTCGATCTTTTTTCGGTACAACTATTAAAGGAAAATTATAAGGGCTATTTGATTTTCTAATGACTCCTTCCTCTAACATTTTACCTACTTCATCATTTATTTCATTCTGGAATTTCATAGGGAGTCTGTACGAGGGTACATATATAATTTTCTGTTTGTCTTTTAACCTTATTTGATGCTCGATCACATCTGTTTTTCCTAAGGATCCATCCGTAGTGGAAAAGACATCTGTATATTTATTTAAAAGTTCAAAAATTTTCTGCTGAATTTCTTCGTCTTGAATGTCCTTACTGATTTTATTTTTAATAGATCGTAAAAGGGATTCATCCGCAACTGATTGAGAGTGATTGATTTCAGCAACGGTAAGAATACGATGTTTATAAACTTCTACATCCAAGATATGTTGATTTTTGTGAATTACTAAAGTGTTATTTAAATGATTACAGACTTCGATATTACATTGCTGATGTGAGCCTACTGTATAAATAGCTTGTGTGACAGACAATCCGTTAGTTTTCAAAGTATCGGAAAGGATTAATATTTCAGATCCCGGTAGTGTTTTCTTTATTTGCACTATTAAATTCGAAGGTATGTTTGGTTCGATATATTGCGTGCAAGATGATATTACGGGTGAACGAGAATTCTGCTGGGTCGCGTATATTATTTCTTTATTAGTGAGACAAGTTATTGGTTCTTCAACGTACGTTACGGTTACATTTGTCGTCTCCTTTTTATCCAAAACTGACTTTAAAGTATTAGAAGACTTATAGAATTTCCCTTTGATATACACGCCGTGCTTTGCAGGAGCTAAGATAATGTTTTGATTTCCCATAGATGGGTATCCTATAATTACAGCTGGATACATATTAATGTTTTTCACAACAACAAATGTATCGGCAAACGTGCGATTACCGACTCTGAACTGAATATGAGTTATGCCTATGACGTTCAATTCATCATTTCCTATACCTGAAAGTCTGATTCCTGATTTTTCAATCGGAAAGTTCGAAAACAACAAATGATGCGTCTTCAAATCCATAATATTACGTGGACTACCAGAGTCAAAAAATAACGTAAAGGATTTGTGTTCTAAATTTACAGCATATAAGGTTGGCCGTAACTCATTTTGGCTTATTATTGTATGAATACGTTGCAAATCTACGGGAGCATGCACTGTTTTACTTAATTCGGCCGTGTGTTTCATAGGAAAATCTATTGTCTCACAATTATCTGATAAAACATTAAATTGATTATTCAATACTATTGATGTTAACATAAATGACCTTGACCCAACATCACTCTCTTCCCCTCTAGAGTTAACTATGTGGTATTTGCTTTGCTCTGCACATTCTGAAAATTAGGCTGACTTTGCGAGGTCTGGTTTGACGGCCCAGGCTCAGCGATATTTGAAGAAGTGTTTGTTTGTTTCGGACTCTGAACTGCATTGACATTTTGTTGTTTCTTCTTATTGTTAAAATGAGGATTTTTCTTTTTATTTCCATATGGAACTGACTGTGGAATTGACTGTGTATTTCTAGGATATTGTTGTGTCTTACGCGCGTAACATTGACTATAAGAATGTGATCCTGTGTTGTGAACTGAACAAAATTTCGTTCTACAGTCTGCGCTTATGTGACCTTGACGTTTGCAGTTGTAACACGTCACTCCCGCTACTGGATTATTAATTACGTTCACTGTTTGTGGTTTTGTTTCATTCTTAGCAAAAACTTGAGTTAACACGGGATCGAGATCTGGACACTTGGACATGTGTTTCTTTATCTGTTTATAGACATCCAATTCCGTACTTGCAGGCATTAACTTCTTATCAAAGCACCGTACTAAAGCTTCAGGCAACATAAGTGTCATGCAAGTTAAATACATTAATCGTAAAAAATCTTTCACGGAGATATTATCGTTAGTAACCCAAGTGGAATTACCTAAAATGTCCTGATATTCGTTAAGCCTATCAGCTATGAGAGCTGCTCTCTCAACAACATTAAGCCGATTCATAGTGGCTTGATTAAGTGTATTTCGTAACGTTAACACTACATCCAAAGCTTCCTCACCCCCATAGATCGCGCGTAACCTAACTTTGAAATCATCCCAAGTAACTGCTTCCTGAAATGAAACACCTCTTAAATACGCACTCGCATCCCCCTTAGAAAAATCTATAAAACTTTTAGCTTCTTGTAATTGTACAAAAGGATCTACGATTTGTTTGGCATTTAAATGGGCATCAACGGATGAAATCCATGACTCCACATTTTGTGGCAAGAACCCGTTGACACGGCCTTGAAAAGGAAGGATTGCTGACCTGGCATTTACAAGCGTCACAATTGGAGGAGGATTAGCCTGGCCTACACCACTAGGTCCAGGGGTAGGGCTGACAGGAGGAGCCATGACTGCTGTATTTTTTTTTTTTTCTATCTCTTTGACCCCTTTCAATCCTATCAAAATATCTATATGAGTACAGACGCCCACTGCGTAAACGCATATGTATTATAAAATTCCCCCAACAATGTTACTAATCCCAATACATTTCCCCCCAAGAGTTTATGAAAGAAAAAGGAATTAGCACAAAGAAAGAAAAATTCTAAATGAGAATTCGGAGTTTCTTATAACAAAGTTTAGGAATTCACTCACCCCAGTAATAATTGACTAACGACTTGTGATAACTACACTTCACTGCCCAAACTGAAATGAATACAAAATCTCTGTACTTAGCTTTATATGAAGTCGACTCGTCGTCTCTCTCTCTCTCTCTCTTGATGTTTTGTTAGCGATGTCTCGTTCTAGTTTCTTGTTGTTTGTAGTTCTTCCTGGATATGTCTTGCAATAGTTGAATGCCAGTCCTTGGGTTTCCTAGGATGTTGATTGAAGATTCTATTTGTATACTAACATATGTTGGTGTTAGCATTTCCGTTGGACTTAGTCAAAATTGTAGATTCTTGTAGATAGTTTTATTTTGAAGTCTTGAAGATCATTCTCTGGTTTTACAGCTTTTATGTTGAAGTCTTGAAGATATATCTCTGGTTTTACAGCTATTTATTTTGAAGTCTTGAAGATATTTCTCTAATTCTTAGAGTTTAATCGCTGCCTTAGAGTTTAACCGCTGTCTTTGAGTTTAATCGCTGCCACCATTTATTGGTGTGCTACTGTCTTAAGCACACATTTGAGTATGAGTTGTTTTCAGATGTATTTAAATGGTTTACTAAACACATCTTAGTGGTTTTTAAGTTTTATTGTGAATAAACAACTGAGTTAAACATCTCCATCACTGGAGGAAGCTGTGTTGGTCCACATGACCAATTCTGGTGAAGTTTAGATATGAACTGAATAAATTACCGATATCACAAATATCGTATGCTTGCTTTTTCTTAACCAAGTGACGGAATCGGAAGACACCTGCATCCGGTGACGTCACAAACTTTCACACGAAGAGACAATGTGTTGACACTAAGAAAGAATGGCAACTTAGCATCTTACATCCTGCTTACAATTTGAGTGACCATAGCAAATCTCACGGTCAGCTCTTCCAACCAACATGACATATTACGTCATTTGTTTTAAACATGTAATATTACTATTCTAACTATTACACATGTACCGTATACTTTTCTTCTCAAAGAAGAATTGAGTTTTTAATCCTTATACAATATCAACTTAGCTTTCTCACAGACAGATCAAGATAGAGAATGGGCAAGGGTACATTTGCGATGGTTCGGTCATATGAAAAGAATGGATGGCTCTAGGGTAGTGGAAAAGAATGTGTATTTTAGACACAATAGTCTAGGTGATAGTAGTAGAAAAGACTATGAAAGGGTTGGATAGATGGTTTTAAGACCTATTCGAAAAAAAAGGCCTTGATATTCAGTTAGCCATTAAATACTTGTTGGCTAAGGTAGAATGGGACACTCATGAACCTTCAGCGTAGATGTAGCGAATGAAGTTTGACTCCACAGGGGGATCATCCATGATTCAGCCGTTGAAGGTTGCATATGCCAGTATTTTATGTTGTTCATCTCTAGACCACCCCTGTTAGAGGAAACGGCTTATGTTGGAAAAAAGATGTATATAATTGGATTTCATATACTATTGGCGTCTATTTTTGCAATGCAGTAATATTTTCTGTTTGTATTTTTCCTTTCTCCTTCAATATTTTCAAGTTGTTTTGTTCACTACTACTACTACTACTGCCTGTTATTGATGTTTACTAATAAATAACATCTAAAACGAAGTCAAGATGTAACAATGTTCGGTCACAAGCTTTTAGGAGTTATTTCTCTTCTTTCTTATATAAACAACACATTTTTTTTTCTAATATTTCTTCCATGGACTTTTACAAGAGTAAGTTGCGTCTCTTCCCTCTCGTAGAACCTCATCAGTTGAGCAATTCCCTTGTTCTGATCTCATTAGACTCTCCATTGACACTTTATCTCTCGTCATTATCTGGGTCCTGTGCTTGTTATCTGCTTTGCGCTTCACATAGAAGGAGGCCAACAGTTTCTTAACAATTATTCCTTAGGTTTATTAGGCCATATAATGAGCTTCGTCCTCACCATCTTGAAGAGGCAGCCGAGAATTGTTTGTGCTGCTTCTCGTGATGGTCGGTGTTTATTACTTAGTGAGAGAGAGAGAGAGAGAGAGAGAGAGAGAGAGAGAGAGAGAGAGAGACAGAGAGAGAGAGAGAGAGAGAGAGAGAGAGAGAGAGAGAGAGAGAGAGAGAGATAAGACTTTTGTTTATTAGTTGCTCCTATTAAGTGATTAACAATGAATTTCTTGAAAGCCATGCCCATGCGTAGTACGCAAGTAGTGAATAACCTATCTATCTATCTATCTATATAATCAAATATTTCTCTAAAGCAGATATTTTTTAAAGTATGCGTAGTAGTACACTAGCAACTAATATGTCTTTATCTATCCTTTTATATATGTACCACAACATGTGCACTGGTTCAAACATCTGTGTACAATTCCGATATTTGTAAAACAGCAAAAACCAAAGATGATATTGCCCAAACAATGCCAAGAGAGAAACCAATGTCAAGCCGAGCAAAGTTTGCGAATGGCATCGTATAAACTTACTTTATGAAGTCGCCTGGGGCAATTTGCTGCAGACCCAAGTTGAAAGGAAAAATAATATTTAAGGTCAATGAAGAAGAAGAAGAAAAAAAAGAACAATCTGTTTTCTAAAGGCTTCCAAAGCGAAATAGATATTTTGCATGACTCATGATTAAGGTGTAACTATAATATAAAGCCATTCTAATGGATCAGGTACTATGTATATATATATATATATATATATATATATATATATATATATATATATATATATATATATATATATATATTTACAGTATATATATACATATATATAAATATATATGTATATATAAATGTTCATATATATATATTATATATATATATATATATATATATATATATATATATATATATTATATATATATATATATATATATATATATATATATATATATATATATATATATATATATAGAAAGAAAGTATTTATTTCATTACTAAATTTTTAGGTAAAATAGAGAAATCAGTGATATTCAACGTTTGCACAAAAGAAATTCAAGCTGCAAGGAAAGCAGTTTCATCGAACTAAAGAAAATTTAAACAAATATCTATAATATTCCAGGCTATAAAGTAAAAAATTTTGAGTCGTTGCGTTTTTTTCAAATTACTTTCGCTAGGGAAAAATCATATGATTAGGAAAACTAAGTATATAAGATTAAAACAAATTTGAAAGAAAAAAATAGAAATTACATTTACATTACAACAAGTTTTGAATATTCATTATCGTGCCCTGGCAACTTAGCGTTCAATCTAATGGACTGTTGACGACGTGGTAATAAAACCATCACTCCCTTGCTCATCAGACATAATGTTTTTTAAAGAAACAATCAGAGAGGAGGAAAACGTCAATAGATAGTAAAAAAAGTAAAATGCATCAAATACACCATCCTTGTGAGCCTATAGGTCTATCTGCTGAATCATCAGCAGCCATTGCCTGGCCCTGCATGGTCCTAGCTTGGGTAGAGAGGGAGCGTGGGCGCTGATCATAAGTATATATGGTCAGTCTCTAGGGCATTGTCCTACTCGATAGGGCAATGTCACTGTCCCTTGCCCCTGCCATTCATGAACGGTCTTCAAACCTTTAAATGGAAAAATGGAGGAGGTAGGAATAATATACAGGAGGATCCATAATAGAAGAATAATGGCAGACTTCTTAATAAGTGTGAGAGAAAATGTTATCTATTGACTTATCACTTTCGTAATTCAAAAAAAAAAAAAAAAATAAGAATAGAAAATACAGCAAAAAAGATAAATGACAGAAAAGAAAATAAGAACGCTTAATTAGTAGTTAAAAAGGGACGTCCTCTTTCCTGATTATCACGTCATTTGAACAGATCAACGACCAATTATTGCTTGAATTGAACAAAATTTATTGTCATTATTTAATTCATACAGGTGCTGTTGGGACTTCCAAGTATATGTGATTAATCAGTAAGCTTTATATTTAACGCATTTATTAACATTGTTGCTGTCTGATGCGTCCTGGATATTAAGGATTTTCTTGAAACATTCCAATAAAGGCAAATTTATTATATTAATCCATCATTTTTATTCAAATACTCTTTTGAAAGAAAATAAATTTTATATAAAAATCCAATCCTTTTATTTTTCAATACCAAATTTATGAATGAATGGTACAGAGCTTGACTAACGTTTGGTACGGCCGTGGATCTTAACCGGAGTGTTAACCCACCAGTCCACACAGCTGTCTTTGGGTATCAGCATTCGATGGGGCGTTGCTGAAAACCCAGAAGACTGCATCCTCTTGGGGTCAACAGTTCCAAATGTTATGAATATATATATATATATATATATATATATATATATATATATATATATATATATATATATATATATATATATATATATATATATATATATATATATATATATATATACTGTATATACATGTATGATATTCCGTGTATGAACGATTATCCTGCTTAATAAATTCCAACCGCCTTTCGGTGCCATAAAAGGACGTGATATGAAATCCGCATCACACAGCCAGTGCCAGAAAAAAAAAAAAAAAAAAAAAAAAAAAAAAAAAAAAAAAAAAAAAAAAAAAAAAAAAACTGACCATAACAAAGTCTGCGAATAGCATCCTTTAAACTTTCTTTATGAACTCCAACGAGACAGTGTCACTGAACAAAGACAAAAACACCCATGATATTCAGGGGGCGGTGGAATGAAAATAAAAAAAAAGATAAAAAAATCTAATGGCTTTAAACATTTTTGTTTACTAAATGAATATCATGGTAACCGGAATCAGTTACCAATATATTTAACCATTTAATTAGTTTAAATTTACTTCAATCATACAAAGTTAAAGAGTCATAGTATTGCATTGATATGTAATTATAATGATAAAATATAACCCTTAGTTTAATGAGAAATAATTTTTGTGATAAATTTCCCCGATAACAACATTTAGTAATGAACACATTTCAATAGTTCTTTAGTGTTAAATATTTTATTTGAATATCAACAGTTCAACGAGAGAGGAAAAAAATAAAAAAAGAATCGTCAAAGGTTATATCTAAAAACAATTTGATCACCAAATCTCACTGTAGCGGAATTTGAATATCAACACATTTTACTAATTATTTAGTTCTTAATTATACCACTACTTAAGAAATTACATTTTAATAATAAAAAAATCATAAATGATTACAAAACAATAAATCCATAATATGATCTTTCAGTATCAAGCAAGAAAACACTTCACATGTGAAGTAATGGTATCAATATATGTTATTCGATAGAAAATTTGAAAATTTGTATGCTTTTAAGAAGCATACAAATATGAAGGAAAGTCTGGTCAATAATTTTGCTTTTTTATTCATTTTACTTTTAGGTAAGTTTTACAGTATATCCATATTAAGAATTTACTCCAATTATTTTATATTTTATAATCAATCAAAACATTTAGTAAGCTTAGCCTACAAGATTGATTATTCACTAATTAAACGATTTATTTTCCTTATTTGTATCCGTTACCATGTTAACACTGAAGATAGATTATTTATTATACATACACGATTATCTTTTACAATTTTCAGTCATACTCTGCGGCAAGTTTAGCTTCCAAGATTAGCGAATAACTCTCGTTATACCATTAAATTCTGCCTGGGGACCAGTAAGCTCGACACTGCATGAGAGACAATTCTGTCGAGGAGGAAATGTTAACCCCGATTCATCTAAAGACGAAGCTCAAGATCAAACGGTATCCTTTCACGGTCGAGACTAAGAAGGGTCTTTCCTTCCCGAGGTGCAGCAAGAGCCTCGCTGTCCCGGGGAAAGTGATATTAAGCAGCATGAGGCCTTTCACCACGATTTTCATCCAAATCGGGATATCAACCCGAATATTTGAACCGGGTACTCCCGTACTGGACGTGTAGGCTATTTCCATAAGGTGACTACGTTATATTGCCTCTGTGTATTACAAAACTCACGGACAGATACAAAGGCGCTCGAGTGTTTACACGACAGATTCAAGACAGAATTCTCGGGAAGTTTGCATCAAATTCGAATGCCATGTTTCACTCGGACATTTTCTGTTTCATTTGTATTTCATTCGCTTTGTTTGACGCGGTATTCGATAACATTATGCAAGGGAAGGTGGCATTATATACACATGTGTATATATACATAATTATACATATATGTATATTTACTGAATATGAATATACACCTACATATACATATTTTTATGTTTACTGTATATGAATACACACACACACACACACACACACACACACACACACATATATATATATATATATATATATATATATATATATATATATATATATACATATATATATATGTATACATGTATATATATATATATATATATATATATATATATATATATATATATATATACATGTATATGTATATACATATATGTAAATGAACACATATGTGAAAGCAAAGAAGAATTTGATTGACAAATTGTTCTTTTGCAAAGATTCTGTTTATTGGTTCTTTGTGTTTAATTTACAATCCCCTTTTAAAAGTTAAAGGTTTAATGGTAGAGGCCCCTCTCCACCCAACCTAGGAGCAGGGAGGGCCAGGCAATGGCTGTTGATGACACAGCAGAAAGACCTATAGGCTCCCCTCAAACACCCCATCCTTAGCTCTCAACAATGGTGAAGTTGGAGTGACCAAAGGAACTAACTAGTTTGAGCGGACTCGAATCCCAGTCTGGCGTTCACCAGTCATGGGGTAAGGACCCAAAGATTATGATTGATAACTATTTAATCTTTTACAGCCTCCAGAATTCGAGCCTGTGCCTCTGAAGGAAGACAGAACTAGACAGTAGACTTAAACAACTCTTGCATACGAAGCTGATTTTGTTTCTACCGTCGGGTTTAAGTATTTTTATTCAAAAGAGATTTCAGTCTATCTTCTTCATGATAGAGAATTGCTCAATCTGTTGTGGGTGTCACTAATATGTGTAACTTTCGTACAATCCAATATCAAGTTACAAATAGTATTTAATATCTGTACCAAGAGTCTGTCTCGATATTTGATATCTGAGTAATTAGTGAGGAAAATCTTATATTCACACAATACACACACACACTCGCGCACACAAATACACACACATATATATAAATATATATATATATATATATATATATATATATATATATATATATATATATATATATATGCATATAACTAGTAACATTTTCGCTTCTGGCAAGCTTAAGTTTAAGGATGAAGAGGACAGCAAGAAGACTTCGGATCATCTTACATATTTATTCAACACCAACGTTTCGGGAATCCATTCCCATCATCAGGGCTACATAAAACATGAAATTATGTTTACATTAGAAATTAATCATACATTTTTGCTTAAAATTGCTTTGGTATAAAAAATATTAAAAAACGGTTAAAAGAATCAAAATACAGGAACCTAGACGGTATATAAAAACATGTGGCTAACAGAGGTCCTTTACAATTATGATGATAAAAACACTTGTGATCAAAATGGAATAAAAAATATACATATATGTAAATGAATGGTCGAACTTACTGTCAAGAGATGTGGCTGAAAACTATAGGAATATTTGAGAAAATTCTTGAAGAAAATGCTTTAACTACGAACAAAAAATAGATCAACAAGGGATGATAGGTAATGGTAGTTAGGCAATATGTAATGGTGTGGAGGTGGTTTGATTATTCAAGGAAGGGGACAGTTTCTTTATATAGAGAGATTCTAGGAGAAGGAGCGACCATTCATTTACATATATGTATATTTTTTATTCCATTTTGATCACAAGTGTTTTTATCATCATAATTGTAAAGGACCTCTGTTAGCCACATGTTTTTATATACCGTCTAGGTTCCTGTATTTTGATTCTTTTAACCGTTTTTTAATATTTTTTATACCAAAGCAATTTTAAGCAAAAATGTATGATTAATTTCTAATGTAAACATAATTTCATGTTTTATGTAGCCCGGAAGATGGGAATGGATTCCCGAAACGTTGGTGTTGAATAAATATGTAAGATGATCCGAAGTCTTCTTGCTGTCCTCTTCATCCTTATATATATATATATATATATATATATATATATATATATATATATATATATATATATATATATACTCGTATATATATTATGCAAACATAAATATATTATATATATACGTATATATATATATATATATATATATATATATATATATATATATATATATATATATATATATATATATATATATATATATATATATATATATATATATATATATATATATATATATATATATATATTCATGTGCGTGTATAAAGGTATTTTTAATAAATGTTGTCCAAATTCTAATTCCTCTATATGATGGACATCATGAATAAATATCCGCTTTTGATATTCTACATATTTATATTATTGGAAAACTCGAGAGTAAACAAAGAAAAGAAATTCAGGGGTATCCTCGCGATAACAAATATTTTGACAAAAAGATCATAGTCCTTAGGCAATTGGCTCTTATTTTTCTGTACACAAAGAGTACCAAGATGAACAAAGAGTAATAGTTCTTTGTGAAATGAAACAGCAAACATCTCTCTCTCTCTCTCTCTCTCTCTCTCTCTCTCTCTCTCTCTCTCTACCCCGTAGGGACCAAGGCCGTTGTATCTATGTTATTTAACAATATTTTTACCTCTTGTGGCGAGAGAAACCAGGTGAACATTTTGCGAGAAAAGTTTCAGAATGTACTCGAAATTTTACTCCATTTTCAGTATGTCGCTGAGCAATTTGGATATATACATTTTTTTTGCTCTTCATCATGGTTATACTTGATGTAATCTTTTTTTTTTTTTTAAAGAAATAAAGGGTTAAATTACCTAACACAAAAGGAGAAAAATATCATATCTAAATGTACTCTAAATTTTACTATATTTGCAGTATTTTGATGAGCAATTTATATATATATATATATATATATATATATATATATATATATATATATATATATATATATATATATATAAATATATATATATATATATATATATATATATATATATATATATATATATATATATGTATATGTATATATATATATATATATATATATATATATATATATATATATATATATATATTTATATATATACACACACATTGGTTTTTTGCTCTTCGTCATGGCTATACTGTTAAATTTTCTATTTTTAATAAAGGGTTAAATTACCAAATACAAAACGAGAAAAATATCATATACAAATGTACTCTAAATTTTACTCTAATTCCAGTATTAATTTATATATACATTTTTGCACATCGTCATGGTTACCCTGTTGGATATTTTGCTTTTCTCAAAAGAAAGGGTCAAATTACTGACACAAAAGGATAATAATATCATATCCTTAGGTTTAACCAATTAATTACTCAGTTATTTCTGTTATTTGGATATGGTTAATTTTTTTTATTGAAAGATGTAAATAATTAGTTGAACTGTAGGGAAAAGAGCAGTGTCAGTTTTATTTTTTATAGAAACAAATATTATAAGGTGATATTGGAATTGAGAGAGAGAGAGAGAGAGAGAGAGAGAGAGAGAGAGAGAGAGAGAGAGAGAGAGAGAGAGAGAGAGACGTTCCTTTTAAATAGCTAGGGATGTTCCTTTCCTTTTATAGAAATCTAAACTTTTTCGAAGAAAGATTAAATGTAATCAATGCCTACAAATATGTGCAATTGTTTTGCGTATATTAGCAATTTATCACAAAATAAAAGAAACTTATTTAATAAACATAATTTCTTAGTTAATTATTGATCATTAAATCATCAGCCAGTTGTAATAATTTCCGATGAAAAATAAGCGGACATCATTGGTAAATAATTAAAGAAATATATCCGTGATGTATTATTCATGTTTATTCAACCATGGTTATAATTTTTTCTGATATTTAATTTGTTATTAATATCCTTTATGATTTACTTAAACTTTAACCTACAGGCACGAAATTCTTAATTGGATGTCTCAATTGTATCCATTATTGTATCCATTATTATCCTTCTCTCACCGTTACTAATTCCTCTCTCTTACTCTCTATAGTCATATCCAGTTTAGTCTACAGTTGATGGATTGAACGAGGTGAGCAGATGTAGTTTAATGTAGTTGAATAGAAAACTATATTTCAATTTTTCATTCGAAAGAAAATAATTGAAACGAAAAATAATATGTTCCATATATATTTCTATGACGAAATCGAGATAAAACGAAAACTTAAGACATTCTCCATATAATACATAATCTCTATCGTTGGCAATTTATAAAGGGAATGTGTTTAAAGAATTTTCACTCTATTATATGAATTCCAACATATCAAAGGGCTGATAACATCCAGGAACTTACTTCCTTTAAGTCTTCCTATTATATTACAACAATTGCCATATTAAAAACATATACCACAAAACGCTTTTAATTTTAAAAAATTACAGTAGTATTTTATATAAAAAAAGATTATCTCTTGTGCATCCAATGAGGACTACATTCATAGACTTCGAACATAGAATTCCAGGGCCTTTGCCAGGGTGCCTCGAGAGTGTTTACTTAATAGCTGGATAGATTCAGTTACATGAACCAATTTGCATAGATCGAAGCCACCTCGTCCAAGGATGGCAGGGGAAGGAAGATGACGCCCTCCAATGCTCGTCCTGTCAGTTACGGCTGAAACTGTTCCTACTTTAATCTTGTTTGAATAATTTTTGATTGCCGTCACTTGCGAGAATAGTTGGAGTTTGACGTCGTGATGGAATATTTGCTGTTTGACTTCAAATTTTAAACAATTACTGTTTGCCATAATGTGTTGGGGAAAGGTTGTCTGACGTTGGATGATGGAAAAGTGTTTTGGCATCAGAAAAGGGAATAGTTGTTGTTTGGTGTTTCCTTTTGGAATAGAAGCTGTTTGATGTATATATCCCAATTCCTGTTTGAACAATTAGAAAAATTAGGAATTAAGGAACTGCTAGAGAATTCCGAAGTTTGACAGTAGAAGAAAAGACACCCACTGTTTAATTATCTGTCATGATAATAATAAAAATAATAATAATAATAATGATAATAATAATATATTATTATTATTATTAGTAGTAGTAGTAGTAGCAGTAGTAGTAGTATTAATCAACAACACAATATACTCCTTCCCCGCTATTCCCAAAGCAACAATAATTCACGAACAACTTCTCCTTCAGCTGTAGAAATGCTAAACCGCTTCACGATCATCCATCTCCATTTTTGTTTCCGGCAGTTTGTTTCTGGTATGATGAAAAAGCGCAGCATTTGCCGATATCCGAAGCCGATATTCCTATTCAATTTAATGCCTCTATGAAAAGCAGCATTTGAAGACCGTAAGTCTTTCTTGCGGAGAGGTGGAGACCTTGGGTGGAAGCTTGGTGGTCGTCAGG
>NC_090739.1:64580983-64583483 GCF_036898095.1 Palaemon carinicauda
ACGGTTTTGTTCAGTTACACATATTTTTAGGTAACTATTCCTGCCAAAGTAAAGTTGTCTGTATCATTTCGACTTGGTTGCGACAAAGTTACCTTAGCCGATTTTTCTAAAATTTATTTTAGTTTAATGTCAATTTTGAATTTCTTTGCAACTACTGTAGCAACGTCAAAACGCAATGTGTATATTTGTAATGGCCCCAGAATTTGTAGAAAGCTTTGGCTTTGCTTACCAGAAACAACACCTTCGGATGCTTTTAAGGACATCAAGGCGTTCGCAACCTGTCTTGAAATACCCATCTGGCCAAATGCAGGCGTGGCAGATCATCCTTGTGCTCACAAACTAGTATGACTTCGGCAGAAAACATAAATTTCTATAAAAATACAAGTCATTATCAAACGCAAAGGGCTTAGTAGGCCTAGGATATGCTCGGACAACTTCCTGTCAAGTCAGCCTGCAGAAGTCATGGATTTTACTTCAGTGATTTATTTTATAGCATAATATGATCCCTGACAGAAAGAGACATTTATTAACTTTGTACGATAGAAAACTCTCTCAGCCATATTTCATACCACCGGCCAGGAAGAGCTGATTTGTGTTGTCGACCTGGGAGGAAAGAGGACTTCGCTAAATGGTGAGCAATACAACTTCTCTCCTAGGTTAGCTATTGATAATGATTGTTCTTTAAAAGAGTAGGGAGCCATTCTAGTTTGCTATTGTTTGCATATATTTATATTGATAATTTATTAGGAATTGTTTTGTGTTTCTGCTATATATTTACTACATATCTGTTGATACTTAGTCTGTTACTAAGATTTAAATTCAACGATTTTCCTAATCGCCCCATAATTTACCTGCTTGTACAATCTACACTTTCCATACATCAGAACTTTACAATCTACCTAAATATACTTACGTACTACATCAGATTCCTTTCTAGAGTTGGTAAAAGATTATTCACTGTGAGTTAATCTTATTAATCATCATTAACAATCACATACAAGTCACCAATTGACGTTCTGCATCATTATTTAGTAAAATATTCTATGAATTGTAGCTACTTGTATCTCAAAGATGGTAATTCATTCTCGGAAAACTTAATGATATACATCCCTTGTTCTAATTGATATCATTATTAGTCAAACGAGTAAAAGACAAAAAATGGGGAAATATAATTCAACCCAATAGCTTCAAAGGCTTGTATCTAATTTTCCCCATCCCATGAATAAGGATTATTACATTAAAAGTAATTACTAGCAATTGATATTAATTATTATTAATAACCAATTGTCACCAGCAATCAATAGTAAGTTTCTTTTATATATATATATATATATATATATATATATATATATATATATATATATATATATATATATATATATATATATATATATATTTATTTATTTATTTGCGTAGGGGAACGAAGCCAAGCAAACGGTCTACGCATATCTAGAACAGTTATTAAGTTTGAAAATGTTACTGGCGATGCTCATAATATTTTAACCTTAAGTTTGGTAATTGTATCACCTCGTTATAAATCAAGTCGCCATTCTTTTATAGTTTTAAACTCTTTAAACCATTTCCAATCATTTAATGCCATCGTCCCTTTGCTACGTCCGGAGCCGTCTTGTGGCTAACGGTGGAAAACGAAAAGTAACTTGGAAATTGATAAGGGATGAGATGACATAAGTCCTTGTTTCGCGGAATATCGAAGTTTTATGATCAATATCACGTTGGGAAATTTCGAGAAAAATTGTAGTTTTTCCACATCTAAAGATTAATTGATTCGTTTATAGTACAAAGGTTGTGTTCCAATGTATTGAGGCTACTCTCTCTCTCTCTCTCTCTCTCTCTCTCTCTCTCTCTCTCTCTCTCTCTCTCTCTCTCTCTCAATTATGAATATAGAAAATCTATCCTTCAACTAACCCATTTATGCTCGTTAATTTAAAAGTCAATCCATTTGGAATATTCTAAATTGATTTCCTATGTAAATGTGATTGGTATTAAACATTAGAGGTGACACAAAGAGAACATGAACAGAGTAGCTCAAAGTAAAAAGGAAAAATAATGAATTCATTCCATTTTAATTAACTTCACTTTCTAGTCTTAATTACTATTTGTTATTTCCACTCTTCCCCCGTTTTCTTAATTGTACCTTATACATAAACAACATTCTGACTCAGATCATAAACTTGAAGCTTTCTACATATATCAAAAATTAATTTCTGCTTTAAATATTAGTTAATTATTTTTTAAATATACAGCTTCATTTTTTCTACTTCGATAATTGTAATTAATATAATTACAAGGGAAGTCATATTGAATGGACATATTATTAGTAACTAGAGATTAGTGTAATATTTTGAGGATTTTCGAAAGAATTGTTATAATTAGTGTTACGAGAATCAGAACAAGCAAGAGGAGATTCTTACATTTTCGGAAATGTTATCCAATCATGACTCAAGATCATTTATATATATATATATATATATATATATAT
>NC_090739.1:64593483-64595983 GCF_036898095.1 Palaemon carinicauda
ATTTGTTTGTTTTGTGCTCTGTTTCTCTTCGACGTAAATGACAATAAATATTGACCGCTGTCTGCCACTCGGGCCGGCCATGTCAACCTCCAAGTAAGAGATCGTTTTAGTAATGGCTGGCCTTTAGTTATTCACATTTTGGTGTCAAATAAAATGAAGATTAAAACAGTCAACGTGATTGATATTTGATTCTGAAATGAATATTGGGAAAATTAGATTATTTGAAATAAAAAAAGATGAATAGTTTGGGAACTTTTACTGTTAGAAATGTGTTACTTTTATCTCTTAATATCTTGATGTCCAAAAAGAAATATTAAAACAGTCAAATGAATGATATTTTGATACTTAATTAATATATACAAAATTATCCCTTTTTACAAGAAGATTAATATCTTAACAACTTTTATAGTTAGAAAATGTGTTATTTCCTTCAATATAAAGTTCCAATCATTGGTTTGCATATTAATCACATATTTTTATATTTGTATATATTTATATATAGATCTATATATCCATTTATTTATTCTGTTATTTACAAAGAGTATCTTAAGGCCGGAATCTATCCTAAACATAAAATAAAATGTCAAGGAATGAAACAGAAATTTGAAGTGGACTATAAAGCAGGAATAGTGTGAGTGTTGGGAGGGGGAAATCCGCAGAGAGCACTTCCTAACTGGTGAAAAAACGTCAATTACGAAGCTTCATCTACCTGCGGCCTATCGAGTAATAACAGTTCATAGGTCAACAGTATACTTGGGTGACCATAGACCGGTGTAGAAACTGATGACATTATTCAATACCGAGAATTAAGACACGTATTGCAGAAGGATATGATGAGAGAGAGAGAGAGAGAGAGAGAGAGAGAGAGAGAGAGAGAGAGAGAGAGAGAGAGAGAGAGAGAGAGTTAAGAAACTTTTCACTATAGTGACTCCGGTGTAAATCGTCAAATAATGAATCATAATATCAAGGGAATAATAGAAACAACACTTTAGATTTGCTCCCCATAGAGATGCCTATTCATCACCTTCTAACGATGAACAACAAATAATTGATTGCAATTAATTATGTTTAGTAAAGATAGTTTACTCGAATGAATACGTCGCATATCGATAATGACTTATACTGTTATCCCAAAATTAATCTTCCTTATTATAATAAGAACATATTTTATGATAGTGTATTGAAATACTTAACTGGAAATGCTTTACATGCAATCACTTAAGAATAATTATATAGTTCATAGATAGTTTACCTTGCTATGAAAATTAACCAGTTTCAGTTATAGCAATAATATTATCCTGTATAATAGAATACTGTAGAACCTGAATTTAGATAAACCCTTATCTGCAATCTCTTATCTGCTTTGGAATAAATGAACGGCAATCGCAATTCATTAGATGGAGGACAGCACAATATCTCAGGGCCATCCTGATTATACCTGTTACAGTTAGTTTCGATATTAGAAAATATCTGTTTGTTTTAGGGTCATAAGTAAAAGTATTTTACAACCTTGATTCTTCCGGCTGCTTCAACACTTTTCAATTTGGGTCTTTGACATTACACTTCTGTTTTTAATATATACACACAAAAGCACATAATAACTAAATACTCATATAGTCTATATCCGCCCAAAGAACCACAGACACATGTACCTAATCACATATACGCAATATATATACACAGAAAATATATCCTCTCTCTCTCTCTCTCTCTCTCTCTCTCTCTCTCTCTCTCTCTCTCTCTCTCTCTCTCTCTCTATATATATATATATATATATACATATGTATATATATATATATATATATATATATATATATATATATATATATATATATATATATATATATATATATATATATATATACACCAGTGGCTGTTGGAAGATGCATCTGAATACATTAATTTCGCAAAACCATTTCATGTCCTAAAATCTCTCTACAGACGACACTGAACCTGAATGTGAAAATGTTTCCGCTACTGCTCATGACTGGACATTTAAATGTATAGGGTCATCTAAAGGTTCATTACACTTATTTTTTACATATACTTAGCATATAAAAAGCTTTGGTTTCATTCTGGGGGAAATATTTCGATATTGTTTCTGTATAGAATTTATTTTTATTCACATTTAAAGGATTTTGTTAGTCATTTTGTTTGTAAAAGTTCGTAACTCATCCTGTTTCTATCTCTTAAGCATATTAATTATTTTAAATGTGCCGAAAAGAAACCTTACTGATCAAAATGAAAATAGATAAAAGTAAATTTTGAGAAACCAAACATCGGTCTTTATATCAAAAGGGTATTTTTACTGAAAACTCATAAAAATTATCATTGATTACTACATAATATTAACGATAGATATTGTGTTTGCTGCCATCAGCATCATTCTTCTATACAAAATATATAAAAATGGCAAACTTAAGATTCTTTATCTACAGGGGCTATTCAAGAAAAAAAAAATTATATGGTATAGTAGATAGCGATATAATCATAGATAAGG
>NC_090739.1:64600983-64615983 GCF_036898095.1 Palaemon carinicauda
AAAGGAAAATAGAAATAAAAGACTCCTTCTTTTGCGTCTTCACTTTACGACTTGGCACCGTTCGCTCTCGTGTTTTGTTAATTGGCTCTTTTTTTCATCTCTTTTAGTCTGCGTTGATTTGTTCTTTTCTTATTTTTCTTCAGCTTTCTATTATTCCATTTTATATTTGAAGCTCTGATATATCCGATAAAAGCAGCCATTCTGTTAAAGAGTATGATTGGATAAAATGCATTTGGTTTTCAAAAAGAAATATCATTATCAATTACTTCTTAGCTGATGACTATATAATGAAAGGTAGTTCAGAAGAATGAGAAGATGATACAAAGGCCTGTCGTATATATATATATATATATATATATATATATTATATATATATTATATATATATATATATATAATATATATATATATATATATATAAAGAATGTTCCAGAAATATGTGCCGAAAATTGGTGGATGTATTCCTTGCATATAATTAAATGTAAATCACTAGATTACCACATTAGCAGTTCTCGATAGTGTTCGCTTCACAGCCCTTCAGAGGTCTGCTATTAAGTGTTTAAATCTATGGATTGTTGAAGATATATCAGATTTGGCACTTTTTTTTGGAACGCTCTGAAAATATATATATAGAAATATAAATGTTTATATACATATATATATATATATATATATATATATATATATATATATATATATATATATATATATATATATATATTTATATATATATATATATATATATATATATATATACAGTATATTGTACCAACCGTGTGTCACACAATTGTACATAATTCCTTTTGTATATAATATGCTTGTATCTTCGCTCTTCCCTCGCACTCTAACGAACATGAAAATTCATGTCTGCTGTTTTGCTCTGAACATTGTCTGTCTCTCGAACAGGTCATGTCCTGTTGCCTTGAGGTTTTGTATATAAAGAAGAGTGTTCCTTAATATATAACTCAGTCGTTTCCAACCTGCCTTTGACTTCACAACCCTCACTCGGCCCGTCACAATATACACATACATACACAGTGCATATATATAATGAATATTTTTAATTACTTCATTTTCCTAATAATCACCAAATTATCCTTAGTATCATTATCATAAAAAAGAGTAATAGTCTAGAAAGTGTCACATTACTCATGGAAGTCATTATCCTTTTGATATTTCGTGTCTGTCAGCAACTAAAATCCTTTCAAATTATTTTGGGACGTCTTTCAAAAAACCATAAAAACTCCATAACAAACTCCTTTTCACATCCCGATTCTCTCTCTCTCTCTCTCTCTCTCTCTCTCTCTCTCTCTCTCTCTCTCTCTCTCTCTCTCTCTCTCTCTCTCTCTCTCTCTCAGATTTGCACATCGCCAAAGGAAAAGACAAAAATAGCTTTTGCCTTGCAGCCATTCCTCGTCCGAAGACTGTCATCGCTTCACAAAAGACCGAAAGATATGAGAAGTTCCTAAAGATAAGACCAGAAAAATAAGTGTAAACAGGGTGTCTAAACATTCCAAATACGTTAATACACAGACACACACATACCCTTTACACACGGAGGCTGACATACAGAAACACATTTGCACAAACACACACGCATATACTGTATGTATATATATATATATATATATATATATATATATATATATATATATATATATATATATATATATATATATATATATATATATATACATATATACAGTATATGTGTGTGTATTCTAAGTAAGAAAGGATATATAAAAAAAAAACTTGACTGGAGTTATACTTTCGTTCATTATGGACAACAACTGACTTAACAATGGGAATACATATACACAGATATTGTATTTACAGGAGAAGGTGATCCCACAGCTGTTAGTTTCTTAATAATTCCAAAAAGTCAGATCTTAGATAAAGGAATAACACCGGATTAACAGACTAGGGCTTAGATTTAAATTTTGACCTTTGGTATATTATATTTATTATAACACACACACACACACACACACACACACACACACACACACACACATATATATATATATATATATATATATATATATATATTTATATATATATATATATGTATGTATATATATATATATATATATATATATATATATATATATATATATATATATATATATATACAGTATATATATACAGTATATATATTTATATATATACAGAGAGAGAGAGAGAGAGAGAGAGAGAGAGAGAGAGAGAGAGAGAGAGAGAGAGAGAGAGAGAGAGAGAGAGATCCTTATCTAAAGTGGTAAATGACATCGAGATAATGACGGAGGTGAGGAATAATAGACAAATAGCAATACCCAAACAGAAGCGAATAAATCGTAAAACATATCAAAGATAAAAGGAGAAATTTATCATTTTTTAGTATAAGAAACGTGATCCAAAGAGAATAATTTAGTCATTTAAACTATTCAACTTGTGTAAGACACATCAGAAGTAGTCCTAGATATTATTATTATTATTATTATTATTATTATTATTATTATTATTATTATTATTATTAATTGCTAAGCTGCAACCATAATTGGAAAAGCAGGATGCTATAAGTCAAGGGCCCCAACAGGGAAAATAGCCTAGTGAGGAAAGGAAACAAGGAAAAATAGAATATTTTAAGAACAGTAATAACATTAAAATAAATATTTCGTTTATAAACTTGGAATAATTTGACGAAACAAGAAGAAGAGAAATTAGATAGAACAGTGTGCCCAAGTGTACCCTAAAGCAAGAGAACTCTAACCCAAGACAGTGGAAGACCCATGGTACAGAGGCTATGGCACTACACAAGAATAAGAGAACAATGGTTTGATTTTGGAGTGTCCTTCTCCTAGAAGAGCTATGTGAAGAAGAAGTCCGGTGAAAAGAGAGAGAAAAAATTATATGGAATCTGATTGTTTAGTCACCTAGTGGATCAGGGGCGACTGTAATCTCTTAGCACTAAGTCCAACTGACCCCTCAGAGATGGATAGATCTCCTGGGTAAAATGACAACATTATTGGGCCTACAGGCGAGGGATGCCCTGCTCCTATCGGTATGTAGTTCTTCCTGGTCGTTGATTGTATGTAGAAGATGCTTAATCGTTACCCAAATGTTATCTTCGGTGTTTAGAATAATACCTGGTGGCGTTATGAACCCTTGCTGCTGCCGCTCATGAGTGACCATTAAACCTTTAAACTTTCAAGGAAAACCACACCGTAGCTGAAACTTCAGGTGGTAAAATATAACCTTAATACGAAAGTAGTTTTATTCTATAGGGAAACTCTGACATAATCAAACAAAAGTAATTGATGGGGCAGCATATTTTTATAAGGGATTACCATAAATTTCTCAAGAAGCATAACCATATGGAAACGAATTGTTAATTTACAGTTTTATATTCATGAAAGCTAAAACTGGAAATGATTAATGCCATAGCTTTTCTGAACTTCTTTGTTAATTTTCATAACAATTTATCCTTTAAGTTCTACAAAGGAAGAACTCACCGTTTTTGTATCAAAAAGTGTCATGAGAATTTTTTGTTTCTAATATAAGATATTCTCTCAAAAAGGACTTTTATCTCTGTGGCCTTATTAAAAGATAATTTTTATTATGTCATATGGTTTTACGTAACTAACAGAGAGAGAGAGAGAGAGAGAGAGAGAGAGAGAGAGAGAGAGAGAGAGAGAGAGAGAGAGAGAGAGAGAGAGAGAGAGAGAAATTCATACCATATCCCAATATCATAGTGTATATGAAGTATCTGTTGAGAAACAAGAAGAATAATCAAATATGTGCAACTATATCATATTAAAAAAACGTTTAACATCAATAAAAAATAAAAAGGTTTAATATAGATATCAGACAAAGGCTTTTATTTTTATCAATGTGGTTGAAGAACAAAGAAAATCCTGAATTATAAGACAGCCACATGAGGTCGTTAAAATTTCATTATTCTCTTTTGGACACTAATTTGATGAGACTAATTTCCATACCCTTGGGCTTGAGGGAAACTTATGGTCCCATTATCCTTTAATTACTTGCCATTTAGACGTTTCTCATTGTATAAATATTACTGCTCAGTGAAACCATACATATGGAGTTCTCTAGAAGCAATAACTCGATTTGACATAAGATAAACTTAGGTAATACATTTAACCTTTTTACAATTTATTTCTTGTCTTGCTATATTTCTCAGTTATTATTATAGCATATGCAAAGCTTAAACATAACATCTTTGTCCTTCTTCTTTCCATTATAATCAGCATGTATACTTTCCCTCTTCAAAGGAGTCTTTAATCCTTATAAATTCTCAATTTGCAGTGGTTCAGTCATGTGGAAAGAATGGATGGCTGAAGGGTAGTGCAAAAGAATGTATATATTAGACTCGATAGGTTAAGGGATAGGAAGAGAAAAGACCAAGAAAGGGGTGGATAGATGGCCTTAAGGCCTATTCGAGAGAAAGGGCCTTGATATCCAGTAAGCACTTTAATATGTGTAGGATAAGGTTGAATGGGGCATTGATGAACCTTCTGCGATAATTAGTGAGTGAAGTTTGACTTCACAGGGGGAATCATCCAAGATTCAGCCGTTGAAAGATGCATAGGCTATGCCAGTAACTTATGTCGTTCTTCTCCGGACCACCCATGTCAGATGAAACAGCTTATGTTGGAAAAAAAGATGTATATAATTCGATTCCATATACTATTCACGCCTATTTTTGCAATGTAGTAATATTTTTTCCTTTCTCCTTCAATTTTTTTAAGCTGTTTTGTTCACCACCACCACTACTACTACTACTACTACTACTGCCTGTTATTGATATTTAAGCCTACTTATAGACAACAGTTAAAACGAAGCAAGATGAAACAATATCTGGTCATAGGCTTATAAAAGTTATATCTCTTCTTTCGTATATAAACAAGAAGAATTAGTTCCAATATTTCTTCCATGGTCTTTCTGAAAATTAAGTTGCGTCTCTTCCCTCTCGTAGAACCTCATCAGTTGAGTAATTCCCTTGTTCTGATCTCATTAGTCTCTCCATTAACACTTTATCTCTCGTCATTATCTGGGTCCTGTGCTTGTTATCTGCTTTGCGCTTCACATAGAAGGAGGCAAACAGTTTCTTAACAATTATTCCTTAGGTTTATTAGGCCATATAATGAGCTTTGTTCTCACCATCTTGAAGAGGCAGTCGAGAATTGTTTGTGCTGCTTCTCGTGATGGTGTGTGTTTATTACTTAATGAGAAAAGGAAATGAATAAGAGAGAGAGAGAGAGAGAGAGAGAGAGAGAGAGAGAGAGAGAGAGAGAGAGAGAGAGAGAGAGAGAGAGAGAGAGAGAGAGAGAGAGAGATAAGACTTTTGTCAATTAGTTGCTCCTAAAAAGTGATTAACAATGAATTTCTTGAAAACCATGCGCATGCCTAGTACGCAAGCAGTGAATAACCTATCTATCTATCTATCTATATAATCAAATATTTCTGTAAAGCTGATATCTTGGAAAGTATGCATAGTAGTACACCAGCAACTAATATGTATTTATCTATCCTTTTATATATGTACCACAACATGGGCACTGGTTCAAACATCTGTGTACAATTCCGATTTTGTAAAACAGCAAAAACCAAAGATTTTATTGCCCAAACAATGCCAAGAGAAACCAATGTCAACTCGAGTAAAGTTTGCGAATGGCATCGTATAAACTTACTTTATGAAGTCGCCTGGGGCAATGTGCTGCAGACCCAAGTTAAAAACAAAAATAATATTTAAGGCCAATGAAGAAGAAGTGGGAATAAAAAGAACAATCTGTTTTCTAAAGGCTTCCAAAGCGAAAAAGATATTTTGCATGACTCTTGATTAAGGTGTAACTATAATATAAAGCCATTCTAATGGATCAAGTACTCTCTCTCTCTCTCTCTCTCTCTCTCTCTCTCTCTCTCTCTCTCTCTCTCTCTCTCTCTCTCTCTCTCTCTCTCTCTCTCTATATATATATATATATATATATATATGTATATATATATATATATATATATATATATATATATATATATATATATATATATATATATATTATTATTATTATTACTATCCAAGCTACAACCCTAGTTGGAAAAGAAGGATGCTATAAGCCCAGGGGCTCCAACAGGGAAAAATAGCCCATTGCGGAAAGGAAATAAGGAAATAAATAAATGAAGAGAACAAATTAACAATAAATCATTCTAAAAAAAGTAACAACGTCAAAACAGATATGTCACATATAAACTATTAGCATAAAAACAATATGTCATAAATAAACTATAAAAAGACTCATGTCCACCTGATCAACAAAAAAACATTTGCTCCAACTTTGAACTTTTGAAGTTCTACTGATTCAACTACCCAATAAGGAAGATCATTCCACAACTTGGTAGCAGCTGGAATAAAACTTCTAGAGTACGCCGTAGTATTGAGCCTCATGATGGAGAAGGCCTGGCTATTAGAATTAACTGCCTGCCTAGTATTACGGACAGGATAGAATTGTCCTGGGAGATCTAAATGTATAGGATGGTCAGAGTTATGAAAAATCTTATGCAACATGCATAATGAACTAATTGAACGACGGTGCCAGAGATTAATATCTAGATTTAATAGACCGTAAGTTTCTGTCCAACAAATTAAGATGAGAATCAGCAGCTGAAGACCAGACAAAAGAACAAAACTCAAAACAAGGTAGAATGAAAGAATTAAAACACTTCTTCTGAATAGATTGATCACCGAAAATCTTGAAAGGCTTTTTCAATATGCCTATTTTTTGTGCAACTGAAAAAGACACAGACCTTATATGTTTCTCAACAGTAAATTTGCTGTCGAGAATCACACCTAAAATTTTGAAAGAGTCATACAAATTTAAAGAAACATTATCAATACTGAGATCCGGATGTTGAGGACCTTGACCTACTTACAATCATACTTTGAGTTTTGTTAGGATTCAACTTCATACCCCATAATTTTGCACCATGCACTAATTCTAGCTAAATCTCTATTAAGGGATTCACCAACCCCAGATCTACATATGTATATATATATATATATATATATATATATATATATATATATATATATGTGTGTGTATATATATATATATATATATATATATATATATATATATATATATATATATATATATATATATATATATGTATATAAAGTAATAAAGTATTTATTCCATTACTAGATTTTTAGGCAAAATAGAGAATTCGGTAATATTCAACGTTTGAACAAAAGATAGTCAAGCTGCAAGGAAAGCAGTTTCATCGAACTAAAGTAAAATTTAAACAAAGCTATAATATTCCAGGCTATAAAGTAAAATATATTGACTCGTTGCTTTCTTTTAGTTACTTTCGCTATGGAAAAATCACATGAATAGGAAAACCAAGTAAATAAGATAAAGAAAATTTAGATAAAGAAAAACAAAAAAATAGAAATTACATTTATTTTGCAAATCCGGCACACCCTTACTGTTCCATCTAATGGTCTATTGACGACGTGGTAATAAATCCGGCACATCTTTACTCATTTGACATAATGTTTATTTTAAAGAAACAATTAGAAGAAAGGAGGAAAACATCAATAACTAGTAAAAATAAGTAAAATGCATCAAATACACCATCCTTGTTAGCCTTTAGGTCTATCTGCTGAATCATCAGAAGCCATTGCCTGGCCCTCCTTGATCCTTGTTTCGGTGGAGAAGGAGCTTAGGCGCTGATTATATTTATATATGGTCAGTCTCTCGGGCATTATTCCATTCGAGAGGGCAATATCACTGTCCCTTTCACCTGCCATTCATGAGCGGCCTTTAAACCTTTAGATAGAAAAATGGAAGAGTTAGGAAGAATTTAGAGGATTTTTTTCCGATAAAAGAGATCTATGAAAGAAAATAATGGCAGATTTTTTAATAATTGTGAGCGGAAAAAACACTTTCCTATTTCAAAAAAAGAAAAAGAAAATAAGAATACAAAATACTGAAAGAGAGATAGATGTCAGGAAAGAAAATAAGACAGATGGATTATTGAGTAAAAAGTGACGTCCTCCTTCCTGATTATCAGTTATTTGGACGGATCAACGACCGATTATTGTTAAAATTGAACAAAATTTATTCTCATTATTTAATTCATACAGGTGCTGGTGGGTCTTGGAAGTCCATTCATTTAATCAGTAGGATTTATCCTTAACGCATTTGTTAACATTGTTGCAGCCTGATGCGTTCTGGGTATAAAGAAATTTTTGAAACATACCATCAAAGGCTAAATAATTGTGTTGATCCAGCATTTTTATTTAAATACTCCTTAGAAACTAAATGAAGTTTATATGAAAATCCAATGGTATTTTTTTCGATATTGAATTTATGACTGAATGGTACTCAGCTTGACTAACGTTTGCCACTACCGTAGATTTTAACCGGCCTATCACTCATCAGTCCACATAGCTGCTGTATATGGATATCAGCATTTGATGGGTTGTTGAAGAGGACCTAGATGACTGAATCTTCTTTGGGTCAACACCTCCTAAGGTTATAAATATATATATATGTATATATATATATGTATATATATATATATATATATATATATATATATATATATATATATATATGTATATATATATATATATATATATATATATATATATACATATATATATATATATATATATATATATATATATATATATATATATACTGTATATGTATGTATATATGTACATATATATACATATATGTGTATACTGTATATACATATATATATATATATATATATATATATATATATATATATATATATATATATATATATGTATATATATATAGTTATATACGTATACACACACACACATATATATATATATATATATATATATATATATATATATATATATATATATATATATATATATATATATATGTACATACACACACACACACACACACACATATATATATATATATATATATATATATATATATATATATATATATATATGTACATACACACACACACACATATATATATATATATATATATATATATATATATATATATATATATATATATATATATACATATATATATATATATATATATATATATATATATATATTCATGTATGGTATTCAGTGTATGAACGATAATCATGCTTGATAAATCCCAACCGCCGCTCGGTGCCATAAAAGGGTGAGATATGAAATCCGCATGACACAGCCAGTGCCAGAAAAAAAAAAAAAAAAAAAAACACTACTGACCATAACAAAGTCTGCGAATGAAATCGTATAAACTTTCTTTATGAACTCCAACGAGACAGTGTCACTGAACAAAGTTAAAAATACCCATGATATTCATGGGGCAGTGGAATGAAAATAAAAAAGAGATAAAAAAAGCTAATGGCTTTATTAAACAAAATATTTTAGTAAATTAATGTCATGGTAACGTGATTTAGTTATCAATACATTTAACCATTTATTTTGTTTTCAATTTGCTTCTATCTTTCAAACTTAAAAGATCATAGCGTTGCACTGATATGTAATTAAAAAGAGAATAAAAAATAACCAAGAGTTTAATGAGAAATAATCTTATTATTAAAGTACCGGAGAACAGTATTTAGTTATGAACATATTTCAATAGTTCTTTGATCTTGAGCATATTATTTTAGCATTAAAAGTTCAGCGAGATTTAAAATTAGGAAATAAGAATCTCCCAAGGCTAGAACTAAAAACAATTTGAATGCATTTCATTATCCGTTTTGTTCTTAATTTTAAGACTTGAGAAATTATTGGCTAAATGAAAATAATGATGCAATATCCCAAAACAGCAATTCAGTTGATATGCTCTTTCAGTATCAAGCAAGCATACAATTCACCGATGGAGTAATGGCATCAATATATATTATTTGATGGAAAAATTGAAGTAAATCAAAGTTAACAAGCAAAATACTATGAAGGAAAGCATGGTCAGTTATATTACTTTTACTATAAATAGAATTTTCTCCAAATGTTTTAAGTAACCTATTTTCATTTTTTTTCTTTTTACTTATATACGAACATTTCCAAAATTCTTCTTATTCCTGATGGTTTGCACTTCTGTTTGGGAAGATTAAGTAAATAATATTTAAATTAATAAAACAAGAATAAATTTGACACCGCAATCACATATATGCATATATATGTATGTGTATATACAGTATATATATGCATATGAATATTTATATTTAGACGTATACATACATACATACATACATACATACATATATGTATATATATATATATATATATATATATATATATATGCTGTATATATATATATATATATATATATATATATATATATATATATATATGCTGTATATATATATATATATATATATATATATATATATATATATATATATATATATATATATATATATATATAAGTGTGTGTGTGTGATTATGCATTTCATCTTTTTCTTATTTTTACTTCCATATTAATGATTTACTTCAATTATATGAGGTTTTATATATGATCAACCAAAACCTTTGGCAATTTTTGCCACCAAGATTAATTATTTACTAAATAAACGATTCATTTTCGTTATTTGCATCCGTTACACGATTTTATTTCATAATTTTCTGTCATACTCTGCGGTCCGTTCAGCTTCCATGATAAGCCATCAACTTCCTTTATACAATTAATTTCTGCCTGGGGGCCAGTAAGCTCGACACTATGAGAGACAATTTTGTCGAGGAGGAAACGTTGACCCTGGTAAATCGAAAGACGAGGCTCAAGATCAAACGGTATCCTTTCAGGGTCGAGACTAAACGGGGTCTCTACTCCCCGAGGTTCAACAAGAGCTTCGTTGTCCCGGGGAAAGTGATATTCAACAGCGCGAGACCTCTTTCCACGAATTTCATCCAAGTCGGAATATCGACCGAGATGTTTGAACCGGGCATTCCCGTACCGGCTATTTCTATATGGTGACCAGGGAAGGTACCTTGTTCCTTGTTCCGCCGGATAACTACGTTATATTGCCTCTATGTATTACATAACTCACGGACAGATACAAAGGCGCTCGAGTATTTACACGACAGTTTCAAGACAGAATTCTCGGGAAAATTGCATGAAATTCGGATGCCATGTTTCACTCGGACATTTTCCGTTTCATTCGTATTTCATTCGCTTTGCTTGACGCGGTATTCGATAACATTATGCATGAGAAGGTATCATTATATTCACATGTATATATATACAGTGCATAATTATACGTATATTTATATTTACTGAATTTACACCTATATATACATAAAAGTAAAAGAACAAATATGTGAAGGCAACAGGGAATTTGATTGACAAATTATTATTTGTAAAGAATTCTGTCTATTGGTTCTCCAGTATCTGATTTCTATGTCCCTCTGCTTTAGAAATAAGAACCCAAAGATATAGATTGATAACTAAATCTTCCACCGCTGCCAGAATTCGAGCTTATATGCCTCTGAATGAAAACAGAACTAGACAATAGACTTAAACAATTCTTGTTTACGAGTTTGATTATGTTTCTACCGTACTTATTGCCGTCGAGTTCAGCTATTTTTACTTAAGAGAGAATTCAGTCTATCTCCCTCGTGATAGTCAATTGCGTGTGGCCGTCTTGATAGTTTTGTTACTGATAAGCGCAACTTTCAAACAATCCAATATCAAGTTACAAATAGTTTCTAATATCGATACTAGTAGTCTGACTCGATATTTCATTAATGAGGAAAATCTTACACACACACACACACACACACACACACACACACACACACACACACACATATATATATATATATATATATATATATATATATATATATATATATATATATATATATATATATGTAAAGATACTAAATTGCTCAGCGACATACTGAAAATGGAGTAAAATTTCGAGTACATTCTGAATCACTTCTCGCAAAATGTTCACCTGGTTTCTCTCGCCACAAGAGGTGAAAATATTGTTAAATAACAAAGATACAACAGCCTTGTTCCCTAGAGAGAGAGAGAGAGAGAGAGAGAGAGAGAGAGAGAGAGAGAGAGAGAGAGAGAGAGAGAGGGGGGGGGGTGTTGCTGTTTCATTTCACAAAGAACTATTACTTTTTATTCATCTTGCCGCTCTTTGTGTGCAGAAATATAAGAGCCAATTGCCTAAGGACTATGATCCTTTTGCCAAAATATTTGTTGTCGTAAGGATACCCCTGAATTTCTTTTCTTTGTTTACTTTCGAGTTTTCCAATAATAGTAATGTGTAGAACATTTATCAGAAATACTTAGACACACGTACATGCACAGATCTACACACACACACACACACACACACACACACACACACATATATATATATATATATATATATATATATATATATATATATATATATATATACACATAAAACATATACATATATATGTGTATACACACACACACATATATATGTATATATATATATATATGTGTGTGTAGATCTGTGCATGTACGTGTGTCTAAGTATTTCTGATAAATGTTCTACATATTACTATTATTGGAAAACTCGGAGGTAAACAAAGAAAAGAAATTCAGGGGTATCCTTACGACAACAAATATTTTGGCAAAAGGATCATAGTCCTTAGGCAATTGGCTCTTATATTTCTGCACACAAAGAGCGGCAAGATGAATAAAAAGTAATAGTTCTTTGTGAAATGAAACAGCAACACCCCCCCCCCTCTCTCTCTCTCTCTCTCTCTCTCTCTCTCTCTAGGGAACAAGGCTGTTGTATCTTTGTTATTTAACAATATTTTCACCTCTTGTGGCGAGAGAAACCAGGTGAACATTTTGCGAGAAGTGATTCAGAATGTACTCGAAATTTTACTCCATTTTCAGTATGTCGCTGAGCAATTTAGTATCTATACATTTTTTTCTCTCTTTGTCATGGTTATACTATTGTATAAATTTTTTCTTTCCAAAATAAAGGGTTAAATTACCAAACAAAAAAGGATAAAAATGTCATATCCTTACCCAGTTATGTATTTCTGTCATTTGGATATGGTTCTTTTTTTTGTATTGAAAAAAGTAAATAATTAGTTGAATGAGCAATGTCAGTGTTATTTTCCATAAAGACAAACATTATAAGGCGATATTGGTTTTGAGAGAGAGAGAGAGAGAGAGAGAGAGAGAGAGAGAGAGAGAGAGAGAGAGAGAGAGAGAGAGAGAGAGAGCGAGACGTTAATTTTAATTATCTAGGGATGTTTCTTTCCTTTTATAGAAATCTAGCCTTTTTCGAAGAAGGGTTAAGTGTAATCTATGCCTACGGATGTGTACAATTGTTTTTTTTTATATGAACAATTTAACACATAGGAAAAGAGACCTATACACTAAACATAATTTCCTTATTAAATATGGATTATTAAATCATCAACCAGTTTTGATTATATCCAATGAAAAGTGAGCGGACATAATTGGAAAATAATAAAAGAAATGTATCAATGATGGTATTATTCCTGGTTATTCAACCCTAATTATAAATTTTTTCTGATATCAATCAATTTGTTACTAACCTCTGTTTTGACATAATTAAACTCCATCCTACAGGCACGACATTTTTAATTGGATGTCTCAGTTTCATCCTTTATTTTGTTGACATCTTTTTCCAATTACTACTAATTCCTCTCTCTTCCCCTCTTAATTGCTATAGTCATATCCAGTTTAGTCTACAGTTGATGGATTGAAGTAGGCGAGCAGCTGTAGTTGATTGTAGTTGAAGAAAAGTATTTTCTTTTGATTTTTCATTGGAAAGAAAATTAACTGAAACGAAGAATAAAATGGTTCATATATATATTTCTATGACGAAATCGAGATAAAACGAAAACTTAAGACATTCTCCATACATAATCTCTATCGTTGGCAATTTATAAAAAGAATGTATTTAAACCATTTTCTCTCTAATATATGAATTCCAAAATATCAAATGGCTGATAACAGTTAAGAACTTACTTCCTTTTAGTCTTCCAGTTAGATGATGAAACTTGCCATACTAAAGACTTATATCACAAATTAATTATCCTGGTTCCTTATTATGATACTAGTATCATCATCATCATCATCCTCACCATCTCCTCCTTTTACGCCTATTGACGCAAAGGGCCTCAGTTAGATTTCACCAGTTGCCTCTATCTTAAACTTTTAAATCACTACTTCTCCATTCATCATCTCCTAACTCACCTTTCATAGTCCTCAGCTGGGTCTGGGTCTTCCAACTCTTCTAGTGCCTTTTGGGGCAGAGTTAAACATTTAGTGAACTAATCTCTCTTGGTGATGCTAGTATAGAATACCATTTAAAAACGGAAAATAATAAAAGAACCCTTTAAAATTGAAAAAAAAACTATTCTAAATTAAAAAAAGATGATCTCCTGTTCATCCAATGAGTAATACATTCATAGAATTCAAACGTAGAATTCCAGGGCCTTTGCCATGGGGCCTCAAGAGTGTTTACTTAATAGCTGGATAGATTCAGTTACATGTACCAATTTGCATAGATCGAAACTTCTCGTCCAAGGATGGCAGGGGAAGGAAGATGACGCCCTCAATGCTCTTCCTGTCAGTTACGGGTGAAACTGTTCCTTCTTTAACCTTGTTTGAATAATTTTTTATTGCCGTCACGTGCGAGATCAGTTGGAGTTAGACGTCGTGTTTGAAGATTTGCTGTTTGACTTCAAATTTTAAACAATTACTGTTTGCCTTAATGTGTTGGGGAAAGGTTGTTTGACGTTGGATGATGGAAAAGTGTTTTGGCATCAGATAATGGAATAGTTGTTGTTTGATGTTTCCTTTTGGAATAGAAGCTGTTTGATGTATATATCCCAATTACTGTTTGAACAATTAGAAAAATTAGGAATTAAGAAACTGCTAGAGAATTCCGAAGTTTGACAGTAGAAGAAAAGACAGCCATTGTTTAATTATCTGTCATGATGATAATTATAAGTGGTAGTAGTAGTAGTAT
>NC_090739.1:64620983-64633483 GCF_036898095.1 Palaemon carinicauda
TATATCTTATTTCAAACTATTTCTATAACTTTATAATGAAGAGAAACAAAAAGGAAACGAAAAAATTAATGAAAAGGAAAGAAAAATAAACCTAATAAATTTTTGCATTTGCTGTTTTAATATGAAAAAAAATTATATCTTATTTCAAACTATTTTTATAACTTTATAATGAAGAGAAACAAAAAGGAAACGAAAAAATTAATGAAAAGGAAAGAAAAATAAACCTAATAAATTTTTGTATTTGCTGTTTGAATGTAAAAATAAAATGATGTCTTATTTCAAACTATTTCTATAACTTTATAATGAAGAGAAACAAAAAGGAAACGAAAAAAAATTAATGAAAAGGAAAGAAAAATGTAAACCTAATAATTGTTTATATTTGCTGTTTGAATGTAAAAATAAAATGATGTCTTATTTCATGCACACACTTATTTTCCTCTATTACCAATGAAGACCCAAAACTTCTGTTTTAAATAAAAATGAACTGATAAATAAACCCAAGAAATTTTTAAGTTTGCTGTTTGAATGTAAAAATAAAATGATGTTTTATTTCATCAACATACTTATTCTTCTTTATTACCTTAAAATGAAGAGCAAAACAAATTTTTTTTCTGTTTGCTGTTTTAATGTAAAAATAAAATGATTTCTTATTTCAACACACTTTTTTCTCTATTACCTTAAAATCAACAGCCTAAAAACTTTTCATGTTTGCTGCTTTTAATGTTAAAATAAAATGCTTTCTTAATACTTGTACATATTTTATGTCTGCTATTTATATGTAAATCAAATGCTTTCTTATTGAAACAAAAATAAAGGGCAACAAAAAATACAAACGAAAAAGATACGTTTCTTCTCCTCAATGCAATGGTGTCTCTGACAGAAAGCATTGTTGTCTCTTCCGAAGCCAATCCAAGAATGTCCTTGGGTTGGAGAAGCCCCGTTTTTATATGGAGTGGCCAATTCGTGAACTGGCGTGAACGATGCGGAAACGATGCGGAATGATGAGTGAACTCGCGTGAACGTGTCGTGAACTACGCGTGCCAATTCGTGCCATCGCGTTAACGTCGCGTGAACGTCGCGTAAACGATTTCGCGAACTGGAGTGAACTGTTCGTGAACAGTGCGGGAAAAACACCAGTGCGTGCCACAAAGTGGCACGCACTGGCGCGCATCAATGCGTGCCAGTGCGTGGCAAAAATGCGCGCAAGTGTTTACTATGTCCGCTGGAAGTCTGTTCCATGAATTGGCTATTTTGTATGTAAAGAAATTGCCACACTGAGTGGTGCTGTAACTTTTCAATTCCAGAGAGAGAGAGAGAGAGAGAGAGAGAATCAGCTAGTCTGGGCCTCTATCTATATAGTAAATCAGTTTTAAATGTTGATTTTGCTGTAAATCTTGACGAATGATTTTGTTCAGGTAAGATTAAGCCATATTTTCCAAATTTTCTAAATATTGATTTCTAAGGACTATTAATTCGAATTGGAATTTCTGTCCTGACAATAAACTGGTATCAACAAAATGTTCATATTTTCATACCAGCACTTCATATAAATATATATATATATATATATATATATATATATATATATATATATATATATATATATATATATATATATATATACACACACACACACATATATATATATATATATATATATATATATATATATATATATATATGTGTGTGTGTGTGTGTGTGTGTGTATACAGTATATATGTAAGTGAAAATATGTGTATTTGCAGCTCAGCGTGAAGCACATCATAAACGAAAACGGTTATGTTGATTTCCTTATCTAATATATATTCACATAGAAAATAATTCAATTAATATTTCGTAAAACATCTGGGAACAGTTTTACTCAGAAAATGAATTCCCCCCCTAAAAGAGCAATATTCACGTCAAGTGAAATCGTGCAAAATTAAAATGATTGTTGCTTTCAAGCAAACCTTTTCATTTTTCTTTCTTTGTGGTGTTGGAAAGACGTTCGCCGAGTCAAGCGTTCTGTGTTCATACACACACGCAAACAAGTGATTTGAAATTTAGACCAACTTTAAATGATCATATTTTCCAGGTTCCTTTGAGGGCTTATATATTTTCATCTTTTGATGTGTACAGAAACACACACATGGGCGCATTTAATCACACCGCTAACTATTTCCATTAACAAGAAATTTATTCTTTTTACTATGAATTAGCCATATAAAGACTAGTGATATATTTCTCCATTCAAAAGGCTATTTCACTTATCCATCTCTCTAATATGCTAAGTATGTGGTACTTTTTTATGAAAACCATGTAGGCAATGCGGGATTAGTTCGATTACCAGTGCTTTGCTAACCTATGAAACATTATCCGATTACTTCTTGTGCTTTTATGTGGAACTTTATTCTTAAATATGTACGTAACATTGCATTCTAATAAGAATAGAACAAAATTCACAAGAACGACTGGAACAATTATTCAAATGCATGTTGCTAACCGCCACTGCAGATATTGGATCCCGGTTCTCTCTTAGAACTGGACAGTGATTGGCTGTGAAAGTGCTGGTGGTGAGGAGCTCAGCCAATCAGAAGGCGAAGAAAATCCAAACGTCACGACATTCTGCATCCGAACCCGCTGATGTAAACAAACTCTGTAGTGTTCACTCGGACGTTGCTCGTTCTAGTTTCGGTATTCTGTGTATTTGTGAATATTTTACTTTAGCGGTAATTCTAATCATACTTAGTTTTCTCTATCATTTCTTAAATGTGTCATCAAGTAATGCAAGATTAGAGGTCTTCTTCCCCTACCAAGGTAAAGAGTGGTTTGTATGGTCATTCGGGCCAACATAGGCCTATGGGTTGACAAATCGCACTCGATGAAAACTTATCATACAGTATAAGCCTTGAGCACCGTAGTGATTTTGAAGATGATGGTAGATATCAGGACAGATAATCAGTGCTGATGATGTGTAAAAGATACAATGGATCGAAGAAAAGTGGAAGAATACGGGGAAACTGTGATGTTGATGTCGTGCACGACTAGTTCTTACATATTTTTAAGATTAAACAATCGCGGAGGGTAGGCAGTAGCCTAGTATTCTTCACTGTATTAAAAGAATAATGATTATTTAGTGTATATTCTCCAGCCAAAGATGAGTGCGGTGCCTATTGTCTACCGAATAACAATTGCTAGAAACAGGAAGTCTCATCACATTTGGGATAAAGCAGCGCCAAAATATCGAGGGAACCGCTAATGTCATCCTTTCAACGTAGCCTTCCTCGAGTTACCAGTTAGTTGATCTTATAAATAGATCGGTTTAATTGTTCAACTTGTATTTTTTTCATATAGCGAATACATTATTATTTGGGATGAGACGGCCCCGGGTATGGGTCATGATGAATAAGGTAGTTGTCTCCGTTCATTGGCAGAAAATGTTGTGATAGAGGGAATACGGTTTTGTTCAGTTACACATATTTTTAGGTAACTATTCCTGCCAAAGTAAAGTTGTCTGTATCATTTCGACTTGGTTGCGACAAAGTTACCTTAGCCGATTTTTCTAAAGTTTATTTTAGTTTAATGTCAATTTTAATTTCTTTGTAACTACTGTAGCAACGTCAAACCGCAATGTGTATATTTCTAAAGTCCCCAGAATTTGTAGAATGCATTGGCTTTGCTTACCAGAAACAACACCTTCGGATGCATTTAGGGACATCAAGGCATTCGCAACCTGTCTTGAAATGTCCATCTGGCCAAATGCTGGCGTGGTAGGTTATCCTTGCGCTCACAAACTAGTATGACTTCTGCAGAAAACATAAATTTCTATAAAAATACAAGTCATTATCAAACGCAAAGGGCTTAGTAGGCCTAGGATATGCTCGGACAACTTCCTGTCAAGTCAGCCTGCAGAAGTCATGGATTTTACTTCAGTGATTTATTTTATAGCATAATATGATCCCTGACAGAAAGAGACATTTATTAACTTTGTACGATAGAAAACTCTCTCAGCCATATTTCATACCACCGGCCAGGAAGAGCTGATTTGTGTTGTCGACCTGGGAGGAAAGAGGACTTCGCTAAATGGTGAGCAATACAACTTCTCTCCTAGGTTAGCTATTGATAATGATTGTTCTTTAAAAGAGTAGGGAGCCATTCTAGTTTGCTATTGTTTGCATTTATATATATTGATAATTTATTTGGAACTGTTTTGTGTTTCTGCAGTATATTTACTACATATCTGTTGATACTTAGTCTGTTACTAAAATTTAAATTCTACAACTTTCCTAAACACCCCATAATTTACCTGCCTGTACAATCTACACTTTCCATACTTTAGAACTTTACAATCTACCGAAATATACTTACATGGTACATCAGATTCCTTTCTAGAGTTGGTAAAAGATTATTCACTGTGAGTTAATCTTATGAATCATCATTAACAATCACATCAAAGTCATCAATTGACGTTCTGCATCATTATTTAGTAAACAAATATCCTATGAATTGTAGCTACTTGTACCTCAAAGATGGTAATTCATTCTCGGAAAACTTAATGATATACATCCCTTGTTCTAATTGATATCATTATTAGTCATACGAGTAAAAGACAAAAAATGGGTAAATATAATTCAACCCAATAGCTTCAAAGTCTTATATCTAATTTTCCCCATCCCATGAATAAGGATTATTTTATTAAAAGTAATTACTAGTAATCGATATTAATTATTAGTAATAACAAATTGTCAGCAGCAATCAATAATTATTGTCTTTTATATATTTATTTTTATTTGCGTAGGGGAACGAAGCCAAACAGTCTACGCTATCTAGAACAGTTATTAAGTTTGAAAATGTTACTGGTGATGCTCATAATATTTTAACCTTAAGTTTGGTATTTGTATCACTCCTTTATAAATCAAGTCGCCATTTTTTATAGTTTTAAACTCTATAAACCATTTTCCAATCATTTAATGCCATCGTCTCCTTGCTACGTCCGGAGCCCGTTTGTGGCCAACGGTGGAAAACGAAAATTAAACTTGGAAAATGATGAGGGATGAGAAGACGTAAGTCTTTGTTCCGCTGAATGTCGAAGATTTATCACGTTGGGAAATTTCGAGAAAAATTGTAGTTTTTCCACATCTAAAGATTAGGTGATTCGTTTATAGTACAAAGGTTGTGTTCCAATGTATTGAAGCTACTCTCTCTCTCTCTCTCTCTCTCTCTCTCTCTCTCTCTCTCTCTCTCTCTCTCTCTCTCTCTCTCTTAATTATGAATATGGAAAATATATCTTTCAACAAACCCATTTATGCTCGTTAATTTAAAAGTCAATCCATTCGGAATATTCTAAATTGATTTCCTATGTAAATGTGATTGGTATTAAATATTAGAGGTGACACAAAGAGAACATGAACAGAGTAGCTCAAAGTAAAAAGGAAAAATAATTACTTCATTTCATTTTAATTAATGTAATTTTCTAGTCTTAATTACTATTTGTTATTTCCACTCTTCCCCTGTTTTCTTAATTGTACCTTATACATAAACAACATTCTGACTCAGATGATAAACTTGAAGCTTTCTACATATATCAAAAATTAATTTCTGCTTTAAATATTAGTCAATTATCCTTGAAATATACAGCTTCATTTTTTCTACTTCGATAATTGTAATTAATATACATACAAGGGAAGTCATCTTGAATGGACATATTATTAGCAACTAGAGATTAGTGTAATATTTTGAGGATTTTCGAAAGAATTGTTGTAATTAGTGTTACGAGAAACAAGCAAGAAGAGATTCTTACATTTTCGGAAATGTTATCCAATCATGACTCAAGATCATTTATATATATATATATATATATATATATATATATATATATATATATATATATATATATATATATATATATATATATATATATGTGTGTGTGTGTTTGTGTGTGTTTGTGTGTGTGTGTACAATATATATATACATATACATATATATATATATATATATATATATATATATATATATATATATATATATATATATATATAGAGGCTATGTGTGTGTGTGTAAATATCAACCAGAATGGCATTCACCTTGGGAATATATATCTACTGGAATTCATTTACGGTAATAGCTTCTTGTAGAGTTCACGCAGGCATGGTTTCGGCTGAATAGGCTGGGGTTCGAATCTCTGCCCGGACAGAAGCTATTACCATAAATGAATTACAGTGGATATATATTCCTAAGGTAAATTCGGTATCAAATGCCATCTTGGTTGATATTTACATTGATGGCTAAGTGGTATCGTTACTGTCAGCCAGCCTCGTGGACCAGTGTTCGATTCCCTGGCTGGCCAGAAGCTATTGTCTTTGAGTTTCGCCGTGGAGCTCTGATCCTGAGGTCGGTAAGAAAATGCAGACATTAAGGTATTAAAATATGTGGCTTATTTGAATATGAAAAACAAGTCTAAATATGAAAAATTTATCATATATATGAATATATACACATATATATGTATAAAATGTATGTGTGCATGCACATTGTTTTGCATGTGCATTGTATCTCGTCAACTCGGCAATAAAGAAAATACTCAGAGCATCCAAGAAAAGACTAGCATTAAAACAAAAGATAATATTTTCCGTAACCCACGTGTGCGAACGTCCCCCAAGGTAACCATTTGTCGCAGCCAGGGACTTCCGGCGTCCAGTTCTGTCAGGTATTGTGGCTTAATCCAGTTGTCTTGTCCATCGTCGCAATTTAATCCTCTTTTTGAAGAGATGCTGATTGCTCCTGGAACTCTTCGTCACATCTGTCCAATAAATTCGCTGAGGAAGAGATCACTGGAGCTAACAAGCGAAGGGAGTGAAAGCGTTCAATTTACTGGTGGAAGATGGGTTGGTGTTGATTATGTGTTGCAAAACTTCACTAATTTATGATAAAGGTATTCTTTGCAAGGTAAACTTATGCTAATGTTTGTGCTCGAAATTTAACCTTATGGTGGGGGTAAAAGGGTTAAAAAGAAAAATTATACATTTTGAGCAACTTTGTATGTGATGACATATGATAAACATGTTAATATTGAGTATCAATTTCATCTTAATACCTATTGCTAGAGTTGGCAGTTTGGAGAAAGTTGCAATCAATAATATTTTGCTATTGAATACATTGAAATTTTAAATATATGTAGAATTTTCTCAACATCGCTACAATAAATTTTAAATTACTGTATTACAATGTTCATTTAGATTAGTTATGTAGTTATGATTGATTTCAATATAAAGCAGTTTATGAAAGAAAATTTATAGATTGAATTCCATGAAATTTTATGTCTATGTCTATTATGATTGGTTTAAACTTTTCTTTCCCAGATTAATCGAATCATCTTTCATATCGTGATTAGAGTTCTACCTCAAAGTCATTTCCCTTTTGACCTTCTAATTACACTTTTGACACCTTGAGATTGATATTCGTTAGCAATATGTTTATTGATTCTTTTATGAGGAATATGAGATATATATGTATGTATGTATGTATGTATATATATATACACACACACACACACACATATATATATATATATATATATATATATATATATATATATATATATATATATATATATATATATGTGTGTGTGTGTGTGTGTGTGTGTGTGTGTGTGTGTATGTATATGCACGGTATATAAAGTCACTCCTACACGTGTTTATGGATTTTTTTTTTTACTTTCTGAACCAATGCGAGACTTTAAGCTTTAAACCAAGAAAACAATGGAAGTTTAATAATCTATTAAAAAAGATTCGTCTTTTAATATTGATTTTAAGGTCATGGAATTTATCTAGAATCTCCAGAAAAATTAACAATGAAGACAGAGTGGAATTTTCAGAAAATTTGAAAATTTTGGTCACAAGCTCCTCTACTGGACCAAAGTATATTGAAATTTCTTGGGTTAGTTAACCAACTATATTGGTTTTAGGGGACTTCCGCCCTACTTAGGACAAGTCTCAGCACCGTAGATATTTTTAAAATGGAAAATTGTACTTATTCATTAAACTCAAATATTCAAAATATATGACACTAGATACCACACGAATCCCTTTCGGATACTAAACAAAAAAAGTTGAGAAAAAACATTTACAGGTTATTTATATCTGAATTATATCTCATCCAGAAAAGGGGAAGCTACAAGGAAAACAAATTATATCCTCTCTTAAGCACATATCTTAAAATGTCATATTTGGAAAGCTAGAATCATTTTTGATGTAATGAATATGGTTATCAAAAGGGTTGATGGTGTTCAGTGTTCAACAATTGAAGGCACATTTCAGTAGGCAGAGATAAGCTTATTTGAATATGACATTTTGTATCCGTTTCCACATAATTTCTTTATGTGTCTTTACATGTAAATTTTAAAATTTCTTCAAGGTATTTGCTTACCATATTTACAGCAATAAGGTGATTTCTAAAGAATATAATTTTTTGTGTGTGTGTATGCGTGTCAATGTGGGAAAGCACATATGAGAGTATTTATTAGATAGTCTTTATGATTTTTTATATATATATATATATATATATATATATATATATATATATATATATATATATATATATATATATATATATATATGCGTGTGTGTGTGTGTGTGTTGGGTTGTGTATGTGTATATTAATTAACTAATCAATTGTAATATAAAACTTTAGGGCGTTTTTGTGTTGGTTTTTATCTGGACTTTGATTCTTCAAAAATGTGCAATAGAGTAGGAATCACGATTTGGATTCAAAATCATTATATATATATATATATATATATATATATATATATATATATATATATATATATATATATATATATATATATATATATATATATATATATATATATATATATATATATATATATATTTATATTTATGAAGTATATGTATATATATATTTATGAAGTATATATATATATTTATAAAGTATATATATATATATATATATATATATATATATATATATATATATATATATATATATATATATATATATATATATATATATATATATATATATTGTGGAATGAAACTTTTATTGACCAACCATAATCCTTTTAACAAACACGAAAATAAATTTCAATTCGCTGCCGTCTGGGAACAGTAATTTGATCACAAATGGAATTTGCATATAATGTGATTTTCTGTGTCATTTGGCAAAGGTTATTTGCGACACCATTACGAGGAATCAACCATTGTAATTTGCATAAAACGAAGGGAAATTAAAATGAATAGGGAAAGACCAACAAAGAAGAATAACTGAATTCTGCTTCGTTTAAAATAGTTTTACCACCATTGAGAAATCGATTGTATATGTTGTGTTGTATGTTTTTTTTTTTCACAAAATTATCTATAAGGTAAATTGAAAGCTAGGAGACAGGTAGATTTACAATGAATATATATATATACATATATATATATATATATATATATATATATATATATATATATATATATATATATATATATATATATATATATATATAAACTCGAAAAATCATGTGATGGAATTTTAAATTTTGAAATGTCCAGTAACAACTATCGGTAAAGAAAATCTAGTGAATTTAATTCCACGATGAAAATCATACAATGACGCAATATTATACTGAATAGAATTTTTATGATATCCTTATAAACACACAAGTTTACCTCCCCCCCCCTCTTTCGAAGGCTCTCCAAAGCTTTTGTTGACGCGACATCTGAAATATAAACTGTTTGGTTTCAGTGAGAGGAAGAGAAGGGCCGTTTGTTCACCCAACCATTCACTCGCACAACCTGATACAGAAACATTCGTCTGAAAATAAAACGAGAAATGAAATCTCAACACAAACTTGTGATTTTAACACTAACATTTGTTAACTGCGAAGGGAAACTGGGTTGAATGTATTGCAGCCTTCGAGTAAATCTTCAGTTGCAATTTTTCATTCATATCTATCGTTGCTTCTTTTAGGTACCCATTGTGATAAAAATTTTGTACTTTTTTAAATATACGTGTACTCTTACACTATAAATTAATATGTATTATATATACATATATGTATACAAATTTTTATATATATATATATATATATATATATATATATATATATATATATATATATATATATATATATATATATATATATATATACAAATTTCATGGTATGGATAGGGAAAGAGTTGTTCAAATTGTCCTTTTTTATTTTTCCCAACGTTTCGTAATTCTTAATCACATTGTCCAGGGCTAAAAATAAAACATATACAAAAGAATTAAGAAACAGTTAAAATTTTTTTACAAATTCATTCAAAACTATAAAAAACAGTTGAAATTTAAATGAAAATTAAAAGGAAAAAATGAATAAATAAATATATAAACATCAGACAAAGTAGTGGAACCAACCTCGCAGAAGCGTAGTGAGAAACTGTATGCCAACAAGAGTTAGAAAATAAACAAAAGAAAACTATGACAAATACAACTGAATAGAAGAAGCTTGGGTATTTAACGACGGAACTAGTCGTTTGATCAATATGGACTCAAGAAGAGGTAAGTCATGGTTATTTGACACTTGACCAATGATGGTAAAATCTTTGTTTTCAATATTTTGTTTGCACATTCTAGCATGAATCCGAATATTAGAATGTTCAGGGTTGGATATTCTGCAACCAGTTCGATAGCTAACACCTCTATGGGAATCAATTCTGACCTTTAACAACCTCTTGGTAGATCCTACGTAGGTCCCAGAGTTACACTTTGGGCAATTATATTTATATACCACACCAGAAGACATATAAGGACTCAATCGATCTTTGAAGTGGAAAAGCGAGCCAATAGTGAGAGGGTTCTTAGGGATGAGTTTAACTTCCACAGCTGGGAAGTGTTGTTGGATAATTTCAGTAAACTTTTTCTTAAGGAAATCCTCATGAAGAAAAGGAAAACTCGCATAAAATTTTAGTTTAGGAACTTTAAGTGTTTTTGGAGTCTGAGCCAACTTGTCATTCAGTAATCTATTAAGAAGTTTAAAAAATAATTTGGTGGGGAAACAGTTTTTCTTAAAATATTCACATAAATAAATAATTTCAATATGGAAAGATTCACATTTATTTATTAATATCTTGATGACCAAAAAGAAATATTAAAACAGTAAAAATTAATGATATTTTGATACTAAAATTAGTATATACAAAATTAGCCCTTTTTACAAGAAGATTAATATCTTAACAACTTTTATAGTTAGAGAATGTGTTATCTCCTTCAATATAAAGTTCCAGTCATTGGTTTGCATATTAATCACATATTTTTATATTTGTATATATATATATATATATATATATATATATATATATATATATATATATATATATATATATAGATCTATATATCCATTTATTTATTTTGTTATTTATAAAGAGTATCTTAAGCAAGGCCGGAATCTATCCTAAACATAAAATAAAATGTAAAGGAATGAAACAGAAATTTGAAGTGGACTATAAAGCAGGAATAGTGTGAGTGTGGGGCGGGGAAATCCACAGATAGCACTTCCTAAAGCGTGAAAAAACGTCAATTACACAGCTTCATCTACCTGCGGCCTATCGAGTAATAACAGTTCATAAGTCAACAGTATAATTGGGTGACCATAGACCGGTGTAGAAACTGATGACATTATTCAATACCGATATTTAAGACACGTATTGCAGAGGGATATGATGAGAGAGAGAGAGAGAGAGAGAGAGAGAGAGAGAGAGAGAGAGAGAGAGGAGAGAGAGAGAGAGAGTTAAGAAACTTTTCACTATAGTGACTCAGGTGTAAATCGTCGAATAAAGAATCATAATATCAAGGGAATAATAGAAACAACACTTCAGATTAACTCCCCAGCATGGAGATGCCTATTCATCACCTTCTAACGATGAACAACAAATAATTGATTGCAATTAATTATGTTTAACAAAGATAGTTTACTCGAATGAATACGTCGCATATCGATAATTACTTATACTGTTATCCCAAAATTAATCTTCCTTATTATAATAAGAACATAGTTTATGATAGTGTATTGAAATACTTAACTGGAATTGCTTTACATGCAATCACTTAACAATAATTATATAGTTCATAGATAGTTTATCTTGCTATGAAAATTAACCAATTTCAGTTATAGCAATAATATTATCCTGTATAATAGAATACTGTAGAACCTGAATTTAGATAAACCCTCTGTTATAGGCAATCTCTTATCTGCTTGGAATAAATGAACGGCAATTGCAATTCATTAGATGGAGGAAAGCACAACATCTCAGGCCATCTTGATTATACCTGTTACTGTTAGTTTCGATATTAGAAAATATCTGTTTGTTTTAGAGTCATAAGTAAAAGCATTTTACAGCCTTGATTATTCCGGTTGTTTCAACACTTTTCAATTTGGATGTTTGACATTACACTTCTGTTTTTAATATATACACACAAAAGCACATAACTAAATACTCTTATATAGTGTATATCCGGCCAAAGAACCACAGAAACAT
>NC_090739.1:64637642-64642642 GCF_036898095.1 Palaemon carinicauda
CAAGCTATAAAGGACCATGGACGTTTTTATCTTGCTTCACTTCCTCTTGTTTTGTTAAAATCTTTATAGTTAATACTCTATACCATCAAAGATGAATAGATAAAGTTTATACTATGATTGAAAATTAATATTGATTAACGGAAATAAAAGTAATAATTTGTTACTCTGAATGGATAATAACTTTTGGGAAAAAGACAACGGAAACAGGAAAAGAAATCGTCATCATTACATCATTTATATCTATTTACTGTCGCTCAAGGCTTATAATAATAAATTTTTTTTCTCTAAAAGCTATTTTGTTACATAATGTTGTCAGCAAGAACAAAAATGTTGTCACCAAAAACAAAAAGCGACTCTCTTCGACGCATTTCAATTGGAAGCCATTTTTTGGAGAGCTTTTATAATTACTTTGCATAAAAACAATTTTCTTTTAAATTTTTGTATCCTTTTTCCGGAATAATAATAGGAACTCTGAGATTATTACTTGGCTATTCTATTAGTCTTATGCCTTCTTGGCCTTATGCCAGCACGGACTCTTGCTACTACCTGGCAGCCATGAGTCCTTTTTGTAAATCAGGCAGATAGTGTTTATTACAACCATCAGGGAAGAGAACATGAGAGTGATAACTACTTCCGGTCCAGTGATCTATATGATATATTAAATAATTTTATGAAAAAATATAATGATATAAAATATAAATATAAATATAAATACAAATAATATATACAAACTTAATTTATCAGTTTGTTAGATAATCCAATGACTTTTCTAAGTAGATCTTGCAGTAACTGACGATGGCTGTAGATACCTGAACATCACATTGGAAGACTTACGATTTCTCTGACGCCTCACTAGATTTACCTTCAATAATGATAACAATAATAAAAAAAGGAGGGAATCAATCTTCGCCAGATGACCTTTTACTCATTAATATTAAGAGATGGAGTTTTTCAAGCTAACAATATTCTTTGACCTAATAGGAGTGTTGAGAAGTCAGTGCACCTCCAGTGAATCACTGTAGTCGTTCATTCAAGGTCTTTTCTGTATTCTCTTCAGCTGTAAACTATTTCTCCACTCCCACTTCTTTTCTTTAATCTTGCTTTCCAACATCTTCACTTTTATTTCACTTTCTACAATAGAGACTTCCCCCTTCTAAGCCATATTTCTAATCAAGTAAACTATAAAGAAAAAGCAAAAAAATCAAGTAAAGTAACTCAGATTGTGATTATTATTAGGTCCTCGCTTATTTATATCTTTAATTAAGTCATAGTATCCTGATGAAGCTAAAGTCACGCCAATCACATCATTATATGTAGACCTTTTCTCTACAGTATATATGGAATATTGCTCTGATAATGTAGGCCTACATAATGTAAGCCTCCATAACAATCCTCTATGAAGCGCCTTCTAACTGCTTCCGGTTCCGCCAGAGAAATCACAAATAGCATTTAGGGAAATTTAAGGAAGATACAATGAAGAAACTTTAGACTTTTGCTTACTCGCATTCTTTGAGGGACTTTGAATAGAGAGATGATGCAAAGGGTAAGGATAGCAACATTCGATTTGGACGACCAATAAAAAGCCAGGATAGTTGATAACAAGCAAGAGGTGAAAGGAGTGATCGAGAGGTTTAAAGCGAGACGTAGTTCATATTTATAATTGATGCATAACAACAGTATATCATTAATTACATAGTCGTAGATGTTGTAATTAATCGTGATTTTTACTGAACAGAAACTGTACCAAATACGTAGCAAGCGATGAGATGTTGAGGGATAAAGCATACTGTACTTTGTGCTTCAAGTTGATTGAAAAATTCTTTCTCGCTTGTATATGAACAAAACCTATGATAATACTTCACTATTCTCCTAAACACTTAAATTTGCCCGAATTAGTATATTTTCATTATCTCCTTTAAATGAATATTAAAATCAATACCTTATCGATATCTTATCAGAAATGTCTATAAGATACTCTGATTATTTCTCAACTCAGGAAAATATTATATAGAATATTTTCATATCAAGAAACACTATCAAAATTTTGGTGAGATCATTTAATATTGAATATTTGTGAACGTTGTTGCCTGGACAAGCAATAGTAATCTCATTAACATAGCAAATATATCACACACACACACACACACACACACACACATATATATATATATATATATATATATATATATATATATATATATATATACATACGTTTATAAATGTATATATACAGTATATAATATATATATATATATATATATATATATATATATATATATATATATATACATACGTATATATGTTTATATATATACACGTGTATTTATATATATATATATATATATATATATATAATATATATATATATATATATATATATATATATATATATATATATATATGTATGTATATATATATAATATATATATATATATATATATATATATATATATATATATATATATATATATATATATTATAGTCACGGAAAGAGAGCCGAGTTTGTGTTTTCCTTTTTCCTTTCGGGGCTATAATACTTAATCATTTTATGCTCATCACGTGTTAGATTTGTGATATTTACACACGCACATACACAGACACAAACACACACACACACACACACACAGATATATATATATATATATATATATAAATATATATATATATATATATATATATATATATATATATATATATATATATATACATAAATATATATATATATAATATATATATATATATATATATATATATATATATATATATATATATATGTATATAAATATATATATATTATATATATATATATATATATATATATATATATATATATATATATATATATGTGTGTGTGTGTGTGTATAATGATAAATTTTGCATATTTAGACGTGTGTTTCGTATTCATATAAGTATGTATTACATACCCTCAATACTCTATTCTCTCTATACCTCGGGATCAGAGAACCAAGGGGGAATCAACTTGGAGATAATAGCTTCTGGTCAGTCTAGGAGAGAAAATTGGTATTACATACATACACACACATATATGTATATATATATATATATATATATATATATATATATATATATATACATATATATATTATGCCTGTTGTAGAATTGGGGAATATTTTTGAGGTAGCTCTAGCCTGCTGATTACGGCCCAATTTCCGTCACTGCCATATTATCTTATTCTTTCTAATGTGGTTGGCCTAGAAAGCAAACTCTTTTGCATATGCAGATGGTGCTACTCTCCTGAATTTAGATCTCAATACACTGCACACATAACAACTAATATATCTGTTTCTAGTATACTGTAAGACAAAGGCCTCAGACACGTCATTTCATGTATGGGTTTTTTCTGACTCGATATAATTAGATTATTATATTTTGTAGTCCTCCATATACCTGAAGTGCTCTGTAGAAAGATTTTCACGTTTTTTTTTTTTTTTTTTTTAAATCAAACAAGATATTTTCGTTAACTGGGATAGTGATAAAAGAATGACACATAAATTGTATAAAAGAAAATCTTGAGTGAGACTACTCATTCATGGAATCATGCTTCACAATGCAAGTTTTTTCTATGGAGATTGTAATATCGAAGAGTAAAGGAAATGGAATATAGTACTCCAAATGACCTATGTTTGAATCCAGCTAATGAATACCTTGTCTTGGCTTCACTCAAATATCAAATAGTTCCAGGTTGGAATGGTCCAGGGATGGTGTTTCATGTTGCTGCTCGGGAGAGATTTCTTTTCTAGAGAGTGAGAATCTAGGAACTAATATTGATGGTCTAAGACGAGCACCGGAGGGGAAGGCCATTCTTTTTGAAAATAATGAGAATGTTTGATAAATAAATGATTAAAGAATGAAAGAAAGGACCAAAAATGATAAAGAAATAAATAGGGAAACAAAAATGGCGGGAGGGGGGAGGCACCCCAGGTTGGCGGGAGCGAGGGGGAGGCCAGCCTGGGCTGACGGGAGTGGGTGAGGCCTCCCCGGGCTGAAGGGAGAGGGTGAGGCCCGCCCGGGCTGGAGGGGGGGGAGGCCCGCACGGGCTGGCTGGAGGGGGGGAGGAGGCCCGCCTGGGTCTGGCAGGAGAGGGGGAGGCCTGCCAGTCTGGCAGGGGTGGGGAGTCCCTCCCGGGCTGCCGGGAGGGGGGGAGGCTCGCATGGGATGACGGAAGGAGGGTGTCCCTTCCGGGCTGGTGGGAGGGGGGGGACCAACCCGGGCTGGCAGGAGGGGGGGTAGTCCCGCCCGGGCTTTCGGGAGGGGGGATGCCCTCACGGGTTGGCGGGAGGGGGCGAAGGCCAGCCCGGGCTGGTGGGAAGCCCACCTGGGCTGGATGAGGGGGAGAGGCCTGCCCTGGCTTTCGGGAGGGGGGGAGGCCCTCTCGGGTTGGCGGGAGGGGGTTAGGCCCGCCTGGGCTGGTGGGAGGGGGGAAGGCCCACCCGGGCTGGTGGGAGGGGAGAAGGCCCGCCCGGGCTTTCGGGAGGCGGGGAGACCCTCCCGGGTTGGCGGGAGGGAGGGAAGGCCCGCCCTGGCTGGTGGGAGGGGCAGAGGTCCACCCGGGCTGGTGGGAGGGGAGGAGGCCCAACCGGGCTGGTGGGGGGGGGGGGCCGCCCGCGCTGGTGGGAGGGGGGGGATGGCCCGCCGGGCTTTCGGGAGGGGGGAGGCCCTCCCTGGTGGGTGGAAGGGGGGGAAGGCCAGCCCGGGCTGGTGGGAGGGGGGCAGGCCCACCCGGGCTGGTGGGAGGGGGGGGAAGGCCCACCCGGGCTTTCGGGAGGGGGGGAGGCCCTCCCGGGTTGGCGGGAGTGGGGGAAGGCCTGCCCGGTCTGGTGGGAGGGGGGGCCACCCGGGGTGGTGGGAGGGGGGCTGGTGGGAGGGGGGAGGCCCACCCGGGCTGGTGGGACGGGGGCTGGTGGGAGGAGGGGAAGGTCCTCCCGGGCTGGCGGGAAGGGGGGGGAGGTCCTCCCGGGCTGGCGGGAAGGGGGGGGAGG
>NC_090739.1:64645142-64647642 GCF_036898095.1 Palaemon carinicauda
TATTTATTTATTTATCTATTTATTTATTTAACTAGCGTTTAAAATTATACTATTTTGGCGTCTTGCAAAACATCGTACATCTAGTAGCAACGTCTGCTTGCCCAAGTCCCGAGTTCCTACAATTGAGTTCCTATTATATAATGGAATTTAATTATTATTAGTATTATATATATATGTATATATATATATATATATATATATATATATATATATATATATATATATATATATATATATATATATATATATATATAATGTATAATCATCAACCGTTACTAGTCCATTGTAGGACAAGGCCTCAGACTTGTTCTTCTTCTAGCATCTGTTTATGGTCTTTCCATGCCAGTTTATACCCGCAAATTTTCTTAGTTCGTTATTCCATCGTCTTCCCCCCCCTTCCCCTGTTAAAAGCAAGACAATATGGTTTCATAAAGTAACTTTTGGGGGGGCGGGATGTTTAAATCTAATAATCAAAGTCCTACTGAACCCAGTTCATTATTAATTAGATATATCAACATCGTTTCCTACGCTTATTGACGTAAAGGGCCTCGGTTAGATTTCGCCAGTCGTCTCTATCTTGAGCTATCAATTCAATACTTCTCCATTCATCAGCTCCTACTTCGTGCTTCATAGTCCTCAGCCATGTAGGCATGGGTCTTCCAACTCTTATAGTGCCTCGTGGAGCCGAGTTGAAAATTTTGTGAACAAATCTCTTTTAGGGAGTGCGAAGGGCATGCCCAAACCATCTTCATCTACCCCTAATCATGATCTCATGTACATATTGCACTCGATCAATCTCTCTTATAGTATCATTTTTAATCCTGTACTGTTATTTAACTCCCAATATTCTTCTAAGGGCTTTGTTCTCAAATCTACTAAATTGTAGAAAATGGTCTCATTGTCTATATATATATATATATATATATATATATATATATATATATATATATATATATATATATATATATATATTTATATATATGTATATATATATAAATATATCTATACATATATATGCATATATAAATTATATATATCTATACATATATATGCATATATAAATTATATATATGTAAACATGTATATATATATATATATATATATATATATATATGTATATATATATATATATATATATATATATATATATATATATATCACAAACACATTTACATATATATATATATATATATATATATATATATATATATATATATGTATGTATGTATATATAAATATATCTATACATATATATGTATATATAAATATATCAATACATATATATATATGCATATATAAATTATATATGTGTATATATATATATATATATATATATATACACACAAATATATATATATATATATATATATATATATATATATATATATATATATACTAGGAGGAGTTTATTATATGGCATATATGAATTATATATATATATATATATATATATATATATATATATATATATATATATATATATGTGTGTGTGTGTGTGTATATAAATATATATATATATATATATATATATATATATATATATATATATATATATATATATCCCTTTCTAAGTGGCGATACCTTTACGTGGTGAAAGAGTTTGCGTATTGCCATGACCATCAAAACTATAGCTCTCAGGACCACCCATACTAGGTTGGTTTGCTGTGATCTTTCAGACAAAAATCTTTAAACATCACCAATCACTGTGGTGATTAAAAGTGGTCAAACCCCAGATATGAATAAGGACATGTCTGAGGCCTTTTTGAAGTTCCATATTTCAAGCATTAGAGCCTCTTTGACCTCTCTTTTGAAGTGCCATATCTCCAGCATTAGCTAAACTTTGAACTTCTTTATGAAGTGCCACACTTCTTGCATTTAAATTATCCACTTTCGATATATTTGTCATGGCTATTTTAACTTGGCTACATCTGCACAATTAGGGCAAAGCCTCTTCAATTCTTCTATAGCCATGTCTCTGATTTTTGCGTCTATTAAGACACACTTCTTCCTCAGCATTCCCATCCAATCCTATTCCCCCCAACACCAAAGACCCACATGAAAGGCATCTATCTGTCATGGTGTAGTTTCATCTTTACCTTTAACTGAAAGCATTTAAGCTAGGATACAGCTCACTATAAATATTGTTATGTATGAGGCCTTTGTCATACACTGCACAATAAACCGTCTATTTGTTACTTGTTCTACTTATTTTTTCTCCATTACCCTTTTTTCGCTCCTCTTAATTACTATTAAGCCATTTTTGTTATAAATATTCAAGGCCAAACTTCCTGCCAAAACTGGGAACGCCCAGGAAAAGTCCCGCTTTGCACCAATTGGTAGATTCAGATGAACGAGAAGAGTCTAGCGTGGGAATAATATGACTCTAAGTAAATTGCAGAGTATCTATGAATTCATGTTTTTCCGATAGAAAAATTTAAAAGTATTATGCAAATTCTATCAAATTATTGCATTAATTTTATTTGTAATGACGATATTTGTA
>NC_090739.1:64655142-64657642 GCF_036898095.1 Palaemon carinicauda
AGTAATAAAGGCTCTTTGGCCTCAATATTGAAGTTATTTACCCCTAGTAATAGAAGCTTTTTGACCTTTATTTATTAGCTAATTACCTTTAGCATTAGAGGGTCTTTGACATCTATTTTCGAAGTACCACACTTTTAGCATTAGAGGTTCTTTGACCTGTATTTTGAGGTGCCATGCCTCTAGTATTTGAGGCTCCTTGACTTCTATATGGAAACTCCTTTCTTCTAGCATTAGAGGGTCTATGACATCTATTTTGGAAGTACCCTACTTCCAGCATTAGAGGTTCCTTGACATCCAATTAGAGGTGCCATACTTTAAGTATTGGAAGCTTTGCTTCGACCTCTGGTTGCAGGTGCCATACTTCTGACCTCTATATTGAAATTCCTTACCTCTAGTATTAGAGGCTCTTTGGCGTCTTTTTAGTAGGTTTTTACTCTTAGCATTATAGCGTCTTTGACATCTAATGTTGAAGTTCCATACTTTTAGCATTAGAAGTTCTTTGACCTCTATTTTGAGGGGCCATATATCTAGTATTAAAAGCTCATTGACGTCAATATTGAGGTTCCTTACCTTTAGCATTAGAGCCTTTTCATATTTCTTGCATTTAAATTATCCTTTTACGGCATATTTGTAGAGGCTTTTTTTACTTCGCTTCATCAACACAATTAGGGGAAAGTCATTTTAAATTTTTTCATGACTTTGTCTCTGTTTTTTGGGTCTATAAAGACATACTGCTCATGGTAATACCTTCCACAGCATTCACATCCCGTCTAACCCCCCACCCCTCCCCTCTACCAAAGACCCACATAAAAGGCAACTATCTGTCATGGTTTAGTTTTATCTTTAACTTGTGTTCCTTCATGAGGATAACTGAAGGAATTTAAGCTAGAACACAGCTCAAAATGAATAATGTCATGTATGAAACCTTTGTCCTGGACTGGACCAAAACTATCTACTTGTTGCTTGTTCTACTTTTTTGCTATTTAGATATTTTCTTCTCCATTACCATTTTGTTATTTTTTTCTCTTCTTTATTGCTTTAAAGACTTTTTTTGTAAATACTCAAGACCAAACCTCCTGCATTTAATGTGGGAAACATTCACAAATTTCTCTTTCTTCATTTACTCCAAAAGATCCAGCTTCATTTGGAAGGCCTTTATTATTTTTTCTGAAGTGGAAGATTAAGGGAATTCAAAATTGTGAGAATCTATTAGGTATGCAGTTTTTGCCCACTTACTCATATCACCTAAAAAAACTAGAAAGTTCTGTTCTTCATTGCCGAGATAATAATACTCTCACCTCAGTATTCAACTAAAAGAGGATTACCTTTTGGTAGCTACCTTACTCCAGTTAGTAACATAAACATAACTTCATACTTAGAAACCATTTTTTATGACACACTTTAGCAAACAAGCGGTTGTTCAATGCATTTGATTTTATAAAGTTAACTGCTTTAACAACTGATTCACAACTTTTCAAATCTTTGACAATGTTTCTGCAGAAAATACTTAACGATGATTTAACTCCCTTATCTTCAATTATGTCATGAACGATGTCTTTTGCAAACGGTGAAATGAATTTCTCACTAATAACATGCGGTTGTTTTTTTTTTTTCCTCTTATTTTTATTTTTATTTATTTATTTTTTTTTTTTTTTTAAAATTTCTATCTCTGTCAAGAAGAGTATTTTTTAGATCCACAAGCTTATTCTTGAAAAAAAAATGGGCTTTTTTACTGAACTTCACATTTTTCGACTCAAAATTATGTCTTAACTTATCTTGAGCCATTGATTCTTCGGAGAGCACTTCACTGCACATCAAAAATTTAGTTTTTTCGTTTTCTGTTGAAATAAAGCAAGTATCACCGATGTTAGTGTAGTCCTCCATATATTTCTGCTTTCTTTTGCTGTTTGCCATTACCATAATTGCAACAACTTATTGTAAAATCAAATGAGAGAGAGAGAGAGAGAGAGAGAGAGAGAGAGAGAGAGAGAGAGAGAGAGAGAGAGAGAGAGAGAGAGAGAGAGAGATTGAAATCAGTTAATTAAAACTTGATAATGATAACTATCATGATAGCAAAGAAAATGCTATGAAAACCTATGATTAAAAACACAAATGTGCCTGCATTTCTGTCTTATATATATATATATATATATATATATATATATATATATATATATATATATATATATATAGATAGATAGATAGATAGATAGATAGATATGTATATATGTAGTGCACATATACATGCATATACACAGATACATACACATACACACTTCTCTCGTTCTCTGTTTTATTTACATTCTTTTTAAGGAATATTAGACTATACTAAGTATCTGCATTTTAAGTAATCACCAACAACTCATTTGTCATCTCTGTCTCATATACGCATGTCTTACTGCAGTATGTATACTAAATACAGGATGGGACCTGATATAAAATACAGATTTGTTAAATATATGGATAAACCCTATAAGTGCTCTCAACAGACATAATCGTT
>NC_090739.1:64662642-64687642 GCF_036898095.1 Palaemon carinicauda
GTTTACGCAAGCAAACTGTTACTGTTTAATCTCATCAGGGAAATTAACTCTTAGTTTTTTAATTGAAGTCTGCTGAAAAGAATGTTTTTATAATGTTCTCGTCTGGAAAGCTATTCAGCTTGGTACAATAACAATAATAATTGATAAGTATGATGCTGTCTTTGATTTGATTGTAAATGGATATTTAATCATTTAAATGAGAAAATGGAAGATGAATGCGATTATGGACAGCCGATAACAGGAGCTATGTATGTGTATAAGAACCTCAGTAACGATACTGATTTAAATGGTAATTATTATGATAATAATTCCCCGGTACCTCAAATACGCAAAAGACCAGTACCCAAGAGGCTCCAGCCAGGTGTCCCTTTAAGACAATTAACGCTGCTGTGTTACACGAAAAGAGAGAGAGAGAGAGAGAGAGAGAGAGAGAGAGAGAGAGAGAGAGAGAGAGGAGAGAGAGAGAGAGAGAATTACAATGAGAAGGGAGGATGTTTCCCCTCGAATGGAAACTTAATAATGCATGGAAGCAAAGGTCAGTTTAAAGGTCAGAGGGTTAAGTAATGACTTTTCTCCCCATTAGTCACCGAAAATTTTAAAAGGTTTATGAAAATATATATATATGAGAGAGAGAGAGGGAGAGAGAGAGAGAGAGAGAGAGAGAGAGAGAGAGAGAGAGAGAGAGAGAGAGAGAGGTGGGGCTAAGGGGTAACGGAGTATATCAAGACAATTATGCGTTTTAAAAACCTATCCTCCTCAGTACCGGATTCTTAACCCTGAATGCTTCCCAATTAGCTTTCAGATGTATGAAGGAGAAGCAGATAAACAAATTAGTTGAAATAATATGTCCCTAATATATAGGAATATATTTATATCCTCTCCAAAGCTTTACAATAATTATTTTCCATAAATAATAGGCAAAATTAATTGCAATTAATGAATTCCTGATCTAATTATTACCAATTCACAGAAATAACATTCAAACTGGTGTGGTGTCTTTTGTACACATTAGGTACAGTACTGGTTTAGATGATCCCTATCCTTTCCTCATAATTTTACCGTCATGAGAGGCATTATATAAGGATCTTGCAGAGTTCTTTTGGTCCCAATCAGCACCCATTTTTAGTCGTCTACTTTACCTCCATCCCCTCTTCCGTCTTGCTGTTCAGCCTCTTAACTTTTACTTAATAGTACAACTGCAGGATTTTCTCAGGTACACCTCGGTCCTGAATGGTCCCCTCGGCCTCAGAGCAGTGTCGTGATGCCTAAATTCCAGAAACAAAAGTCCAAGAGAATTGTGATAAGTACACTGATCGTGTTTATGCATGCCCGTGAACAATATGCTGAAATTGTAGTTCGCAGTTCATCTAAGTTTGAGTGCGACGCTTCATACATGGACACATGATTATACCAATTCCGAAAGCTTCGGTGTTTTAATTGACTTACTTATGACAGTGACAACGTTTCATTAACATAAAAGTATCAAAATGAGCGGCATAACAGAATAGAAAAAAATCTTATATCGCACATTCGTAGTTCTTTTGTCGTGGCATTAGTAATTGCCGTAGATGTGTTATTTGTTATGCTTCTGCATTCTTTCATTATTCCGCGCAACAGGTTATACTTCAACTAGAACTGAAATTGGTCACATTCTGTGTCGATCTAGTTTATATGGATCCTCCTTGGAAGTAGTACGGGGCAAGAATTATCGCAGACCTTTAATTAATCAGCCAGTAATCATGAAGTCATTTGACTGACAAGGATGAAAGACTCGGACCATGTCAATTAACATTTGTATTTCAGATCCAATTAAAACGATCGAATGCTGTAACAGATAAATGTATACAGTTGTGCCAAACTGTTTCTTGTTTATTCACACTTCATTGGCGATAAAATACTTTTCGACTTGTGTAAAGTATTAGCTGTTGCCATTTGCACATTTTATACGAGAAATGCCCAAGGCTATAATGGTTCAGCTGGTAGTTCACAGCAGTTTGTTCATTTTCGCACCCTGGCTTTATTTATTTTTTTTTCATTAGATTTTAGCTCTTCGCCCTAAGTCCCCTACTTGTGAAAAGTTAGATTCTTAGATGAGCATTCCAACTCTGAAGCTCACTGATACTGTATAGAGATTTTGAGGTAGTCAAATTAAAAATTCATGCGCTCGTTGTGAAAAATGTAAATGATGCTGGTAGTAGAAAATTCCGTATAGATATTTTCTCCAGTCATTCCTGGCTTTTCTTTCGACCTTACTTATCAATACTGGAATATTTAGCATGCCTCATCTTGTAATTTTCATTACTTCCTCGGAAACTTTCAGCAATCGTTTTCTGTGTTTGCTTCCTTTTTGTAGTACCCCATGTATCATTTGATATTCATGCTTTTCTTCTTGTAACTGCATGATGTATGTTCTTAATTTCACCCTTCTTCATTAATCGTCAGTTCTTTGTTCCTCAAAGTATCCAAGACTGCAAATCGATTCCTACATTCAATTGCAAATGTTTCTCTGTGATCAATCTTCTAGAAGTTTAGTTGTATCAAACCTAAGTATTCTATCTATATTTCTGTTGCGTGATTTCAATTTTAATTTCAGCTGGCCAATGGGGAGCTGGTGATTACTACCAGTATCTGCACCTCTGTAGCTTTTTACATTATTCAGAGTCCTCCCTCTTTCTTTGTTAATAGCTTTGTGATCTATTTGATTTTTGTAATTGCCACATTGTGAAGTCCATGTATATATGTGGATGTTCTTGTGCTGGAAAATAGTATTTTCAATAACAAGATTGTTTGTTGAACAAAAACTTTAAAAATTTCCATTTACATTTGCAACTTCACCAAGACCCTCAACACCCATTACATTCTCTATACCTTGATTATTCCTTCCAACTTTAGTATTGAAGTCACCTATCACAATTTTCATATCTCTCTCTGGGATCTCATCCATTACACTCTGCAGTTCTTCATAGTATTCATCTTTCCTTTCTTCGTAGGAATTATATATTGGTGCATAACAAACTATAATTCTCACATTGCACTGCTCTGATTTAAAATCTGCAAGTAACATTCTACAATTTACATCGCCATTCCGTTAATGCCTTTTCTGCTTTTGGTGTCGTTATCATACCTATCCCTTCTCTTCCAACGCTATCTGTTCCTCCTTGAGTAGATTCATATATTCCCTTGATGTAAGATTTCTTCACCAGTCCCCTTACAACGTGTTTCACTTAAGGCCAAGATATCCAAACTATATTTAATAAATTGATTCTCCACTTGTAGCTTCCCAAACTGATTCATGGTTCTAACATTCCAGTTACCAATTTTCCATTTTTCGTTAGTATTTATAAACCAGGAGATTCTTAGCACCCCGCTACGCCCGGGACTGGGGCCATTCTGTCATTTTCTCTTTCCATAGACTGACTAAATCCATAGAGGATTCATTGGCTAAATTCATCAAAGGATAGCCAGTTCCTTGTGATGTACAGTGCCTTTCTAACTAAGGTCAGTGATCCCTGCCGGTTCATACTAATTCCAGCAGGATCATCCGACAGGCATCGAGAAGCTGAAGACATTTTGTTTATCGCCACAAACCCAATCCGTCACCCTGCTGCCAGTGACTTCACCGAGATATAGGGGGGCATTTCCTCAACACCCAAAGTTCTCGTTACTCTACCTGGTTGCTCACCCTAAGAATTTCGGTGATAAATCTATTCTGAAGTGTTCTAATTCCTTCATTCTACCTTGTTTCGAGTATTGTTCTCCTGTGTGGTCTTCACATGCTGATTCCCATCTTAATTTGTTGGACAGGAACTTACGGTCTATTAAATTTCTTATTCCTGATCTAGATATTAATCTCTGGCACCATCGTTTAATTAGTTCGTTATGCGTGTTGCATAAGATTTTCAATAATTCTGATCATTCTTTACATTCAGATTTTCCCGGACAGTTATATCCTGCTCGTAATACTAGGCATGCAGTTAATTCTAATAGTCAGGGCTTCTCCATCATGAGGCTCAGCACTGCACAGTATTCTAGAAGTTTTATTCCAGCTGTGACCACTTTGTGGAATTATCTTTCTAATCGGGTTGTGGAATTGGTAGAACTTCAAAAGCTCAAACTTGCAGTAAATGTCTTTGTATTAAACAGGCTGACATAAGCCTTTTTATAATTCATAAATGAATTATCTGTTTTGATGTTACCGTTTTTAAAATATCTTATTAATTTCATATCGTTTATTTAATTTCTTTTTTCCTTTCCTCACTGGGCTATTTTTCCATGTGGAGCACTTGGACTTATAGCAAATTGCTTTCCCAACTAGGGTTATAGCTTAGCTAATGATAATAATAACCCGTTGGCAAGCATGGATTGCTAGAAACAACGCCTAACACGTTATATATATATATATATATATATATATATATATATATATATATATATATATATATATATATATATATACGTATATATATATATATATATATATATATATATATATACGTATATATATATATATATATATATATATGCATATATATATATATGTATATATATATATATATATATATATATATATATATATATATATATATATATATATATATATGTATATATATATATATATATATATATATATATATATATATATATATATACATATATATATATATATATATATATACATATATATATATATATATATATATATATATATATATATATATATCTGTATATATATATATATATATATATATATATATATATATATATATATATATATATATATATATATATATATTGTATTTACTGTACCAAGCACCTTAACATATCAGAAATCAAAATAACACATATTAAGATGGCGACCTTAGTGATATTCGAGTGAGAGTATTTATACGTTACTCTTTAAGTTACACAACGAAACGGAAGAAAATAGAACAATCAAAGGAAGAAGAGAGAAAAATAGTTTGTTAATAGCAGCAGAAATGGTGAGATGCGTAATCCCAAAAAAAATTCTTAGAATAGTCATGCTTCCAAGATTATATATTCCTTGTGCTCTCACCATTAGGGATATTAAGGGAAGGTAAATAGACAACCTGTTGCTAAGAACTAGAAACATTCTTTGTCACAGCCTATTATCTCGGTGTCTGGTCTGCAACCTACATACCATGCAAAGAGGAAAACGCAGTAAAGGGAATTCCAGGCATCTTTACGTCTTGCAGGGGAGCATATGAAAAATAAGCATACGCTGGCTGGCTGCTGGATTAGGAAGGGAATTGAGTGGATTGTTTTTAACTCTTGTAATCTGAATACCCTTTTTTCCTATTCAAGTATTGAAGGAAAAGGTCGGGAGAGTTTGGTTGAATGGAATACGCTTAAACATTTTCCAGGCCGTTGCTTGCGGAAGTTTCTTTATAGGTTTCAAGTTTTTTTTTATCATTTTATGTTTTAGTTATGTTTTAGATTTGTCTTGGAGTGTAATCTGTTTTGCAGATTGGTTATTAGTATTTGATCGCTTCTTTTTCTGAGGGTACTTTGTGACATATACTTTTACTTAGGGAATTCTTTTCTTGGTCCTTTCAAACATGAAAATGCCTAACACCCTGCAGGATCTACGATATTTAGTTGTTGTATACACCGGGTAATTAGAGATTCATATATCGAAATCAGCGTTGTCAAATTCTCGCTATCGTGGCATTTTTGGGAAAAAGTCTCATCTTCTTATCGAGAGCATTTATATTATCATTCCTTCTGATATCAAGTTTGTTTAAGATCATGGGGCCGCATATTTGAAAGCTGTAGAAATGCATCTTAGCTCTAATAACTTCACTTAAGCAAATATTCTCATTCGAAACACATTTTGTTTGTTTCATGGTATAGTAATTTCCTTACATATTTTGGACGTTCAGTTTTGATAAAGTTATTGCAAATATCTAGTAATTCATTTTAGATTTAATAGGTAGTCAGTGTAGTTTAATCAACACAGTTGTAATAATTTCTCGGGGTGGGAAACGTTTTATGTCAATCATGCCCATATCTTTGTACTTTGTAACTTTAAATTGTAATTTGTTCAAGTTTTTAAAGATATTTGCAGCAATCAATTCTGGGGATAACAGTTAATCACAAACTTCCTTCAAGAACTTTCATCCATATATGTCTTTATAAAGCAATCTTTCTAAGATGATGTCCAGTGATTCTTATTACATATTTATTTAAGCACTGATAGATAAACGACAGTCCATTAACACACCTACCTTCTTTACTTTTACTTCAAGGACTGCTTTTCTAGTCCTCTACAACAGGGGAACCCTACTCTCTACAGGACCTTTACAGTCCTTTTATCGTGTGCATACCAAGACATTCAGGATTTCACACCTAGGTGACTAACTACAGATTACTAGGACCAAATTACTGCAACTATCTACTATAACTTGACCAGATTTTAATTAAAAGTTACAAAGCATAATAAAGATATGTAATGGGCATGACTGATAAAAGGTGTCCCACCCGAGATATGATTACAATTGTGCTGATTAAACTACACTGACCTTTATTGAATAGGGGCATCTTTTGGATAAGGTGTATTGCTGCGTTAATGTATTTATTTTGGTAGAGATTTTTTGACCATTAATTCGATAGTACTGTCCCAGTAATTTGCATAGGTATGAAACTCTTTGTGGTTTATATTCAATTACCCATTATATGTCATACATTTTCTTTTCAAAACCACATCATATATGTTTTGAGTTTATGCTCACTTGCTTTTCCCCAATAAGAACCTGTATGACATGCTTTGATTTAGTTTTGACTCGCCCATCGAAAGTTGCTTCTCCGTGTGTCTTGACGAAATCCCTCTCAATAGCCAATCCCATAATAATAAAACGGAAGGCATTCATAGATATTTTTTTTCTCTCTGTGTTCATTATAAAATGAGCAGACAAAATATGAACAATAAGAAAGGAAAAATATTGTAAGTATGGTTACCACTAAGAGGGAATGGTAAAATTGTCTTATTAAATCATATCAAGTGTGACGAGAAGCCCAAAATCACTAAGTTTACTCTACTTACTTTAAGGGGTGCTTTCTGGTCGTATATAGCAGTGGAACCCTACTCTCTACGGGACCTTCAGAGTTATTTTATTATGTTCGATCGAAAGCATTCAACATTCCACTTCGCATATTGCTCGTATATTGTCAAATCCACACTATCGAAGTACTTGGAGAACAAGGAAGTCTCAGTTTCCTCTTGAAAGCCTTAATATCTTCAGTCTTTCGGATGTCTAGTGAAAGCTTATCGTATAGTCACGGGGCCGCATATTTAAAGGCTCTAGAACCTGCAACAGACATATATCTAGGCTCCAATAATTTGAAACCATCTGTAACTATTTTCGTTTTAACACGATTTGTTGGCTGCACAATATGTAGAAATTCTCTTAGATAAGTTGGACGTCTAGTTTTAATGACTTAAAGGGTTATTGTACATATTTTAAACTCTATTCTCGCTTCAATAGGCAGGTAGTGTAAATAAATGAGTATAGGAGTGATCCTTTCTCGGGATGGGACACCTTTTATCAGTCTTGCTCCTCTTAATAGTTTTTAATTTATCTTAATAGAAAAAAGTAAACCAACAGTAACTGGCTTTGTTCTGATAATGGGCCAATATTTCTCAAACTCTTCATTATCAAGAACCCAGTTCTCTTTATATCTTTCTCACACATTCCCATACGTCGTCTCCAGTTTTATAAATTACATTTACTGGCGGATTTCTACAGTAAAATGTTTGGAAAAGGCTATAAGGTTCAATTTCCGTTAAGTTTTGTTGCAGTGGTGATAGCGATTATTTAATATATTAAGAGTGGTATATTTTTTGTTAGTGGCGCCTCCCCCCCCCCCCCCATATGGTTTTTATCGGATTTCGTGGATATTACCCTTCCATAGTATTTAGTGATTAAGTCATACATCCTCTAATAAAGATTGTCGGGATGTCTCAAGTGTAAAACTTATCATAAGATAAGGTCATTTTGCCCTGTCTTTGTCGAGGATTAAATATACTCTCTCCCTCACTATTGTCAAAAGATAAGGTCATCAGGAGCCATATTTTTCAGTTATTTTGCGAAAGATTTTCCGGAGCCCCCTTTTTGTGCTCTCTCTCTCTCTCTCTCTCTCTCTCTCTCTCTCTCTCTCTCTCTCTCTCTCTCTCTCTCTCTCTCTCTCTCTCTCTCGTGTTATGACTTTATACCTGCTGCAAAACCATGTTTTCATTAAAATAATTTGGTGTCATGTTTAAACGAAAATGTTTTCAGTGTCCCTTTGCATTAAACCTGGAAAACTGTTCATATCTTTGTTTTTAAACCAATTTCCAGTTATGTCAGATTATCTGATATCTAACTACTTTACTTTACTTACTTTGATGGCTGCTTTTCCGGTCCCATACAGCAGGGGAACCCCGCTCTCTACAGGTCCTTCACTGTCGTTTTACCTTGTTCGTTCACAGTATTTATCTTTTCAAGTCACCTATTGTGCATTTACTGTTAAATCGTCACTGTCAAAAGACTCATGAAATAAGAAAGTCTTCAGTTTCCTCTTAAAAGCCTTAATGTCTTCATCATTCAAATTTTTCGTGGGAGCTTATTATATAGTGGACATAAATCTAGGTTCCAACAGTTTGAAGCCATCTGTAACTATTCTCGTTTCGACACGATTTGTTGGCTGCACAATATGTAGCAATTCTCTCAAGTTTTTGGGATGACCGGTTCCGGATACTTGGCGGGTTATTGTTCATATTTATAATTCAATTCTCGCTTTAATCGGCAGCCAGTGTAGCTCAATTGTATAGGTGTGATCCTTTCTCTAGGTGGGACACCTTTTATCAGTCTTGCTCTTCCGTTTATTATGTTGTGTAATTTCTTAAGTTGCACTTTTGGTAAATTGTAGTAGATAGAGTTGCAGTAGTCAATCCTGGTAATAACACAGTTTATCACAAGTTTCTTAACAGAATTTTCGTCCAGGTACTTTTTTAAAAACGCAATATTTCTTAGATGATAACCAGCACATTTTATTACATTATTTATTTGGGCATTTAGAGACAGGTTACAGTCAAGAAATACACCTAGATCTCCAACTTTACTAGATATCGGCACAGAGTCATTATTTATGTTCATTTGAATATCACCTAAGTTCGCTGTTTCTCTTTCCCACCACCATGAATTCAGTTTTGTTCTCATTTAATTTTAGTTGTTTAAATGTCATCCATTCTCTAACACTATCAAGGATTAGGTTTAGAGTTTCAGTAGTGTCATGTATATATCATTTATGGAGATCTACAAATAGTTTAAACTTCACGCCATGCCTTTGTAGCATTTTCGATGGACCAATAGTACAGATGCTGAATACGATTGGGCCAAGTACACTCCCCTGGGGTACTCCTCTGTTTAAGGGTTCATATGATGAATAAGAGTTTCCAATTTGTACACAGTAATTTCTACCAACCAAGTAGTCTTTTAGGTATTCGAAAGTTTTATCTTCAACGCCGATGGACCGTAGATCATTCAGTAGCAGTTCATGCACAACTATCATAAGCAGCACTGAGATCGAGCAATATTAAAATATTTTCATCCATCATTTTTAGCATATTCACAACAGAGCAGATGGCTGTCTCCGTAGAGTATAGTTTTCTGTAAGCAGATTGGTTGTCAGGCAAAGCTTCTATTACTTCTAAGTGGCTGATTAGTTGTTCAAGAATTACATATTCAAGCTAGGCTTCTGATCAAAGAGAAACTTTTGAATCTGGAGTAACTTCGACTCAATTTCTCATAAGAGAACAAGGTTTAGAGATTTATTTTTTCACCAGTATCTTAGATATATTACTAATTTTTATTTGTCATTAGTTTTATTGTCTTATTTTACTTTATGATGCTAAAACTCTAACAAAAGGAAGTGGAATAGCCTTGTGGCCTTAATCGGTTCTTGGACGCTATCACATCATTCAGAAAGTTTGAGAAACGCTCGATGTTTGTTTCTATATGAGCTACTAAACAGTTTACCAGAAAGAAAAAAACTAAAATGAACCAGCCACGTTTACTCTCAAGCTGTCATTGATGCTACGTAAATCGTTATTAGAAAGTGCCAACACCTCGTTCTCGTTTCGCCTGTCTTTTGTGAAATTCCGTCCCTCTTAGTTTTGCAACAAAAATTTCAGAGCAATAAAAAAGAAAAACAAGAAATGATAGAAAGAGGAGCGGTTGAAGAGGTTGAACTGCAATAGTTCAAACTTGCAACGAATGTTTTTTGTTGAACCGGCTGACGTAAGCCTCACTTCATAGATTATATATGAAAGAACTATTTCAATGTTGTTATTGTTCTCAAAATATTTTATATTCACTGTTCATTACTTCTCATATTTCCTTACATCCTTTCCTCACTGGGCTATTATTCATTATTGCAACCCTTGTGCTTATAGCATCCTGCTTTATCCAACTAGGGCTGGAGCTTAGGTAGTAATAATGATAATATACACATATATATATATATATATATATATATATATATATATATATATATATATATATATATATATATATGTGTGTGTGTGTGTGTGTGTGTGTGTGTGTGCATGAGTACGTGTATGTGTGCGTGTTATGTCTGTGTATATATATATATATATATATATATATATATATATATATATATATATATATATATATATATATATATACATACATATATATATATATCTATAAATTACACACACACACACACACACACACACACACACATATATATATATATATATATATATATATATATATATATATATATATATATATATATATACATATATATATATCAAAATCAGCAAATGCAACCGTTTATAGACAACTGTGAAACAAAGTCCTCAGACGTGTCCTTTATTCATGTTTGAGTTTAGGTGGCCCTTATTAGTAAAGCTTTTCTGATCATGGTAATACACAAACCCTTTCACCACGTAAGATATCCCTACTCAGAAGAAAGAAATAGGTATAGAATATATATATATATATATATATATATATATATATATATATATATATATATATATATATATATATATATGTTTATATATATAAATATATATATATATATATATATATATATATATATATATATATATATATATATATATATATATATATATATATATATATATATATATATTACAATCTCTAAGAGAAAAAAAAAACAGACACTTAATCCAGTTTGCATAAATAAATGTGTTTTATCCCGATATCGTTTGAAACGTGAGAACTATAAATTTCCCCCTAAGGGAATACTGACCCCCATTTATATGGCCGTAACCGGTTGAAGATTTAGAAAGATGGATAGCCAATGAGATAAAGGATCTGAGAAAAAGAAAACATTTCCTCTCCTTAGTTTTTTTTTTTATTGAATATAACTATTTGAAATTATTATTTGTGAAGCATCTCAAGATATTCGAGTTTATTTTATCAATGAAATAAATCAATTTTTTAACACACACACACACACACACACACACACATATATATATATATATATATATATATATATATATATATATATATATATATATATACATATATATATATATATATATATATATATATATATATATATATATATATATATATATATATATATATATATATAAAATGTCTTAAATTCGAAAAACTAGAAAACTCTTCCCCTAGAAAGTCATTGATATCTACTGTTACAATTAGTATTGACCAAAGAGTTTGTCATTGTGTTTTGGTGTGTAAAGAAAATTATTGAAAACTGACCTTCCCAGTCGTTTGCATTTCCCCAGATTAACTTTTCTTTTTATCTTTTAATGAATTCTATTTTAAATTGTAACCAAGTCTGACAAGGTTGCAAAAAAAAAAAAAAAAAAAAAAAAAAAAACACAAAACTGTTACTCAGGACAGCTCCTCTCTCTCTCTCTCTCTCTCTCTCTCTCTCTCTCTCTCTCTCTCTCTCTCTCTCTCTCTCTCTCTCTCTCTCTCTCTCACTCCTTTTATCAAAACTTATCCTCAACTACCTAACCAAGTTTCCAGTGCTGGAAACATTAACTCTGTTCCATTCCGAATCCTTCCATGAAACTCAGTTTCTGGAATTAGAGGCTTAAAGGGGACTTAGTCGGGACTGAATGAAGAAGAGAAATTATGCAGAAAATAGCTTTGGTAAAGATGAATGATTGGGAACCTGACACCAAAACTGAACACTAACGAAGAGGGACAGTGTGTTGATTTAGTGTTAAACTAAAATACTTTTAGCAAATGATAACAGAATAAGTAATGAAATATGAACGAGAAAATGATAATCATACTCGTTCATATATTTTATGTTTAAATATACAGTACGTTTTTCTTGAAGTTACTTTTCTTATGCCCGTTTGACGTCATTTCCGGTCTTAACTTTCTATTCCCCGAGTTCGATAACAGACCGGGCTCCTTTTTTTTTATCAGTAGACCCTTGTCTTTCGTAGTTTATTAATAATGATAATTCCTAACTCATTATGGGTTGATGTTCTTATTTCATACCTTGCTCTTCCTTTATCGTGAAATAGTGAGGTTTTAGGTCTAGCTTTTATGAGTATTTCACTGCTTCACTTAGTTATATGTTTAAAGGCCGCTTATGAATGGCTGAGAGAGGCAAGGGACAGTGACATTGCCCTAGCATGCTGGTCAATGTCCTGATGACTCGGCAGGTAAATCTATAGGCTCCCCCTAACCCCCTATCCTTAGCACACAAGGATGGTGGGGTTGCAGACACTAAAGGAACTAACGAGTTCGAGCAGGACTCGAACCCCTGTCTTGCGATCACCAGGCAAAGACATTTTGTCATTTATCAAGAATTCCAACATACTGTCTCCGTTTTCTTCCTCATCTACCATTTTACTCCTACTTCTCATATGTGTAACTTGGCTTAAATCCTTTATAAGCTCAGTATCATAACTGTCTTGTGTTCTAACATATCTCGGTTCACAGAGATTTATTGTAGATTGTAAAAACGTTTCTCTCAGAGCCAATATGATATTTCTGCTGTTATTACATACTGTGTAAGCCGTGAAAGCTCGAACTGAGAAGAGATGGAAACGTAATTTTACTTTACAGTCAAGCTCTATTGATTTACAAACATTGGTGACTTTTCGGAATAGAACTATTCTTGTTATGATGACATGTGACCCAACGTTGAGATGCTCAGACTCATAACCCACTGTTATTGTAACAGTTTCGTCGCAAATTTACCAAGGGACATTGCGTTTAGTTAAGGCAGAACATTTCGCGTTTGAAAGCCTTTTAGACATTTTAATATGTAGCTTTCTCAAAGGAATCATTTTGTTGCATGTAACTTTATTGCACAAAAAAAAAAAAAAAAAAAAAAAAAAAAAGAGTAACCGTAGCAAAACTTTTGCCAAACGACGAACGCATGGTTTGTGGTGATTATGTTGCGAAATGAACCATATATCATTTCAATGTTACTTCGCATATTTAATATACGAGATGATATACGAAAAAAAAATGTGAAAATGTACTGCAAAAAATTTTCCATTTACCTCTTCCTTTAATTAATTTTTTTCCGTTTACAGTATATGTTATCTCTGAAAACGATTCGATTATATTCTGTCTTAATAAGTTTGTATCTTTACACGTCATATCGTGTGTAGATAAATGCGAGTCACAAATTCTATTTATACATGCATACGTCCTATCTGTATGCTTGCCATTCTTTTCCTATGGCTATCACGATCATGTTTATCTGTATTCATAAAATTTTACATAAATACCTTAGTTACTAAAATTAGTGTACTGTGCAAATTATGGAGCATGAAGTTGAATCCTAACAAAACTCAAAGTATGAATGTAAGTAGGTCAAGGACAGTGGCTCCTCAAAATCCTAATCTCAGCATTGATAAAGTTTCTTTAACTTTTTTGACTAGAAATTTTAGGTGTTATTCTCGACTACAAATTTACTTTTGAGAAATATATTAGGTCAGTGTCTTCTTCAATTGCAAAAAAATTGGCGTATTGAGAAAGTCTATTCTGAAGGTGTTTTAATTCTTTCATTCTACCTTGTTTCAAGTATTGTTCCTCTGTCTGGTCTTCAGCTGCTGATTCACATCTTAATTTGTTGAACAGGAACTTACGGTCTATTCTTATTCCTGATCCAGATATTAATCTGGCACCGTCGTTCACTTAGTTCGTTATGCATGTTGCATAAGATTTTTCATAATTCTGACCATCCTTTACATTCAGATCATCCCGGACAATAACATCCTGTTCGTAATACTAGGCATGGAGTTAATTCTAATAGTGAGGCGTTCTCTATCATGAGTCTCAATACTACACCGTATTCTAGAAGTTTTATTCCAGCTGAGGCCAAGTTGTGGAATGATCTTCCTAATCGGGGAGTTGAATCGGTAGAACGTCAAAAGTTCAAACTAGCAGCAAATGTTTTTATGTTGAACAGACTGACATATGTCTTTTATAGTTTATGTATGAAAAATCTGTTTTAATGTTATTAATATTCTTAAAATATTTTATTTTAAATGTTCATTACTTCTCATATAGTTAGTTATTTCCTTTCCTTACTGGGCTATATTTCCCTGTTGGAGCTCTTGTGGTTATAGCATAATGCTTTTCTAACTAAGGTTGTAGCTTACCTAGTAATAATAATAATAATAATAATAATAATAATAATAAGTAATAATAATAATAATAATAATAATAATAATAATAATAATAATAATAAATAATAATAATAATCATAATAATAATAATGATAATAATACTTAGATTTAGGAGCATTCGTATTTAAGTGAGAATTTCCGCTTATTTCCAGTTTTATTCTAGTAACATAAAATGATAGAAATAGCTTCAAGATGCTTATTACATAAAATGTTAACATCATTCCTAATGAAATTATTGGTTTTTCTCCAGTCTCTCCCAAGGCATCATCCTTTCGAAAACGACAGCCATTTCTTCTCTATTTTTGTGTTAGCTTTAAAGAAAGTCTTAAAGAAGTAATTGTTAATAGGACTGTAACGTCACATGGAATTTGGTTTCATACACGTTGCCATCTTTTTTTATTGTCTTTAATAATTACAAAGGAAGACTTTTCCAGTGATTGTTATTGCATTCTAACTGAAAATTCTTTAGTAATTTATCAGTATTTTTCATAAAATTGATATTGCTCATTGGAAGGAGTGTTTTCTGGTATTGCTCCGCTTATTAAGAATTATGATTAGTGTTAATAGAATTTTGTGACTATACTTTTGTTTTTTAATCAGTCATTTTTATATTTTAGTTTTTATGAGATCAAGTCAAATATCTTTTATTTTTTTGCATATCCAAAAAATATTTTTCTGTAGAAAATGCGCAGAGTGATATTAAAAAAAAAAAATTGACACTGTATCAAACTCAAGATTAAATTTGTTAACGTATTCCAAAAGTTTATTATAACGTTTACTATTATTCAACTAGCTATAATGTTTTGATTCAATTTTACCAGCATTTTGTATCCTCGTTTTAGTAAAGTCGGCTTATAAATGTTGAAAAAGGACCATGCAACAGTAATTCAATCTCTTCATAGAGGGCAATCTTATATTAGCTACGAAATGTATGATAATTTGATGAAGCTTTTACCAGAACTAATATTAGTTTTCGCAAGTTACATGACACATTGATGTATTATCCGTTTGTAAAATATGTTTCAGAATGTAAGACTATGAACTTTTGCCTACATTTGGATTCTACTTGCCCATTATACACATTTTGATCTTGTTCTGATTCATTACTCTTGTATTGAAGTAGCAGTTTGTAGTAGTATATTCGAAATGCCATGTATTGATATTGATTTTATACGACTAATTCTCTTGTGTCTATCCTTATTAGAGATAATTACAGCAATAACTTGACATAAAATACTCTATCCAATAATTACTCACATGCATTAGGTAAATACCTATCAAAATTCATGAGCAACTCAAACTCCCATAATAAAATTTGTTACTTTTGAAAGTAATCGACATTTCATCGATGAAGGGTTATTACCGATTTTTTTTTCTTTTTCTTGTTTCCTACCCCCGTGGCTTCATGTTTATAAACATGCCAGTTATTCGATCTTGTATATTTACTGTTAGGAATCCATGAATTATAACTGCTGGAATAAAAGATATTTAGTCATTAAATCGTTATATCTTCTCAAATGAAAGTTCTCCTAATAATATTTTCATATGCATTACATTTACTATTGCGTCTCTATTCGTTTTGTTAAATCCAAATAGATGAACATGGAAAGAAGCATAGCTCAATGAATATTAAGATAAATTACGCTCTGCAATTCTTGGAGACTACGTCAAAGATGATATTAGACTGGGAAGATAGTTTGGAGATTAAACATGGAATTTTGGATTAGAAGACGTTACATAGGAGTATGAATTATTATTATTATTATTATTATTATTATTATTATTATTATTATTATTATTATTATTATTACAGGGAAAATAGGCCAGTGAGGAAAGGAAACAAGCAAAAATGAAATATTTAAAGAACAGTAACATTAAAATAAATATCTCCTTTATAAACTAAGAGGAAGAGAAATAATATAGAATAGTGTACCTGAGTGTACCCTCAAGCAAGAGAACTCTAACCGAAGACAGTGGCAGACTATGGTACAGAGGCTATGGCACTATCCAAGATTAGAGAACAACGGTTTGATTTTGGAGTATGCTCCTCCTAGAAGAGCGGCTTACCATAACTAGAGTCCCTTCTACCCTTACCAAGAGGAAAGTGGCAGTAACCCCTTGGGTGAAGATTTGCTTGGTTATCTCAGTGTTGTCAGGTGTATGAAGAGAGGGGAGAACCTATAAAGAATAGGCCAGACTATTTGGTGTATGTGTGTAGGCAAATAGAAAATGAACCGTAACCAGAGAAAAAGATCCAATGTAGTACTGTCTGTCCAGTGAAGGTACTCCATAACTCTCTAGCGGTAGTATCTCAACGGGTGGCTGGTGCCCTGGCCAACCTACTACTTCTTAAGCAATATGTCTTAGGAAAAGATGACTGTGACACTTAAGACGATTAACTCCTCTAAGAAGGCTACATTATGATATGAACACAAAATTAAGAGATGTGTGAATAATGAGAGAAAACATCCCCATGATAAAATCACCCGGAAATAAAAGAAGTTTTTTAAGTGTTCTTGAGTTCTAGTTTTTAAATTCATGCAAAATACGTAATATTGAGGTAACAGTTTCGTCGTATTTAATTTATCTCTCCATTGTCCTTTTTCATTTTCTGTTCTTATTGAATTCTTTCTCTAAGAATTAATTCCCTCCTCTGGATTGGTTTCTTGATGAAGAAAAATTCCAATCATCAGCTTCAAGCTTTAAAACTTTATTTTCAAGAAGTTAGACTGAAAGAGAATTAGAGAAGCAGTCCTTTGGAATATATTTGGTTTCGTAAGAGAAAATATATTTTTTTCCAGTTTGTCTATTTTATTCTTATCGGCAATTTTAATTATGATTAAATTTTGAGGATCGTCTATGAGAGGAAGGGCAAGTGTCATAATTTTTGGTGTATTAAGGATATTTGCCTTTAAAAGTTTGATAATTTTTAAGTTGAAGAAGAAAAGCCCTTCATTGAGCCTGATGAATAAAACTTCAGCAAATGCTTTTGCTTGGACTTTAAAGCAATTGCTTCAGTTCTAATGAGTAAAACAAAGTAAAAGCTTGTACTAGTAGCAAATGCTTAGAACAGATGCTTAAGCTCAAGCAAATGCTTAGAAATTATCAGCAACTGTTTCATTCCCCATGAATAAAACATTGCAATTGCTTAAAAAAAGTTTAAGGCAGCTCATTAGGTGCTTGAAACTCCTGTGAACTGGATCTGATGGCAGCCTTTCTCCAAATTCGTAAAAAGAAAACTTACCGAAATCGCCATACAACATTACCTTACGATTACAAAAAGTTCTACAGATTCTGTGAAGACGATGTGGAATGGCTGGCACAACATTTTTTAGGCGAATATAGAGAAACACACGGAGGTACTCTCTCAAATAAGGATCGAATGAAAACATTATTAAGGTATGTGTCAGACCCAGACTACCAAAACGGCATAGGAGGGGAGATAGGTATTCATCAAACAAGTGTTAGTAAAGTTTTTTTTACTTACATTTAAGAAATTTTTAGATGACGACTATTTAACAATAAAGCTTTTAAAAGGAATATTTTCATTACATATATATATATATATATATATATATATATATATATATATATATATATATATATATATATATATATATATATATATATATATATATATATGTATGTATGTATTATAGCCATGAAAGGAAAAATGAAAAAGACTTGATTGGAGTTAGTACTTTCATCCACTCAGGACATTATCAAACTCAGCAATGAGAATACATATACAAAAACATCGTATTTATACTGGAGAAGGGGATCCAACAGCTGTCAGTTTCTTAATAATTCCCGAGAAGTCAGATTTTAGATAAAAGGATAATACTGGATTAACGGAAAACAGACCTGGGCTTAGATTCAAATTTCTACCTTGAGTACAGGAGATTAAAAATGATTCAACAATATTCCTTTGGAAATAGTCATTTACATGGATTACTTTTTCCGTTTTTGACCAACCAATTCTGTGACTTAACCCTAACCAGTGGGAGGCCAAGGCATTATTAAGAGAACCCCTGGAGACGGCCACCTGATGTTGTTTTAATCTGACTGGTATACTTTTTGATGTTTGGCCAACATAAAATAGGTTACACTCTGAACAAGGAATGCTATATATTACATTATTATCATTTCCAGAACTATTCTTAATTAACATGTTTTTTAAAGTACAATTATATTTAAACACTACAGCAATGTCTAGTTTTTTCAAAAGGTGTATAACATCTAAAAAACAAACATGAAATGGCAAACAAAGCATATTATTAATTGTTTCCTTTCTCTCTAATTGGACACTATAAAATGTTTTCTTAGCCTTATTCATACATTTTTCTAAGAAATATATAGGATAACAAAGATCTATAGCAATTTTTTCTATTTTAGTGAACTCCTCCCCAATGTAATCTGGGCTACAAATTCTCAATGCCCTAAGGTACATGGAGGAAAAAACTGAATGCTTAATATTTTTAGAGTGACCGGAGTAAAAATGTACATATGAAAAATTATTTGTAGGCTTTCTATATATGGAAAACTTAAATTTATCTATTTCTCTAACTATTAAAACGTCTAAAAATGGGATACGGTTATTTTCTTCATTTTCTATAGTGAATTTTATTGATGGTACTAATGAATTAATGATTGAAACAAAGCCCTCAAGATTAAAATTTTCTTCTAAAATACCTAGAACATCATCAACATATCGATACCACACAATTTGGGAAGACCACACTGAAGGGATTAATCTAGATTCAAAAAATTCCATATATATGTTGGATAAAAGTGGAGACAAAGGATTACCCATAGCCATACCAAAAACCTGTTCATAGAAATCTCCATTAAAACTAAATTTACACTTTTTAATGCACAAACAAATGAGCTCAATAATAGTATGGGTTGATAAAGGTAAATCATAAGCATCTAAAATACCCGACAGGAAATCCAATAAGTCATCAACCGGCACTTTGGTAAACAATGAAGTTACATCAAAACTTACTAATCTATGTCTAGACGTAAGGTTAACTTTTTGTAATTTCTCGCAAAGATCAACAGAATTTTTTATATGAGAGGTTGAAATAGATCCTAAGATCGGGGAAAGTAATTTGACTAAATATTTGGATAATTTATAGTTAATAGAACCTGTAGCACTGATAATTGGTCTGATTGGATATCCTGTTTTATGGGTTTTAATTAAACCATATAAATAAGGCAAAGACGGACCAGTAGAGATAAAGGCATTAATTAAGGTTTTTTCTTATTTTAAGATAGATTTTAAGTTTTTATTAAAATCTTTGATGACCTCGTCTAAGGGATTAACTCTTAATTTTATGTAAGTAGAAACATCAGATAAAAGTACATACATCTTTTCTAAATAAGTTGTTTTGTTCATAATAACTAATACATTAGCTTTGTCTGCTTTTGTAATATGTAATTCATAGTCATTTTTCAACGATTTTAAGGCTGTTAGAAACCGTTTAGGGAAATTGCAGGTGTTTGCATATCCCATCACCGAATAAATAAGCCCTTTAGCAATGTCGATGTTACACTGGGGAATTTTCTTGGTTTTTTCCAATTTTACAGAGGCAGAGGCAATATCTACAATATTAGGTTTTTTTATTTACTGCGAATGATAAACCATACCCCAAGGCCTTTTTTACTTCACTTGATACAGGTTTATCATTTCGTGGGTGATATTTACATTAATTAAAATCACGTGTGCTTGTGATATATGTTCATTAAAATAACCACGTGTTGCAAACTCACGATTCAGCTATCATGGTGGAGATGGGTCTATTTCAAGTCTATGAACAGAATCCTGAATTCGACAGGAATATGTAGGGGGACTTGTCATAAACTTTTAGTCTCTCTTGATAGCTGAGTCGGTAGGGTCCCTGCCAGCATGGTTTCTAGCCGTACAGGTGGTGGTTCGAATCACCCCCCGGCCAGAATCTGTTACCATAAAATGAATTCCAAGTGGATATGTATTCCCAAGATAGAATTCGGTATTAAATGCATTTCGTGGGTGATATTTACATTAATTAAAATTACGTGTGCTTGTGATATATGTTCATTAAAATAACCACGTGTTGCAAACTCACGATTCAGCTATCATGGTGGAGATGGGTCTATTTCAAGTCTATGAACAGAATCCTGATTTCGACAGGAATATGTAGTGGGACTTGTCATAAACTTTTAGTCTCTCTTGATAGCTGAGTCGGTAGGGTCCCTGCCAGCATGGTTTCTAGCTGTACAGGTGGTGGTTCGAATCACCACCCGGCCAGAAGCTGTTACCATAAAATGAATTCCAAGTGGATATGTATTCCCAAGATAGAATTCGGTATTAAATGCACTTCGTGGGTGATATTTACATTAATTGAAATCACGTGTGCTTGTGATATATGTTCATTAAAATAACCACGTGTTGCAAACTCACGATTCAGCTATCATGGTGGAGATGGGTCTATTTCAAGTCTATGAACAGAATCCTGATTTCAACAGGAATATGTTGTGGGACTTGTCATAAACTTTTAGTCTCTCTTGATAGCTGAGTCGGTAGGGTCCCTGCCAGCATGGTTTCTAGCCGTACAGGTGGTGGTTCGAATCACCACCCGGCCAGAAGCTGTTACCATAAAATGAATTCCAAGTGGATATGTATTCCCAAGATAGAATTCGGTATTAAATGCATTTCGTGGGTGATATTTACATTAATTAAAATCACGTGTGCTTGTGATATATGTTCATTAAAATAACCACGTGTTGCAAACTCACGATTCAGCTATCATGGTGGAGATGGGTCTATTTCAAGTCTATGAACAGAATCCTGATTTCGACAGGAATATGTAGGGGGACTTGTCATAAACTTTTAGTCTCTCTTGATAGCTGAGTCGGTAGGGTCCCTGCCAGCATGGTTTCTAGCCGTACAGGTGGTGGTTCGAATCACCACCCGGCCAGAAGCTGTTACCATAAAATGAATTCCAAGTGGATATGTATTCCCAAGATAGAATTCGGTATTAAATGCATTTCGTGGGTGATATTTACATTAATTAAAATCACGTGTGCTTGTGATATATGTTCATTAAAATAACCACGTGTTGCAAACTCACGATTCAGCTATCATGGTGGAGATGGGTCTATTTCAAGTCTATGAACAGAATCCTGAATTCGACAGGAATATGTAGGGGGACTTGTCATAAACTTTTAGTCTCTCTTGATAGCTGAGTCGGTAGGGTCCCTGCCAGCATGGTTTCTAGCCGTACAGGTGGTGGTTCGAATCACCACCCGGCCAGAATCTGTTACCATAAAATGAATTCCAAGTGGATATGTATTCCCAAGATAGAATTCGGTATTAAATGCATTTCGTGGGTGATATTTACATCAATTAAAATCACGTGTGCTTGTGATATATGTTCATTAAAATAACCACGTGTTGCAAACTCACGATTCAGCTATCATGGTGGAGATGGGTCTATTTCAAGTCTATGAACAGAATCCTGAATTCGACAGGAATATATAGGGGGACTTGTCATAAACTTTTAGTCTCTCTTGATAGCTGAGTCGGTAGGGTCCCTGCCAGCATGGTTTCTAGCCGTACAGGTGGGGGTTCGAATCACCACCCGGCCAGAAGCTGTTACCATAAAATGAATTCCAAGTGGATATGTATTCCCAAGATAGAATTCGGTATTAAATGCATTTCGTGGGTGATATTTACGTGTATATATATATGTATATATATATATATATATATATATATATATATATATATATATATATATATATATATATGTGTGTGTGTGTGTGTGTGTGTGTGTGTGTGTGTAGTAATCATTATCATCATCAACGTTATTATTATTATTATTATTATTATTATTATTATTATTATTAAAATTATTATTCAGCTATCTATAAACATTTCAGCTTTTTATGAATGCTGTTACTGATCATAACTTCAATGAGCTAGTTACCCATCAAATCTTAACGCAGTCGTAATAAGGGAGTTACCCTTATAATCTGTTTTCTGCGCACGAAGCCCCGCCCCAATCTGCAAAACTGTTTGGGAAAAAATTTTGCACCCAGGCTGGCGGGATGGGAGGAGGCCCGCCCGGGCTGGCTGGAGGGGGAAGGGGGGAGGCCCACCTGGGCCTTTAGGAGAGGGGGAGGCCTCCCGGCCTGGCGAGAGGGGGGAGTCCCTCCCTGGCTGGCGGGAGGGGGGGGGGGAGGCTCGCCCGGGCTGACGGGAGGGGGGGGGGGCGCCCAGGTTGGTGGGAGAGGAGGAGGCCCACCCGGGCTGGCGGGAGGGGGGGAAGGCCCACCCGGGCTTTCGGGAGGGGGGAGGCCCTCCCGGGCTGGCGGGAAGCGGGCAGCCCCGCCGAGCTAACAATATAGAGTTGCTGTATCTAGCTTATTTTTAAAAAATACATTCTTTGTCTCCAGTCTCCAATATCCGAAATAGTCTTTAAAAAGTCTTCAAATAGTCTTCAACACTCTTCTCAGATGTTGATGCTTATGGAGGTTAAGATGCAAAGTATATTTTTCCTTTGTTTTTTTATGAAGACCACTGATTTCTTAGCTCTTAAGTTGTCTGCTCTTTTATTCAAGTTATCAAATTATATATATATATATATATATATATATATATATATATATATATATATATATATATATATATGTGTGTGTGTGTGTGTATATATATATATATATATATATATATATATATATATATATATATATATATATATATATATATATATATATATATAAATATATATGTATATATATATACATATAAACACACACACACACACACACACACACACATATATATATATATATATATATATATATATATATATATATATATATATATATATATATATATTTATATATACATACATACATATATATATATATATATATATATATATATATATATATATATATATATATATATGTATGTATATATAAATATATATATATACACATATATATATTTAAAAAAAGCCATATATATTAATACATTAAAGTCTGGATTCTCTTAACGACCTCGGGATCAGAGCCCAAGGCGGAACCACCCAAAGACTATGATATTGGACCGTCGGGGATTTGAACCCTCGCCAGGATATCTGTATGCCAGTGACCATACCACTACGCCACGAAGGAAGATAAAAGTCAAGGACAATTCTTCTATACATATACCTGTCAAATTCAGGTTTTTCTGTACTTAGAATTGAAATCAACCCATCTTCACCATCGTAGCTAATTGGTAGGTTTGGGACTTGGCATTCGATTAATGATAATTTTTTTGCACATTTAAACGTGTTTCTTTCATATTTCAAATAAGCCAGACTTTAATGTATTAATATATATGGCTTATTTGAAATATGAAAGAAACACGTTTAAATGTGCAAAAAATTTATCACACACATATATATATATATGTATATATATAAATATATATATATATATATATATATATATATATATATATATATATATGTGTGTAAATATATGTGTTATATATGTATAGTATGTATATATGTGTATATATATAGATGCATATTATGTGCTGTGTATATATATATATATATATATATATATATATATATATATATATATATATATATATATATATATATACACATATGTATATTATATATATATATATATATATATATATATATATATATATATATATATATACCGTATTTCCCGTGTCATAAGACACACCTTTTCTCCTGAAAAATGACCCCCAAAATCACCCTGCGTCTTAACACTAAGAAAAATTTGTATAGGAAAGTCTGAAAACCCTCAAACACCCAACTAATCACTTACAAATACTCACTCAACAGACATAAAATATAAACCACCAATTATCATTAATATTTAATAAAAAAAAAATATTTTCTTATGCTTCGTTTATTATAGTGCAATAGCAAGTTATTTGTTTTGGTAATCAGCTGATGACTCGCTAACTTCCTTCTACAAGCAAACAACTGTGTAGTGGTCTCTAGCAGACGACGCTATTACAGTACATATTAGTTGTTAATACAGTATATATCTATTTTCTCATATTTTCTTTTTTAATATTTTGTAATAAAGCAATATTTTGATAATGACTTTGTTGCCTGAGTTCCGAAATAATACAAACAAACAGTTGCTGAATACGACCTTGAAAAAAAAAAAAAAAAAAAAACATTTCTGTTAGTTAAGTGCAGTGTTACCCAGTTAGCAGAAAATTAGAGCTAGAGTCACATACAGTAGCAAAAGCAGTCCACCTAGAGGAATTTCTAGGCTTCTTTG
>NC_090739.1:64695142-64697642 GCF_036898095.1 Palaemon carinicauda
AGTTCCAAGTCGTTTAGTGAGGAAACCGAGCTATTTTCTTTTTATTACCCCTTCCCCTTCCTCAACATATGGTGCTGATTATTGCTTTCCCAGAATTTAAATAACCACCTAATTACTGTGCAAGAAGATGAGAACTGCTGGATTGTATCATTTTGGAGTAAATGAAGAGCGTGGTGTTGTAAACAATTACCTTATAACTATTTGTAGTCTACTGCTGGACAAAAGCATCAGACGTGTCATTATTCTTGTCTAGAGGTTAGCCATTTTTCAGCACCACGCTGGCCACTGCAGATTGGCTATATTGTGATATTTTAGTTTGACCGCTCATATATATATATATATATATATATATATATATATATATATATATATATATATATATATATATATATATATATATATATATATATATACAGATTAAATATCTTTATATATTTCTAATAAAAAAATAGAACAGTGCGTAAAGGAATAATCTCAACAATTTGTGAAGTAAAAGTTGATGATGACGATGGAGCAGCAAGAAGACGATGTACAGACAGAGAGTGAAAATATTATTTAATCATTCTCTCGTATCCCTAAAGTGAGAGAAGATTTTCTACAAGTTATAAGAATAAAAATTTCAAGCAAATAATAAGGAGAATTTTATACAATATTTTGAGTCAGTAGACATTAATATTATATTTATTAATAGTTTTAATAACAAAACAAGTTTTACTTTTAGATAAAAATAATATCGATTATATCTATCAATATATGCTTTTATAAATTAAAATCTACTCCACGAAATTATACCTTCAAAGTAATGAAGGAAGTCTTGTATCAATCACTTCCGAGCGAATTTCTTCCGGAGTTCCAAAGGAAATCTTGAAGAACTCGTCCCGAGACTTGAGGCGGAATTAGAGAAATGTTAAGAAAAAAAAGATTTTAAACTTGCTACAATGAAATATTAATTAAAATTACATTTGAGTATCGTTTAGAGAAATATTTTTGTTTTTTATATTGAAAGTAATTCTAATTCTAAAAATAAGCGTATGAAAATTCAATGATGTTTAATTTCTTATAAATTTATATAATGACCTCAGAAATTTTCAGTTGAAAAAATCATTCTGACTTGAACGTTCCAAAATCCTCTCCGTCTTCAGGGATATGATATGATGATTAAATACTCTTTTCTTTACTGCGTTTCATTCTACCTTGAGGCGTCAGTGACCCTGGAAGTTATGACGCCGCCTAGTGTCAATGACCTTTGTAGTTGCGACGCTAGGCAACCTTATCAATCTTTGAATATGATCATATGATAAAACCCCTGATATATTATTATTGTTGTTAGCTAAGCTAAAGCCCTCGTTGAAAAATCAGTGTTTTAAGTTCAATGGTTCCTACAGGAAAAAATAACCGTGTGTGAGAAGGAAAGGAGGAAATAAATAAACTGCAAGAGATGTAATGAACAATTCAAATAACACAATTTAAGAACTTTAACAACGTTAAAATCGGTCTTTCATAAATAAACTATGAAATAGAGACTTAAGTCAGGATTTTTAACATAAAACATTAGCTACAAGTTTGAACTTTCGAAAGAGATTTATATGTTCATAAGAATATTCTCGGTGTCAAGAATATGTAGACAAAAGACTATGTCGGTATTCATCACTGAAATCTTGTGCAAGAGTGGAGTTGTTGACAAGTCTTAAAATAGGATACGGCTCCCTTCATAGTACTTTCAGAGCTGGCACGATGAGCGGTTGAGTACATTATAGTTTATATATGACTGATCTATTTTAATGTTGTTACTGGTCTTCTAGTATTTTATATTTTTATTCGTTTTATATTTCTATTCGTTACTAATGTATGATTTATTTTCTATTTCCTCACTGGGCTACTTCACCTGTTGGAACCCTTAGCCTTGTAACCTTGTGCTCTTCCAACCAGAGTTGTACTGTAGCTTGGCTAGTAATAATAATGATGAGACTGATGTAGGTGACTGGAAATACTTGAATGGATTACTGGAATTTGTATTCCCTTCGCATTGCACATGTTAATGTGCCCAGCCAGGCAGGGTTGTTCTTCAGTGTGACAGCTGAGCGTTTTATGGATCTTGGATTACAAGTGAGCGGTTTAGGGGTCGTGTCGTAGATTGCGACCTGATTTGTTATGATATTAAGCAGGTCATGTTCAGCCTTGTGGCCTCAAAAGCATAAGTAAGCTTGAAAGGTCGTGGGTTCGGGTTAACGGAAATAAGCTTGATAATGGCATCTAATAGAACACCACTATATGGTTATTCTCATACTAGTGCTTGCAACCCGTCAAAAATGGCAGCTAATTGTTTAGATAGATATGCACACGCACGCACACACATTCAACCTCCCCCTCCCCATTTGCTAACTATAACCTGCTGGTTGGCAATTTGTGGGAGATTATTGTTTCCGAGTATACCTCTTGCAGTCCCCTTACACCAGAGTAGGATTGCTCCCTCTCCCCCTACGTTTGGCAATGCCACTCA
>NC_090739.1:64700142-64710142 GCF_036898095.1 Palaemon carinicauda
AAGCGTATAAAAATTCAATGATGTCTAATTTCATATAAATTTACATAATAATATCTGAAAATTTCAGTTGAAAAAATTATTTTGACTTGATCATTCCAAAATCTTCTCCGTCTTCAGGGATATGATATGATGATTAAATACTCTTTTCTTTACTGCGTTTCATTCTACCTGGGGGCGTCAGTGACCCTGGCAGTTATGACGCCGCCTAGTGTCAATGACCTTTGTAGTCGCGACGCTAGGCAACTTAATCAATCTTTAAATATGATCATATGATAAAACCCCTGATATAGGGTCTCTCTCTCTCTCTCTCTCTCTCTCTCTCTCTCTCTCTCTCTCTCTCTCTCTCTCTCTCTCTCTCTCTCTCTCTCACGGGAGATGAAAACATGATTTTTACTAAGCGTGGGTCTAAATTGTTCAGTCAGGACTTGGTGTTCCTAAATACAAATTTCTTCTTATCAACAATCATATAAGTGATGATAATATATCTCTCTCTTTAGACAAGTTCCAGACAAGAATAATGGCATCCCTGATACTTTCTTTCCTGGAGTAAACTAGAAACGGCTATATGTGTTGTACATAAATAGTTTTATTGTAAATAGATATATTTGCGATTTCCTATTATTTAATAGCAAATAGACATGAAAAGTAAATTTCAAACATGCACAATCACACGTACATATATATATATATATATATATATATATATATATATATATATATATATATATATATATATATATATATATATATATATACATATATATATATATATATATACACACACACATATTTTAATTTAAGATAATATGCACATGCTTATATGTGTATGTGTAATTGTTCAGTGGCCACTTTCCTCTTGGTAAGGGTAGAAAAGACTCTTTACCTATATCTATCTATATCTATATATCTATCTATATGTCCATCTATATATCTACCTATCTATCTATCTATCTTTGTATCTCTCTATATATCCATCTATCCATCTCTACCTATCTATCTATCTATCTATGTGTGTATATCTCTATCTATTTATCTATCTCTACAAATCTACCTATGTATCTTTCTATCTCTTCATCAATCTATCTATCACCTATCTATTTATCTTTATCTATATATACATTTATCTCTCTCTATCTATCAATGTGTTTATCTTCCTATTTATCTCTACCTATCTATCTATCTGTGCATATATCTATCTATCTATCTATCGATCTATCTATATCTATCTATCTATCTATATATCTATCTGGGTATCTATATAATCTATCTATCTATATATCTATCTGTGTATCTATATATCTATCTATCTCTATCTAAAAATCTCTCTATATATCTCTACCCATCTATATATCTATCTAGCTATCTATCTCTCTATCTATATATCTGTGTATATATGCATCTATCTATCTGCCTATCTATCTATATCTATCTATATATCTATCTATTCATCTATCTACCTTTGTATCTCTCTCTCTATCTATCTATCAAATTCTACCTATCTATCTAGTTATCTATTTATCTATCTATCTATCACTACCTATCCATCTATCTATCTACCTGTGTATCTCTCTATCTATCTATCTATCTTTGTATATAATTATCTATATATCTATCTATATATCTATCTGTGCATTTATCTATCTATTTACCTATCTATCTATATCTATCTCTCTATCTTTCTATTTATGTATATATCAATCTGTCTATCTATCTATCTATCTATCTATATGTGTATCTATCTTTATCTATCCATCAGTCTATCTATCTATCTATCTATCTATACGTGTATCTATCTTTATCTATCTATCTGTGTATCTAACTATCTATCTATCTATCTGTGCATCTATCTATCTATTTATCTCTCTATATATCTTTATATCTCTATCTATCTATCTATCTCTACCTATCTATCTATCTGTGTATAAATCCATCTATATATATATATATATATATATATATATATATATATATATATATATATATATATATATATATATATATATATATATATCTTCCTACCTATATATCTATCTATCTATCTATATATCTATCTATATATCTCTACCTATCTGTCTATCTATGTATCTGTGCATCTATCTATCTATTTTTCTGTTTATCTCTCTATCTCTATCTATCTATCTGTCTATCTATCTATCTATTTCTATCTGTCTATATTTGTTTCTATCGATCTATCTATCAATCTCTACATATCTTTCTATCTATCTCTCCATCTATAAATCTGTGCATCTATCTATCTATCTACCTATCTTTCTATATCTTTCTATCTCTACTTATCTATATATATATATATATATATATATATATATATATATATATATATATATATATATGTGTGTGTGTGTGTGTGTATCAATCTACCTATCTCTATCTTTATATCTATCTATCTAACACTTCCTATCTATATATCTATCTATCTATCTATATTTCTATCTATCTGTGTTTCTATCTTTCTATATATGTATCTATCTGCTCATCTATCTATATCTATCTTTTTATCTATCTATCTGCCTATCTATCTATCTATCTATCTCTACCTATCTAACTATCTATCTCTATCTATCTATCCATATATATATCTTTCTATCTATCTATCTACATATCTCAACCTATCTATCTATCTATCTCTAACTATCTATCTTTATGTATCTAAATATCTGTGTATCTATCTATATATCTAATTGTATTGATAATAATGAGAAAAAGTAATGAAAATAATGATAATAATAATAATAGTCACAATAATAATAATGATAGTGATGATAATTACTTGATACGCCATATAAAATCACTATAAGAAAGAATCTAGCTATTGACTGAATAGCGATGATTATGGATTTATATATTATTTTTCACGAAACGGCAATATATATGTGTGGGAGAGTGTCGTATATATTATATATATACCACACGCACACACACGTATATATTGACCACTGATATCGCGATGATGAAAGCATCAGGTGTTCCAAGGCCGTCCACCAATCCAAGTCCTGAACATACCCAACGCTGCTTAACTCCGCTGATCGGACGAGAACGACGATTCCATATGGCTACCAGTGTCTCAAGAAATTTTGACTTGGAACTTCTCTTTATATATCATTTTATTCTTCCTTGCCGAAAAAAGAAAGAAATAGCATTTCAGTCTGATGATGATGATGATGATTATCTATATCACAGGGGTAAAAATCGGAAAGGTGACTGGTATAGCAACGGAGAAAAAGGCCCCGGTGGGGAGACTCCTATGTTGGTCTGCGAAAAGGAAATTTGTTAATAGACAGTCTATCGAGTAAAAGAGAAAGTGTTATAACAGCGAGTTCCAGGGAAGTAGGAGATCGTGAGAACGAATGAAAAGCGATTTAGTCGGAGGCAGAAGAAGCGCGTAAACTATCCCGAGCAAAAGGTTAAGCAGGAGAGAGAGAGAGAGAGAGAGAGAGAGAGAGAGAGAGAGAGAGAGAGAGAGAGCTGATGAGGGAGGGAGCTAGCAAAATGTCGGAAGGAATCGTAATAGTAATAGCAATAGAATGTATTATCTAAAAGACAGAGTTAATGATTAGAATAAAGAAAGGTTAGGTTTCGAAAGGAATAAATGACTGTGTGTGTGTAGATTGCCATGCATATAGCATGACACGGGCTCTTGCCGCTGGGCAGCCCGTAAAGTAAATGACTTCCTCGCGCAGAAACCATCAAAATAATTTCATGATATATCGATATTTTAAAATTTTATGCTATTCTTAAATTATAAAAGCCTCAAAATTTAAATTTCATTCCAAAACTAATGTGAATTATACACTTATCAAAATAATATATAAATAATAAAGGGTTTAATTATTTCTATATAGGATAACTAATTGTATAATCATATTTGTCCTTGAAATCGAGGAGATAATTTGCTTCTGTGGGAGGTGCTCGGAGTGAGAGAAGCGGCTACAGGAAAGGAACAGAGGAAATCCTGTGTTTCAATTATCCATAGACAATTTAAATACGCTAATAAAGGAATAAAATCAGGTAGATCAAAGCCTCAGATGAAGAAATAAGGAAAAGGGCCAAACTAGAAAGCAAGATTAGAAAATGGCTTAATAAGCGAGTTTTCATAAGTCGGTTAACCGCCAGCTCGTATTGAATAGGTCTAAAGGGCCGTGTCTTTTCTTGCCTCCTCCTTTGGTTGGAGATTATTCTTCAAGTGCGGAGATGTCAAAGCATAAAAACACCATCATGTTTTCCTTTTAACTGTTTTATGTTTTAACTGTTGCTTTTAGGCCTATATGACATTACAGCAGTTGCATCTATATGTTTTAAGCATTGCATTGTAGTTCTATATGACATTAGAGATTCTGCATCTATGTTTTAAGCGTTGCATCTTGGGCCTACATGACATTACAGCTTCTGTATCGATATGTTTTAAGCGTTGCATTGTAGGTCTATGTGACTTTTTTCGATGGAAAAGACTATCTTCAGTGAAGTTACTTTTCATAAATAAAAATTATCAGTTTCATTATTTTTATATTCAAGAGTTTTACTGAAAATTCATCATATATATCATCCTCATCTCCTACACCTATTGACGCAAAGAGCCCCGGTTACATTTCGCTAGTCGTCTCTATCTTGAGCTTTTAAATCAATACTTCTCCATTCATCATCCACTTCACACTTCACATTCTGTAAAATGGAAGTGTCCAAAGAATTGTATCAAACAGGGTATATAGATATTGTTTGAACTTAGACCGTCATAGTTACGAACAAACAACAGTTATAGTGAAATCTTGGAAATTATTTGTTACTGCTCGATGGATATTTTAGGTTGGATATTCAAGTTAAGGAATAGAAATATTCATAGGCCTAACAAATAAGGTGTAATGAAGTTGAGGGTGAAAAGTCTTGTATCTTCAAAGAATATCTCAGTGACTTAGTGTTCAGACTAAATTTCTGACCCTGCAAGGTCGACATGATACTGTTCTTGTAAATAATATGTTTTAATCGTTTTAGACTTCTTGCAACACACCAGGGAACCCGCTGCCTCCGAATAAGGTTTCGCTGAGCCATGATTGATAAAAAAAGGTTCTTAGCAATTATGCTCTCATTGCAAAGCGTAGACTATAGATTGGCTCAGCTATTCAAGTAACTGTCTCTTTCTTTTAACTTTATTATTCCCATTGTATAACAGGGTCGGCCGCTCGAGACAACTCTCTCCATTTATTTATATTCTCTTCATCTTATGTATAGTACATTAACACCAAATCTTTAATCAACGATTTTAAAGATAAACTTTTTTTTCAAATCAAATTTGGAAAAAAAGTATTGTTATTCAGTCTTGGCCTTTAAAAGAATAATGGAGAGATTAATATTGTGTTAACTCGAAAATTAGGTAAAGAAAAGATGAGCTTTAGCCAGAGAGAGATCCAATGTAGTACTATCTTGCCATCACAGCACCAAATAACTCTCTGTTAGTAGAATCTCCCCGGGTGCCTCTCCTTGCTCATTATATTACTGATTTATTTGATAAAAAAATATCTAAAATTCATAGGTAGCTGTAATAATAATTAGCAGTAAAGGCAACTAAATTCTTAATCATCAACCGATATAAGAAATTAGGGAATTTATTAACAAAATCTATAAACTTTGCATAAAATGTTTGAGTCTTTTAAATTGGAAAATATTTTTCGAGCAGTAATGGCAGTGATGTCTGTAGCTTCCTGGATAACCTGAAGTAAAGAGACTCGGGTTTTCCGAGAGTCCTGGTTCGGGTCAAGCCCTAAGAAATCGACTCCGTTGAGGATCCTTCCTCTTAGGTGTCTTCCGATTCAGGACTACCTCTCGGTTTGGGGTTCCGAGACAGACAGGATAGAAAGAGAGTATCCTGTCACTGACGTCCCCCGGTTATCCAGCAAAACAGCAACAGGCTTTCTTTAGTCTGGTGCGGAATTCTCTCTCTCTCTCTCTCTCTCTCTCTCTCTCTCTCTCTCTCTCTCTTCCCATCATCAACTCTTTCTTAGAGGTGTGGGAAACTGGTGATGCTTTAAAATGTTTGCGTCGGACAAGCGTGTGTTTGTATGAGACAACATTGGTCTACTTTTATGAAAAAAAAAAAAAAATATTATAGAAAGATATCAGAGCGATAAAAAAAAAAAAAATGCGTTAATGTCTGAGTGAGGAAGAGGGCGTCAAGAGGGGAAATAATTTAAGCTTAGTCCTGTAGTCTAATGATAACAAATTATGCATTTGGGTTATGAATTCAAAGTTATAATATGTTTTGCTTATGTCGTATTGTGTATAAAGCAAAAGTTAGTGTCGTGGTTTCGAAAATTGCAATAAATTATTATAAGCCGAAGCTTAGATTATATTCAACGTTGCCTATATTGGACAAAAAGACGTGGACGAAGTGTCGCCGAACGAAGTGACATAGGAAAAAATAACCACCCACCATATAGGTCTAATCTCTAGAGGGGTTTATCCAGGGAGAAGAAATAATGATAGATAAATAATTAAATATTCCGGGTGGTGTGTTATTCTCGCTCTTATATATATATGCATATGTATCTGTGTGTATATATATATATATATATATATATATATATATATATATATATATATATATATATATATATATATATATATATATATATATATATATATGTATGTGTGTGTGTATGTGTGTGTGTAAAGAGTAGCATAAAAAACTGTCAATAGTGTTATATTACTTAGCAAAGCCTAAACACAATGAGTATTGAAATCAAAAGCGCAGAACATTAAAATGATTGCAGAATAAACAAAACAATGACAAGTGAATAGAAAATTGATGCAAAAGAATTCAAAGGAAATACACAATAAACTCAGTCATATCAATTTCTGGCTCATTTCCAAAACATTTCAAATAAAAAACACATTTAGAAATGCTTTAAAAACAGCAAAATAGCTTGGGGAATCTTCCTTAAATAATAAAGAGCGAGTGTCTGGTTCTAGATATATATATATATATATATATATATATATATATATATATATATATATATATATATATATATATATATATATATATATATATGTAGGTAGATAGATAGAGAGATATTTCTTTCCGGTCACGCTCAGCTCTCTCTGTCTCTCGGGTAGTGAGGAGAGGGAGTAGTCTTATCCTGGTGAGAGGGGGCTGCATGAGCGTTAGTGTACACATGTACCTAATATTTAGCTGTCATTTCTGACGGGCCTCGTACACTAGTAAATATATAACAAGGCAAAATATCGCAGGCAGCGAAAAAGGTCAATACAATTATCCTGAAAGCTCTTTTGCATAATTGAATCCTGGCATTAGCCTCTCGCAAATTCTTGATAATGGCGTATCATATTACTTGATGGAAGAGTTGCAGTTTTAATTCTGAATGGCAACCTAACTCAGGGAAATCCTCAGATAGGAAAATAGCAATTCTATCTGAGTTATGCTGGTTGTTTACGATAACGAATGTGAAATGCGAAATGTGCTCGAACTAACTTGAAAGTGATTGGGAAAGATTCCGAGATATTCAGTGCATCTTCTCAAGGCAAAAGCTGCAGGTTATGAAGCTGCGCCTACAGTAGAGGATGAGGTTGAACCTTGTTAATAGGGCTTTTGCATGAGAACTGGGGTTCAAAAATCAACCATGAAACATTCATTACTGGGAAGGCTGTGGCTTTCAAGGCCAGGTTGTTGAAAACGTTTTATAACTTTGTTGGAAAACTAAAAGTATTTTTACATAATTAATAAAAGATTTGGGGTTTAAATATTTATCTTTCTATCAGCAGAATCCATTGCTGCATTTACCGCATATAATATTGCACACTTTAAAGACAGAGTGAAGAGCTTTCTTTTCCTTTTTTTTTTTTTTTGAAAGGAATTCAAATAACTTCTTAATTTAAACAGTGGATAATTCATTGTAACTACCTATTCATATGTATATATATGATTAAGAGATTTCGCTTTCAATAATTCTTTACACAAACTGCAATGGACTCCTGCCTGTAGGAATGTATTAAACATAATTGTTGTGTGCACATGATTGAAGAATCATCTTTTTATAAGTGGAAAATAGTAAAAGATATTCGAAGGTATTATTCATAACAAGGATAAGAATAATGACTTATAGTTTCCTTATTTATCCTTTTCTCACTAGGCTATTTTCTCCATTTGGAGCCCTCGGACTTGTAGCATTCTGCTTTTCCAACTAGTTTGTAGCTTAGCAAGTAATAATAATAATAATAATAATAATAATAATAATAATAATAATAATATCGCTCCAATGCGTAATAATTAGCAGTTCAACTCCCACTATTACTATCTCATGATAAGCTTTCTTTGTGGAATTTGAATATACTGTTAACGTTCAATAAATTTTCATATTGTTGCAACAACTCTTTTCATTTACTTTTCTTCAGATCATTGCTCACTGATTTATGGCATATAATAATTTCTCTAAAATAACGTTGCCAATTTTCGTAATAATAATAATAATAATAATAATAGTAATAATAATAATAATAATAATGATCATAATAATAATAATAATAATAATAATAGTATTAGTTGTAATCCTCATCATCATCATCATAATAATAATAATAATAATAATAATAATAATAATAATAATAATAATAATAATAAGGTAATCGCTCATGAGTAGGAATGTCATCTCAGTATTCAATTTCAATTGTTTAGGGTTGTGAGAACATAAACTAGGAAGCTTTATTCCTTTTATTTATCCGCAGAAAATAATCTTTTTGGACTCTCAAATAATGTAGTGACCATAAGTTCTGAATGTTGTTACATTCAGAACTTATGGTCATGGCATTTGTAAGCTGCCCTTTATTTTTATGCCATATTTTTCAATGACGTTTCATATCCGATTGAATTAGAAACATCAGAGGCAAATCATGTCAGTAATATGACTATGCCCATTAAATATTTTAGTATTCTCGATTAATGTCACAGATTTTCAATTGATAACTTGTTAGAATATTTACTATATAGAGGGTAAAGGTTTCTCTATAAACTACATAATTTTAATCACAATTAAACTATTAATTAGAGAGATAAAATCTGTTAACGATATCTTAATAGGGTTTTGTAAACGTATATGACTCGAGGCTCATTACTGATCTTGAGAAGCTTCAAAGACAAGTGAAAAACTTGAAAGTTTTTTCAAAAGGAAACTTTTGTAATCGAACGAGAACAAAATATAGATTGAAACTTTTAAACTGAAGACAGTTAGATGTCGTAATGTCTTTCGCGAGCTAATTTCCACAAAAGAAATTATGAGTATATCTTCGCTTCTTATTCACCTCTTAACTGTATATAAACTAAGAAAAAAAAAATCAAAAGAATTTACCAAGCGAAATTTCGTTAGAGAAAACATTTATATTTACTGACTTCTTTCATATTCATATGATGTAATGGAATATTATGCTTTGAAACACTTAAGAACAAAATTTACTTTAGGCAAAATTTACTTTGAACAATCTCTACTTTGAACAAAATCTGCCTTGAACAAAATTTACTTTGAACAAAATTTACTTTGAACAAAATTTACTTTGAACATTCTCTACTTTGAACAAAATCTGCCTTGAACAAAAAATATTTTGAACAAAAATTATTTCGAACAAAATTTACTTTGAACAAAATTAGTTGGGTAGTTATAACCCTATTTACATTAACTAATCAACAAACAAAATTTTATAAGAAAAATCGTGTTTATCTGGTAGGCATCTTAATAAATTCCAAAATATTAAATATGAAAAGGAAAGCAACATAACATAAATAACAGATCATGTAACGTAACGGCAACGATCAATTTAACGAAGTTTTAATATTCTTGTTACTTGAGGCAAAGGTTTTTCTTGATTAACCATTCATTTAGGCCCATTATTATTACCTGTGACTCTAATAAGTAATAAAGGTAAAATACTGCACCAACTTTATCATGCATCTTCTCAATAGCGCTTAAGTCTAATACAAGGT
>NC_090739.1:64715142-64717642 GCF_036898095.1 Palaemon carinicauda
ATCTCTAGATGAAAGAAAAAGAGATATATTGCCGAGTCCATTTAGTATTTTGTTTATATAGCGATTCTCTTTGTTCTTTGTAAATTTTATTTTTAATTTTTGTTTGATCGATGTAATATTTAGATAGTTAACTGTAGATGAGAGAAAGAGAGATATTTATTGCTAACTTCATTTAGAATTTTATTTATTTATCGATTTCCATTGTTCTTTTACCTTTTTTGATTGTTTTTGTTTGTTGATGTAAGAGTTAGATAGTTAACTCTGGGCAATATTTTCCAGCTGTATATATGGGAGATTCGTTTGTCTGTTTGTCGTGTGATTGCTTGCATGTTTGTTTGTTAACCTGAATGTTTGTTTACCTTGTTTTCGATTGTTTACGAATCCCCTTTGCAACTTGACTATTGTGTCTCTAACAAGCAAAAAAAAAATTTGTCTTTGTGTGTTTGATTTAGATGATAATTTAACATTTACAAAGAGACTCTTTAGCTATGGTAAGCAGCTCTTCTAGGAGAAGGACACTCCAAAATCAAACCATTGTTCTCTAGTCTTCGGTAGTGCCATAGTCTCTGTACCATGGTCTTCCACTGCCATGGGTTAGAGTTCTCTTGCTTGAGGGTACACTCGGGCACACTATTGTATCTTATTTCTTTTTCACTTGCTTTGTTAAAGTGTTTATAATTTATAAAGGAAATATTGATTTTAATGTTGTTATTGTTCTTAGAATATTTTATTTTTCCTCGTTCCCTTTCCTAACTGAGCTATTTTCCTTGTTGGGGCCCCTGGGCTTATAGCATCCTGCTTTTCCAACTATGGTTGTAGCTTAGCATTTAATAATGATAATAATAATAATAATATCAATAATAACAATAAATGTCTTTGTGATTGATTGTTAACCACTCTGTTGGTTGGACACATCCAGGTGGTCCACACTAGACCCCTCACATGTTAAAATAACCAAACCTTCCCATGAATATCCTAAGAAATATTTGTATCAATATATGTGGGATACCTTAACGTCGTGAAAGGGTTTGCATATCGCCATGATCAGCAAAGCTGTCCTAATCAGGGCCACCCATACTAGGTTGGTTTGCTTTGAGCGATCAGAGAAAAGCATCCCAAAGTCACCAATTATTATTATTACTACTACTACTACTACTACTACTACTACTACTTGCTAAGCTACAACCCTAGCTGGAAAAGTAGGATGCTATAAACCCAAGGGACCCAACAGGGAAAATAGCCCAGTGAGGAAAGGATTTATTATCATTATTATTACTTACTAAGCTACAACCCTAGTTAGAAAAGTAGGATGCTATAAACCCAAGGACTTCAACAGGGAAAATAGCCCAGTGAGGAAAGGAAATAAGAAAAAACTACAAGAGAAGTTTAAGAACAATAACAACACTAAAATTAATCTTTCATATATAAACTATAAAAAAAAAAAAAACTTGAAAATATCAAGAGGATAAAAACTGATGATGAAAACTGGTCAAACCCCAGACATGAGTGAGGACATGTCTGAGGCCTTTGTCCTACAGTGGACTAGAAACGACTGAATTTGAAGAATAAGGCCTGAGAAGGATCCTTCGAAGGATCTACCATTGCCATAGACTTGGGGGAGGTGTTTGAATTTGAAGAATAAGGCCCCAGAAGGATCCTCCGAAGGATCTATCATTGCCATAGACTTGAGGGAGGTGTTTGAATTTGAAGAATAAGGCCCCGGAAGGATCCTTCGAAGGATCTACCATTGCCATAGGCTAGCGGGAGGTGTTTGCTTCGTACGTGACTCTCTCTCTCTCTCTCTCTCTCTCTCTCTCTCTCTCTCTCTCTCTCTCTCTCTCTCTCTCTCGGGAGCAATTGTCAGGTAAACATCAATAAATGCTCTTGTGTCTTACGGTATATGAGGACTCAGGTGTAAAAAGCCTCGGTCTATTTATTGGTTTTTGCCAAGCAACCATTTTCCGAGAGGGGGCGCAAAAGAGGGGAGATTGCTCCCCCCCCCCCCCCCCGTAACAGATGTGTTTATTTGTTCCTGTTTCTTATTGCGCGAGCTTGTGTTTGTGCGTGTTTGTTTGTTTGTTGGTGTATTTGTGTATTTATTCTTTTTTTTATTCGTTATTCTATTTTATCAGAAATTGAATATACATCTAATGAAAGTAAAATAATATTCTTTGTGTTTATTTTTTGCTTGTGTTTGTGTTTGTGCGTTTGTTTGTTTACTTATTTTTTGTTATATTCGTTATTCTATTTTATCAGAAGTTGAATATACATCTAATGAAAGTAAAATAATATTCTTTGTGTTTATTTTTTGCTTGAGTTTGTGTTTGTGCGTCTGTTTGTTTACTTGTTTGTGATGTGTTTATTTAATTATTCTTTTGTTATATTATGTTATTTTCGATTATTTATGTTATACAGCAATTGAATATTCATTTAACAGAACTACAGATATTTAATTTTTTTTTTTTTTTTTGAGAACTTGTGTTTGTGTGTTTATTAATTT
>NC_090739.1:64722642-64730987 GCF_036898095.1 Palaemon carinicauda
TATATATATATGTATATATATATATATATATATATATATATATATATATATATATATATATATATATATATATATATATATATATATATATATATATATATATATATATATATATATATAGTATATAGTATTTATAATGTATTTATCAAGATCCTTATTCTTAATTATATAGGGAAAATTATTATTATTATTATTATTATTATTATTATTATTATTATTATTATTATTATTATTATTGTTATTATAATTATCATATTATTATTGTTGTTGTTGTTGCTGTTATTATTATTATCATCCTACGCATAAAACCCATCCTACACCATCCTACAGAAATCCTACACATCAGAGACTCCTCCATCCATCCATCAAGACCACTCCAGCCTCATTAAAATATCCTCTTCAAGAAGCATCAGTTCTTTAATCCCATCTGTTATATTTATGGAAGTCACACCCCCCCCCTGGAGCCCTCACCCCCCCCCCCACCCCCAAACTAGTAGCTGGGTACGAGCTTGTTAAGAAGATATATACCTAAGTGTTTATTATTAGTTGGAAGCTGGATATTTTAATTTTTTTTTTTTTTTTTTTTTTTTTTTTTGCATGGACTCGACCCTGCGCGAGGCGTGGGTATACTGGTCGGTTGATAAGTGATGTGTCGGTCTAGGTTGGCTGATGGGGGGTGGGGGGGTGGGGGGTTGTGTTTGTTGTGGCTGGGGGGGGGGTCGGTTGAGGGGGCGTGGGAGTGAGAGTGTGAGTGGGAGAGGTCATGCAGTATCAGATATGCTAGGGAAGAGTCTAGGATTGGCTAGAGGAAGAGTAGAACAGTTGATGGGCTTTTTGATTGGGTAAGGGAAGAGTAGAACAGTTGATGGGGTTTTTGATTGGCTTAGGGGAGAGTAAAGATGGGATTTTTGATTGGCTAAAGGTAGAGTAGAGTTGGGCTTTTTGATTGGCTAAGGGAAGAGTAGAACAGTTGATGGGCTTTTCAATTGGCTAAGGGAAGAGTAGAACAGTTGATGGGCTTTTGGATTGGCTAAGGGAAGAGTAGAGATAGGCTTTTTGATTGGCTAAGGGAAGAGTAGAACAGTTGATGGGCTTTTTGATTGGCCAAGGGAAGAGTCATATAGTTGATGTGGTATAGGATTGGCTGAGAGAAGAGTAGAACAGTTGATGGGCTTTCTGATTGGCTAAGGGAAGAGTAGAGATTAGCTTTTGATTGCCTAAGGGAAGAGTAGAACAGTTGATGGGCTTTTGGATTGGCTAAGGGAAGAGTAAAGATGGGGCTTTTTGATTGGCTAAGGGAAGAGTAGAACAGTTGATGGGCTTTTGGATTGGCTAAGGGAAGAGTACAATATATTTAAGGATTGGCTAAGGGAAGAGTAGAGATGGGCTTTTGATTGGCTAAGGGAAGAGTAGAACAGTTGATGGTCTTTTGGACTGGCTAAGTGAAGAGAAGAACAGTTGATGGGCTTTTTGGATAGGCTAAGGGAAGAGTAGAACAGTTGATGGTCTTTTGGACTGGCTAAGTGAAGAGAGAGAACAGTTGATGGGCTTTTTGATTGGCTGTGGGAAGAATCAAACTGTTGATGGGATCTAGGATTGGCTAAAGGAAGAGTGGAACAGTTCATGGGATCTAGGATTGGTTAAGGGAAGAATCCAGCTGTTGTTGGGCTCTTTGGTTGGCTAAGGGAAGAGTAGAACAGTTGATTGGCTTTTGGATTGGCTAAGGGAAGAGTAGAACAGTTGATGGGCTCAGGATTGGCTAAGGGAAGAGTAGAACAGTTGATGGGGCTTTTTGATTGGCTAAGGGAAGAGTGAAATAGTTGATGGGGCCTTTTGATTGGCTAAAGGAAAATCAAACTGTTGATGGGGTCTAGGATTGGCTAAAGGAAGTGTGGAACAGTTTACGGGCTCTAAGATTGGCTAAAGGAAGAGTGGAACAGTTCATGGGCTTTTGGATTGGCTAAGGAAGAGTAGAACAGTTGATGGGCTCATGGATTGGCTAAGGGAAGAATCAAACTGTTGATGGGATCTAGGATAGGCTAAAGGAAGAGTGGAACAGTTCATGGGATCTAGGATTGGTTTAAGGGAAGAGTCCAGCTGTTGTTGGGCTCTTTGATTGGCTAAGGGAAGAGTAGAGCTGTTGATTGGCTTTTGGATTGGCTAAGGAAAGAGTAGAACAGTTGATGGGCTCATGGATTGGTTAAGGGGAGAGTAGAACATTTGCTGGCCTTTTGGATTGGCTAAGGGAAGAGTGAAATAGTTGATGGGCCTTTTGATTGGCCAAAAGGATAAATCAAACTGTTGATGGGGTCTAGGATTGGCTAAAGGAAGTGTGGAACAGTTTATGGGATCTAGGATTGATTAAGGGAAGAGTTCAGCTGTTGTTGGGCTCTAGGATTGACTGAGGGAATAGTGGAACAGGTGTTGGGAACTAGGATTGGCTCAGAGAATAGTGGAACAGGTGAGGGGCTCTAGGGTTGGCTGAGAAAATAGTGGAACAGTTGATGGGCTCTAGGATTGGCTAAGAGAATAGTGGAACAGTTGATGGACTTTAGGATTGGTTAAGGGAATAGTGGAACAGTTGATGGGGCTCTAAGATTGGTTAAGGGAAAAGTGAAATAGTTGATGGGCTTTTGAATTGACTAAGAAAAAATAAAACACTTGATGGACTAGTGGATTGGTTAAGGGAAGAATGGAACATTTATGGGGCTAGTACACTGGCCAAGGGAAGATTGGAACAGTTAATGGAGTATTGGATTAACTAAAGGGAGAGTGGAACACTTGGTCGACTATAGGATAGGAGTAATGGGGAAGTGTGGAACACTAGTAAAATAGTTAAGGGAAGAACAAAAAGAATAGTGAACAGTTCATCGAATAGTTCTTGGATCAATATAAAATGCAACATTGATTGAAAGAGTTGAGGAAGCAGTTGATGGGTGCATTGGTGTAATGCTATAATCAATTGATCAATTGATGAAACAGTTGACAGGAAAATTGACTAAGTAGTTGATGGGGACAATCAGTTGTCAGTAGATTGATCACTTAAATCACCTCGGTAGAGTAATATGTCAGTTGCATGAGTTGACTAATCAATTCTCCTGTCAGAATGGATGGAGATTCACGGGGATCACGCCCCTTCCATTTTGAGTTGATGTTTAATTGACTGATTTATGAGAGAGAGAGAGGAGAGAGAGAGAGAGAGAGGAGAGAGAGAGAGAGAGAGGAGAGAGAGAGAGAGTGAGAGAGAGAGAGGAGAGAGAGAGAATATGGGGATGACTGGAGGTACAATATGGTAGCTAAAAACATTATCCTCTGTGAGAGAGAGAGAGAGAGAGAGAGAGAGAGAGAGAGAGGAGAGAGAGAGAGAGAGAGAGAGAGAGAGAGAGAGAGAGAGAGAGAATATGGGGATGACTGGAGTGACAAATATGGTAGCTAAGGACATTATAAAGAGAGAGAGAGAGAGAGAGAGAGAGAGAGAGAGAGAGAGAGAGAGGAGAGAGAGAGAGAGAGAGAGAGAGAGATCATGAGGGGCGACTAGAGTGATCTAAATGTTAGCTAAGAAAACTATTCTCGGAGAGAGAGCGAGAGAGAGAGAGAGAGAGAGAGAGAGAGAGAGAGAGAGAGAGAGAGAGAGAGAGAGAGAGAGATTATTGCTATTGGTGTATAGTAAGATTCCCTTGGATATAAGACGAATATACAGATTGGAAAACAGTAAAAACTAAATCTTATTTCTTTCTAAATACTTTATAAATTAATGCTTGTTAACTTATGAGATTATTAAGAACATACCGTGTAAGATTGGAGTATATTCTTATTATTATTAGAATGACTCGTATTCTTTGAAGTTCATTATTTTAATTAAAATCGCCTATTTTAATGTCAGGAACCCTCAGAAATATTCTATAGAGTTAACTAATAAAGGTTTGTTTTTGCATATACGTTTGTGTACGTAATAAACGTTTGTTGAAAGCTGTCAAACGTTTTAACATGGTACTTATGCAATTAATTAATGAATTACAATTGCAAATACATTTTTGCAAACATTTGATTTTGTAGTATCAACATATGTGTTGATAAATCCCTTGTAAAATTTCAAGAAAAACGTGCTTAATAGAATATTTTTAACTGGGTAAACGTTTGAAAGAAAAACATTAACATTTCAAGAAAACTTTTTTAATTAAACATCTTTAACTGGGTAAACGTTTTAAAGGAAAGCATTAACATTTCAAGAAAACGTGCATAATAGAATATTTTTAACTGGGTAAAACGTTTTAAAGGAAAACTTACAATTTCAAGAAAACTTTCTTAATTAAACATCTTTAACTGGGTAAACGTTTTAAAGGAAAACATTACATTTCAAGAAAACTTTCTTAATTAAACATCTTTAACTGGGTAAACGTTTTAAAGGAAAACCTTACAATTCAAGAAAACTTTCTTAATTAAACATCTTTAACTGGGTTAACGTTTTAAAGGAAAACATTAACATTTCAAGAAAACTTTCTTAATTAAAACATCTTTAACTGGGTAAAACGTTTCAAAGGAAAACCTTAACATTTCAAGAAAACGTTCTCATTAACACATATTTAACTGGTCAACGTTATAAAGACAAACATTAATATTTCAGAAAGCTTTCTTAATCAAACATCTTTAACTGGGTAAAACGTTATAAAGACAAACATTAATATTTCAAGAAAGCTTTCTTAATCAAACATCTTTAACTGGGTAAAACGTTTTAAAGGAAAACATTAACATTTCAAGAAAACTTTCTTAATCAAACATCTTTAACTGGGTAAACGTTATAAAGACAAACATTAATATTTCAAGAAAGCTTTCTTAATCAAACATCTTTAACTGGGTCAACGTTATAAAGACAAACATTAATATTTCAAGAAAGCTTTCTTAATCAAACATCTTTAACTGGGTCAAACGTTATAAAGACAAACATTAATATTTCAAGAAAGCTTTCTTAATCAAACATCTTTAACTGGGTCAACGTTATAAAGACAAACATTAATATTTCAAGAAAGCTTTCTTAATCAAACATCTTTAACTGGGTAAACGTTTTAAGGAAAACATTAACATTTCAAGAAAACTTTCTTAATCAAACATCTTTAACTGGGTAAACGTTTTAAAGGAAAACATTAACATTTCAAGAAAACTTTCTTAATTAAACATCTTTAACTGGGTAAACGTTTTAAAAGGAAAACTTAACATTTCAAGAAAACTTTCTTAATTAAACATCTTTAACTGGGTAAACGTTTTAAAGGAAAAACCTTAAAATTTCAAGAAAACGTTCTCATTAACACATATTTAACTGGGTCAACGTTATAAGACAAACATTAATATTTCAAGAAAGCTTTCTTAATCAAACATCTTTAACTGGGTAAACGTTATAAAGACAAACATTAATATTTCAAGAAAGCTTTTCTTAATGAAACATCTTTAACTGGGTCAACGTTATAAAGAAAAACATTAACATTTCAAGAAAACGTTCGTAATAAAACATATTTAACTGGTCAACGTTATAAAGACAAACATTAATATTTCAAGAAAGCCCTCTTAATTAGATATATTTAACTGGGTAAAACGTTTTAAAAGGAAAGCATTAGCATTTCAAGAAAAGTTCTTATACAAACATCTTCAATTGGGTAAACGTTATAAAGATAAACATTAATATTTCAAGAAAGCTTTCTTAATTAAATATCTTTAACTGGGTAAACATTTAAAATTAAAGCCCTGTAACATTTCAAGCAAACATTCTAAATAGAACATCTTTCACTATGCAAACGTTTTGAAGTTAAATGCACAAATAAACAATAGTTCAAACAGCTTAGAGAATATTAATCGACAGACCCAAAAGTCCTCGCCCTCCTGTTGACAAAGATCTTATCACCCCCCTGTCTGCATTATTCTTAAGACACAACGCCCCTTACGCTGTTAAGTGAGATAGGATACTCTTTAAGCGGCAGGGGGCCCGATAGGACTCTCGTGGTGTGACTTACTACTGAGAGGTGGGAGAGGGATGGTATAGGACCCTCCCTTCATAATGTCTAGGACGTGAAAAGAATCCTTGGCGATGTCTGGGTGCTTTGCTGGTGTTCCATTAGCATTGATATGGAGAGACCTGATTTTCTCTCTCTCTCTCTCTCTCTCTCTCTCTCTCTCTCTCTTCTCTCTCTCTCTCTCTCTCTCTCTCACTTAAACCTATCCTTCCTTTAAGATATACCTTTTGCTTATAGGGAGGTATCTGTACTCTCTCTCTCTCTCTTCTCTCTCTCTCTCTCTCTCTCTCTCTCTCTCTCCTCTCTGAGCTATCCTGAATCCTGGCAAGTCTCATGGGCAAGTGAAGCATCCTGCAAGGATCTCGTACATGGCATAGCATTCTAGGACTTGGCCTGGTGAGGAGGCATCCTAGTAGCTAGGATATACTGAATCAGGATGCTTTTGAATCTTGCGTGGTAGGCTGGAAGTGATCCCCGGACCTACTAAACGTAATTTGAATGCTTTGGAAGACCCAGGTTTACATGGCTGAGGACTATGAAGCGTAAAGTAGGAGATGATGAATGGAGAAGTATTGAATTTAGAGCTCAAGATAGAGATGATTAGTGAATCTAACCGAGGCCCTTTTTTGTCAATAGGCGTAGGAGGAGATGATGATAGTAAAGTCAGCTTATTGACTAGAGTAAAATCACCCCATGTAGAGTAGAATCCCCCCCTCTTCACCACCAATAGTGCATTATTATCCTCCCAAATACACCAAACATAGGACGTGAACACTATAATATAGTAGAAATATTTATCCATCTATAATAAAATCAGCTCATTATATAGAGTAAAATCACCCCCATTTAGAGTAGAATCACCCCCTCTTCACCACCAGCAGAGCATTATCATCCTCCCAGATACATAAAACATATGACGCAAACACTACCCGAATTCCATTACTATAATAAAGTAAAATAATTTATCCATCTATAATAAAATCAGCTCATTATCTAGAGTAAAATCACCCCCATCTAGAGTAGAATCACCTGCTCCTCACCACCAGCAGAGCATTAATATCCTCCCAGATACATCAAACATATGACGCGAACATTACCCGAATTCCATGACTATAATAAAGAAACACAGTAAACGTTTTTATTAATGGATAACCAACCTCCCTCTACTTATTATACCTTCGTCGGTCCATTCAATTATTGAGATAAGGAACCGATTTGACGTGTTAACATATAGGGAGGCGGTGACCAGGCCATCCTTTAGCATAAATTCTGTTTAGAGGTTCTTAGTCCTGAGGGTGGAAAGGCTTAAAAGGCTTGGGGTTTTTGGGGTAGAAAAGGCTTTTAGGCTTTAGATTAAGAGCTTGGTTTGTTAGAGAGCAGTGGTATAGGCCTAAAAAAGGCTATTTACTGGAATAATTGTAATTCATAATGCTAAAAATATGTAATCATCATCATCATCTCCTACGCATATTGACGCAAAAGGGCCTCGGTTAGATTTCGCCAGTCGTCTCCACCTCGAGATATTAAATCAATACTTCTCCATTCATTATTTATTCCCATATACAAAGATTTGCAATTTTCTCGATTTTGCCATATTATGAGTATCTATTTTTATTTTTATTTCATAGTTAAAACTGCAAAGTTTAACCGGACTATCAAAATAGACATTTCTAAAGGTAAAAATCTAAAAAATAAAAAAAAAAAAATCTTCAGAAATATCGAGTGTAAGAAATAATATATTTAACCCTGTCACCATCCTTCAATTTTATGTAAATTACCCCTGGATAGGTACGCTCCTCGCGACACCCCTTTAAGGGTATACTCGGACGGCGAACGACCCCGACGCCAAAAAAAATTCTTGAAAATCAGTTTTTGCAGTAACCTCCTTTTTCTTTTGCCAAAAAAAAATTCAACTGAATGCTTAAAACAACTGTAAAGATAAATACTACTCATCTGCAGAAAAACTATTTATTATAAAATATTTTAAAAAATTAAGTAAAAAAAAAAGACCTGACATAAAAATTCATAAAAAAAAGTTTATACATATATACACAAATCTTCTTAGGAATGATTCTAGAATGTTTAGGACACATCTTGATGTAATTTGGATGAAGTCAGACCCATGGAGGTGACGATCTGAAATGAGAAACAAAGGGTAACTTTTTTGCCAAAAAAATTTGTCCAAATTTCATGAATTTTTTTGGGTACCCAAATGAAATAGGAGTGGCTAATTTTTTTAGGGAATAAACATATGTTGATCCTAAAATAGAAATATGTAAAAAAATCTTCATTATTTTGTAAATTACATTTATATCAGGGCCATATCTAAAGGTAATTTTTGAG
>NC_090739.1:64731487-64738987 GCF_036898095.1 Palaemon carinicauda
TCTCTCTCTCTCTCTCTCTAAAATAACACACATGATGAAGAATTTTTGAAGTTAATTGTTTTTCTCAAACATTCACGTGATAGCCTCTCTCTCTCTCTCTCTCTCTCTCTCTCTCTCTCTCTCTCTCAAAAATAACACACATGATGAATAATTTTTGAAGTTAATTTTTTTTTCTTAAACATTCACATGATGGCCTCTCTCTCTTCAAACAATCACACGATAGCCCCTCTCTCTCTCTCTCTCTCTCTCTCTCTCTCTCTCTCGTAAACAGATGAGTCTGCCCACTTCCAAACGGCTTCCCTTTCATTGAGAATCAGAAGTCCCCTTTTCCTCTCCCAGTTAAGTGGACAGAAACGTTTATGAATAAATCAAACTGTGAGATACGAGCTAACGTTTGTAAGGGCCGTCTGGGGCAAAACGTTTGCTGTGTTGTGGGTCGAGAAATGGAAAGGGGGGGGGGTGGAGTGTAGGGGAGCTGGGGGGGGGGGTTAGGACCCCCCACCGGTGGGGGGTTAGAGGGGAGCTGTTCTACAATTTGGATGGGGGTTCCTGTAGTAAAAAGGGTTTTAGGTGAATTATGAGTACTTTGTTTTCTCTCTCTCTCTCTCTCTCTCTCTCTCTCTCTTTCTCTCTCTCTCTCTCTCTCTCTCTCTTTCTCTCTCTCCGAACTATTATCTTCGCTTCCTTTCTTACTATGTATTCCTTTAACCATTTTTGTCTTCTATACCAAAGAGCAATACTCTCTCTCTCTCTCTCTCTCTCTCTCTCTCTCTCTCTCTCATATACATATACACAAATTGTTAAGGTCGATATCTTTTTCTCTCTCTTTCATATAAATATATATAAACAAATTTGTAAGAATGAAATCTCTCTCTCTCTCTCTCTCTCTCTCTCTCTCTCTCTCTCTCAGATACATATACGCAAATTGTTAAGGTCGATATCTTTCTTTTTTTCTCTTTCAAATAAATATATATAAACAAATTTGTAAGAATGAAATCTCTCTCTCTCTCTCTCTCTCTCTCTCTCTCTCTCTCTCATACATAACCATATACGCAAATTGTTAAAGTCGATATCTTTCTTTTTCTCTTTCATATGAATATATATATAAACAAATTTGTAAGAATGAAATCTCTCTCTCTCTCTCTCTCTCTCTCTCTCTCTCTCTCTCTCTCATACATAACCATATACGCAAATTGTTAAAGTCGATATCTTTCTTTTTCTCTTTCATATGAATATATATATAAACAAATTTGTAAGAATGAAATCTCTCTCTCTCTCTCTCTCTCTCTCTCTCTCTCTCTGCAGGCAAACCATTTCTCACTTGCATAACTCAGTTGTGGTGGCCGACGTGGTAACGTCCCTGACTGGCGACCACCAGACTAGGGTTCGAGTCCCGCTCAAACTCGTTAGTTTCTTTGGTCGTTGCAACCTCACCATCCTTGTGAGCTATGGATGTTGGGGTTTAGGGGAGCCATCAGCAGCCATTGCCTGGCCTTCCGTGGTCCTAGCTTGGGTGGAGAAGGGACCTGGGACGCTGATCATATGTATACATGGTCAGTCTCTAGGGCATTGTCCTGCTTGATAGGGCAATATCACTGTCCCTTGCCCCTGCCTGAGTGGCCTTTAAACCTTTAATACTATTGATAGTCATATTTCTAGTCTCTCATCACACACAACCATTATTATTATTATTATTTTTATTATTAAATGCTAAGCTACAACCCTAGTTGGAAAAGCAGGATGCTATAAGCCCAGGCCCCCCAACAGGGAAAATAGCCCAGTGAGGAAAGCAAACAAGGAAACATAAAATATTTTAAGATAGCAATAACATTAACATAAATATTTCCTATATAAACAATAAAAACACCAACAAAACAAGAGGAAGAGAAACTAGGTAGAACAGTGTGCCCAAGTGTACCCTCAAGCAAGAGAACTCTAACCCAAGATGGTGGAAGACCATAGCTATATTTGTTAAGAATTCCCATACTAAAATAATAAATATAAAGAATTGTTATCCAATTATTTTTACTGGATTTTCACTGGATTTTTACTGGATTTTTACTCGATTTTTTACTGGATTTTCACTGGATTTTTACTGGATTTTCATTGGATTTTTTACTGGATTTTCACTGGATTTTTACTGGATTTTCACTGGATTTTTTTCTGGATTTTCACTGGATTTTTACTCGATTTTTACTGGATTTTCACTGGATTTTTACTGGATTTTCATTGGATTTTTACTGGATTTTCACTGGATTTTTACTGTAATTTTACTGGATTTTCACTGGAATTTCACTGGATTTTTATTGAATTTTCACTGGATTTTTACTGGATTTTCATTGGATTTTTACTGGATTTTCACTGGAGTTTTACTGGATTTTCACTGGATTTTTACTGGATTTTCACTGGTATTTCTACTGGATTTTCACTGGATTTTTACTGGAGTTTCACTGGAGTTTTACTGGATTTTCACTGGATTTTACTGGATTTTCACTGGATTTTTACTGGATTTTTACTGGATTCTCCCTGGATTTTTACTGGATTTTTACTGGATTTTCACTGATTTTTACTGGATTTTTACTGGATTTTCACTGGAATTTTACTGGATTTTTACTTTATTTTCACTGAATTTTCACTGGATTTTCACTGAGTTTTTACTGGATTTTCACTCGATTTTTACTTTATTTTCACTGAATTTTCACTGGATTTTTACTGGATTTTCACTGAATTTTCACTGGATTTTTACTGGATTTTAACTGAATTTTCACTGGATTTTTACTGAATTTTTACTGGATTTTCACTGGATTTTTACTGGATTTTTACTCGATTTTCACTGGATTTTCACTGAATTTTCACTGTTATTTTTCCCATATTTTTCAACCATAGAAAAAAAAAGGGAAGATATTCCTCCCCTCTTCCAGAGTTCCAGAGAAGTGAACAGAATAATGGGAAGAGAATAGTGTTCCCCTTTTCTTGTCAAAAGAAAGGAAGAAAAATAGAGTTACTGGTGAAATTGTTTTGCATTTTTTTTCATATCTCTCTCTCTCTCTCTCTCTCTCTCTCTCTCTCTGGTTTATTCATCCATATGTTGATCTTTGCAATCTTATGTGTATCATTTTTATCTCTATTTCTTTGGTTCCTGTTTGCGTATTGCCAATAACGTTTATACACAATAAGGTCAAGAATAAGTTAGTAATTATATATGCATATATATATATATATATATATAAATATATATATATATTATATATTATATATAATATATATATATATATATATATATATATATATATATATATATATATATTCATATATATATATATATATATATATATATATATATATATATATATATATATATATATATATATTATATATTTATGTATATACAGTATATATATATATATATATATATATATATATATATATATATTATATATATATATATATATATATATATATATATATATATATATATTATTTCTAGCTAAGCTACATCACAAGTTGGAAAAGCTTCATGCTACAAGCCCAAAGGCTCCAACAGGAGAAAAATAATCCAGTGAGGAAAGAAAATAAGGAAATAGATAAACGATAACAGAAATAATGATCAATTAAAATATATATAAACTTCAATCTTATTCAATGCATCAATGACCATAAGTAATGTGACGCCAGTTTTCAACTCAACAAAAAATTATTCCCTTTACATCATAATTTCTACATTGTTGACTTTAGCGTACAAAAGTATTTTCTGCCCTTGTCGACCACAGTAATTGCAACGCCAGTTTGAATTTCCAGCGTAGGATATTGTTTTTACACTCGTTTCCTGTATAGTTTGAAGTATCCTGACCCTAAATCCTGCGACGCCATTTTAAACTATCCAATTTTTTTTTTTTTTTTTTTTTTTTTTTTTTTTTTTTTTTTTTTTTTTTTTTTTTTTTTTGTACAATTTACCGCATCCTGACCCTAAATCCCGCGACGCCATTCTAACCAATATATATTTCCAAAAGATATATATATCAGTATCATCTCCAACGTCAAAATGGGACCCCCATAATTTATGTCAAATGGAAACCTATTAATAATAAGAGTCTTATATTATTCGCCGGGAGCCGACTTGTATCTTGAAAGGGTTAACGGCTACTAAATTCGTCTTCTTCTATTAGCATAGTGATGGATATGTTTGTTTACCAAGAGGTTGAGAAAAATTGGGGGGAGAGGAGTGTGTCTTTGGGATGTTGGAGGTTGGAGGGGGTCTTTTTTGGGGGGGTATTGGACAGGTCTTTTTTGTTGGAGGCTTTGGGTCTTTTTATTGTGGGCTAAAGAGGTCTTTTTTGTTGGAGGTTTTGGGTCTTTTTTGTGAGAGGTTGGGGGTCTTTTTGTTGGGGGTTTTGGGTCTTTTTATTGTGGGCCAAAGAGGTCTTTTTGTTGGAGGTTTTGGGTCTTTTTATTGTGGGCTAAAGAGGTCTTTTTGTTGGAGGCTTTGGGTCTTTATTGTGGGCTAAAGAGGTCTTTTTGTTGGAGGCTTTGGGTCTTTTTATTGTGGGCTAAAGAGGTCTTTTTTGTTGGAGGCTTTGGGTCTTTTTATTGTGGGCTAAAGAGGTCTTTTTTGTTGGAGGCTTTGGGTCTTTTTATTGTGGGCTAAAGAGGTCTTTTTTGTTGGAGGCTTTGGGTCTTTTTATTGTGGGCTAATGAGGTCTTTTTGTTGGAGGCTTTGGGTCTTTTTATTGTGGGCTAAAGAGGTCTTTTTGTTGAAGGTTTTAGGGGTCTTTTGTGAGAGGTTGGGGGTTTCGGGTGGGGTTCGTTGGGGGTTGGAGAGGTATTTTAATTGGGCGATAGAAGGTTTATTTTTGTTGGGGGTTTGGGGTTGGCTTTCGAGAGCTTGTAAATAGGAAATAGTAAAAAGAAAATTTCGAAGAGGTTATAAAAAATTGGGGTTGGGTTTTTTTAAATTTTTTTTTTATTTGTTTGTTTTTGTTATTGAGGTTGGTGCTGGAGTATTGATGGGGTTAGGGAGCATTTTTTAGCGGGTTGAGTTTTTTTTTTTTTTCTAATAAATAGAAAGGATAGTAATAAATATTACAGAAAGGAGATATATCGGGTTAGTGATGATCTCATTAACGAAAATAAAATTACTTTTTTATAAAAGTATGCTAGAAAATATGAAGATTCAGAAGTTAATCAAGTACTTTCAGATTAATATTGACAGAAAATATTATTGTTGTTTTTATTATTCATAAATCTTTGTATGCTACAAGTAAGGCTATTATTATTATTATTATTATTATTATTATTATTATACTTGATAGGCTCTCCAATACTATCATTATTTGAATTAAAATTATTATTATTATTGTTATTATTATATTTGATAGGCCCTTCATTACTGTGATTAGATGAATTAAAATTATTATTATTATTATTATTATTATTATTATTGTTATTATATTTGATAGGCCCTTCATTACAGTGATTAGATGAATTAAAATTATTATTATTATTATTATTATTATTATTATAATAATATTTGATAGCCCTTCATTACTGTCATTAGATGAATTAAAAGTATTATTATTATTTTTTTTTTATTATTATTATTATTATTATTATTATTATTATTACTATTATCACTATTATCAGTCATACAAGATACTCCCCTTCACCTCCCGCTATCTCGATGAAACCCAATACAGCCCAAACATCCATTACTGTCATACTTAATTTAAAGAATAAAACCACCATCATCCTCCTCCTCTTAGCTGCTGATAATAGTACCTGTCATCACCAGTTGTCATCCACGCCACCTCTCATTACAAGATGGCATTAGTCGGGTCTCCAATAACGCGATGTGGTTCTCATCCCGGTCTCCAATAACGCGATGGGCCTCATTATTCGCGCTGGCTCCCAATATCCGAGAGGGAGTTATTGAAACCCCGCGAGTGGTATGGGTGCTCTGGAGATGTGATCATGGTGTAAATAAAAGATTGCTTTGTTTATTGGTGTGTGCGTGTGTGTTTGTGTGTGTGTGTGTGTGTGTGTGGTATGCGTTTTCGTTAGGAGGGGGATGAGAGAAAAAGAGAGATATATTGCCGAGTCCATTTAGTATTTTGTTTATATAGCGATGTTCTTTGTACATTTTATTTTATATTTTTTTTTGTTAGATGTAATATTTAGATGGTTAACTCTAGATGAAAGAAAAAGAGATTTATTGCCGAGTCCATTTAGTATTTTGTTTATATAGCGATTCTCTTTGTTCTTTGTAAATTTTGTTTTTATTTTTGTTTGATCGATGTAATATTTAGATAGTTAACTGTAAATGAGAGAAAGAGAGATATATATTGCTAACTTCATTTAGTATTTTATTTATTTAGCGATTTTCATTGTTCTTTTACCTTTTTTTAATTGTTTTTGTTTGTTGATGTAATAGTTAGATAGTTAACTCTGGGCAATATTTTCCAGCTGTATATATAGGAGATTTGTTTGTATGTTTGTCTTTTGATTGTTTGCATGTTTGCTTGTTACCCTGAATGTTTGTTTACCTTGTTTACGATTGTTTACAGTTGTTTACGAATCGCCTTTGCAACTTGACTATTGTGTCTCTAACAAACAATAAAATTTCTCTTGGTGTGTGTTTGATTTAGATGATAATTTAACATTTACAAAGAGACTCTTTAGCTGTGGTAAGCAGCTCTTCTAGGAGGACACTCCAAAATCAAACCATTGTTCTCTAGTCTTCGGTAGTGCTATAGCCTCTGTACCATGGTCCTCCACTGCCATGGGTTAGAGTTCTCTTGCTTGAGGGTACACTCGGGCACACTATTCCATCTTATTTCTCTTTCTCTTGCTTTGTTAAAGTGTTTGTAATTTATAAAGGAAATATTGATTTTAATGTTAATTTTCTTAGAATATTTCATTTTTCCTTGTTTCCTTTCCTCACTGGGCTATTTTCCGTGTTGGGGTCCCTGGGCTTATAGCATCCTTGCTTTTCCAAACTAGGGTTGTAACTTAGCAAGTAATAATAATAATAATAATAATAATAATAATAATGATAATAATAATAATAAGAATAAATGTCTTTGTGATTGATTTTTTACGAACAGAGAAGCATTTGATGTATGAGACATAACATTTCTCTTTGTTACTGTTGGTTGTTCACATCCAGGTGGTCCACACTAGACCCCTCACATGCTAAAAAAACCAAACCTTCCCATTAACATCCTAAGAATATTTGTATCAATATATGTGGGATACCTTAACGTCGGGAAAGGATTTGCATATCGCCATGATCAGCAAAGCTGTCCTAATCAGGGCCACCCATACTAAGTTGGTTTGCTTTGAGCGATCAGAGAAAAGCATCCTAGAGTCACCAATTATTATTATTATTATTATTATTATTATTATTATTATTATTATTATTACTACTACTACTACTACTACTACTACTTGCTAAGCTACAACCCTAGCTGGAAAAGTAGGATGCTATAAACCCAAGGACTCTAA
>NC_090739.1:64746487-64748987 GCF_036898095.1 Palaemon carinicauda
AGGTTAAGGAAAGTGTAGAAATGGGGTTTTTGATTGGCTAAGGGAAGAGTAGAGATGGGCTTTTTGATTGGCTAAGGGAAGAGTAGAACAGTTGATGGGCTTTTTGATTGGCTAAGGAAAGAGTAGAGATGGGCTTTTTGATTGGCTAAGGGAAGAGTAGAGATGGGCCTTTTGATTGGCTAAGGGAAAAGTAGAACAGTTGATGGGCTTTTTGATTGGCTAAGGGAAGAGTAAAGATGGGCTTTATGATTGGCTAAGGGAAGAGTAGAACAGTTGATGGACTTTTTGATTGGCTAAGGGAAGAGTAGAACAGTTGATGGACTTTTTGATTGGCTAAGGGAAGAGTAGAGATAGGCTTTTTGATTGGCTAAGGGAAGAGTAGAACAGTTGATGGACTTTTTGATTGGCTAAGGGGAGAGTAGAGATGGGCTTTTTGATTGGCTAAAGGTAGAGTAGAGTTGGGCATTTTGATTAGCTAAGGGAAGACTAGAACAGTTGATGGGCCTTTTTGACTGGCTAAGGGAAGAGTCATACAGTTGATGTGGTATAGGATTGGCTGAGAGAAGAGTAGAACAGTTGATGGGCTTTTGGATTGGCCAAGGGAAGAGTAGAATAGTTGATGGACCTTTGGATTGGCTAAGGGAAGAGTAGAATAGTTGATGGGCTTTTGGATGGGCTAAGGGAAGAGTAGAACAGTTGATGGGCTTTTTGATTTGCTAAGGGAAGAATCAAACTGTTGATGTGGTCTAGGGTTAGCTAAAGGAAGAGTAGAATAGTTGATGGGCTTTTGAATTGGCTTAGGGAAGAGTAGAACAGTTGATGGGCTTTTGAATTAGCTAAGGGCAGGGTAGAACATTTGCTAGCCTTTAGGATTGGCTAAGGGAAGAGTGAAATAATTGATGGGCCTTTTGATTGGCTAAAGGAAAAATCAAACTGTTGATGGGGTCTAGGATTGGCTGAAGGAAGAGTGGAACAGTTCATGGGATCTAGGATTGGTTAAGGGAAGAGTCCAGCTGTTGTTGGGCTCTAGGATTGGCTAAAGGAAGAGTGGAACAGTTGATGGGCTCTAGGATTGGTTAAGGGAAGAGGCCAGCTGTTGTTGGGCTCTAGGATTGGCTAAGGGAAGAGTGGAACAGTTCATGGGCTCTAGGATTGGTTAAGGGAAGAGTCCAGCTGTTGTTGGGCTCTAGGATTGGCTAAAGGAAGAGTGGAACAGTTGATGGGATCTAGGATTGGTTAAGGGAAGAGTCCAGCTGTTGTTGGGCTCTAGGATTGGCTAAAGGAAGAGTGGAACAGTTGATGGGCTCTAGGATTGGTTAAGGGAAGAGGCCAGCTGTTGTTGGGCTCTAGGATTGGCTAAGGGAAGAGTGGAACAGTTGATGGGATCTAGGATTGGTTAAGGGAAGAGGCCAGCTGTTGTTGGGCTCTAGGATTGGCTAAAGGAAGAGTGGAACAGTTGATGGGATCTAGGATTGGTTAAGGGAAGAGGCCAGCTGTTGTTGGGCTCTAGGATTGGCTAAGGGAAGAGTGGAACAGTTCATGGGCTCTAGGATTGGTTAAGGGAAGAGTCCAGCTGTTGTTGGGCTCTAGGATTGGCTAAAGGAAGAGTGGAACAGTTGATGGGCTCTAGGATTGGTTAAGGGAAGAGGCCAGCTGTTGTTGGGCTCTAGGATTGGCTAAGGGAAGAGTGGAACAGTTCATGGGCTCTAGGATTGGTTAAGGGAAGAGTCCAGCTGTTGTTGGGCTCTAGGATTGGCTAAAGGAAGAGTGGAACAGTTGATGGGATCTAGGATTGGTTAAGGGAAGAGTCCAGCTGTTGTTGGGCTCTAGGATTGGCTAAAGGAAGAGTGGAACAGTTGATGGGCTCTAGGATTGGTTAAGGGAAGAGGCCAGCTGTTGTTGGGCTCTAGGATTGGCTAAGGGAAGAGTGGAACAGTTCATGGGCTCTAGGATTGGTTAAGGGAAGAGTCCAGCTGTTGTTGGGCTCTAGGATTGGCTAAAGGAAGAGTGGAACAGTTGATGGGCTCTAGGATTGGTTAAGGGAAGAGTCCAGCTGTTGTTGGGCTCTAGGATTGGCTAAGGGAAGAGTGGAACAGTTCATGGGCTCTAGGATTGGTTAAGGGAAGAGTCCAGCTGTTGTTGGGCTCTAGGATTGGCTAAAGGAAGAGTGGAACAGTTGATGGGATCTAGGATTGGTTAAGGGAAGAGTCCAGCTGTTGTTGGGCTCTAGGATTGGCTAAAGGAAGAGTGGAACAGTTGATGGGCTCTAGGATTGGTTAAGGGAAGAGGCCAGCTGTTGTTGGGCTCTAGGATTGGCTAAGGGAAGAGTGGAACAGTTCATGGGCTCTAGGATTGGTTAAGGGAAGAGTCCAGCTGTTGTTGGGCTCTAGGATTGGCTAAAGGAAGAGTGGAACAGTTGATGGGATCTAGGATTGGTTAAGGGAAGAGTCCAGCTGTTGTTGGGCTCTAGGATTGGCTAAAGGAAGAGTGGCACAGTTGT
>NC_090739.1:64753987-64761487 GCF_036898095.1 Palaemon carinicauda
CCCATGTAGAGTAGAATCATCCCTTCATCACCACCAATAGGGCCTTATTATTCATCAAGATACATCAAGCAAGATGCAAACACTACCCGAATTCCATTACTATAATAAAGTAAAATAATAAAACAGCTCATTATCTAGAGTAAAATCACCCCCATCTAGAATAGAATTACCTGCTCTTCACCACCAGCAGAGCATTATTATCCTCCCAGATAAATAAAACATACGACGCGAACACTACCCGAATTCCATGACTATAATAAAGAAACACAGTAAAACGTTTTTATTAATGGATAACCAACCTCCCTCTACTTATTATACCTTCGTCGGTCCATTCAATTATTGAGATAAGGAACCGATTTGACGTGTTAACATATAGGGAGGCGGTGACAGGCCATCCTTTAGCATAAATTCTGTTTGGAGGTTTTAGTCTTTGAGGGTGGAAAGGCTTAAAAGGCTTGGGATTTTGGGGTAGAAAAAGGCTTTTAGGCTTTAGATTAAGAGCTTGGTTTGTTAGAGAGCAGTGGTATAGGCCTAAAAAAAGGCTATTATACTGGAATAATTGTAATTGATAATGCTAAAAATATATAATCATCATCATCATCTCCTACGCATATTGACGCAAAAGGGCCTCGGTTAGATTTTCGCCAGTCGTCTCTATCTTGAGTTTTTAAATCAATACTTCTCCATTCATTTTTTATTCCCATATACAAAGTTTTGCAATTTCTCGATTTGGCCATATTATGAGCATATATTTTTATTTTTATTTCATAGTTGAAACTGCAAAGTTTTAACCAGACTCTATCAAAATAGAACATTTCTAAAGGTAAAAATCTAAAAAAATAAAAAAAGAAATCTTCAGAAATATCGAGTGTAAGAAATAATATATTTAACCCTGTCACCATCCTTCAATTTTTATGTAAATTACAAAACCCTGCATACACCCAGGAGATAATGGTGTAGGGGTAACCATATGGTTAAAGATTAGGTCTATCCCCTACCCCTCTTTCATCCCCCACCCCCCTACTGGGGGGAGGGGGGGAAGAGGAGATGAAGATGTTTCATCTTGGAGAAGGAAGGAGGCTGTTCTCTTCGAGGTAAGGATCTTCAAATTGATTTTATATTCTTCTCTAAATAGGTATGGGTAAAAGAGGCGTCTATTTTACCATAGATAAGGTTATCTATTTGCTGGACTTTAAATAGATAGAAAAAGAGGTATGCCCGTGATCAGATAAGAAAAGGTAAAATATATTTTATAGTTTATATAGGTAGTAGGTTGGCTAGGGCACCAGCCACCCATTGAGATACTACCGCTAGAGAGTTATGGGGTCCTTTGACTGGCCAGACAGTACTACATTGGATCCTTCTCTCTGGTTACGGTTCACTTTCCCATTGCCTACACATACACCGAATAGTATGGCGTATTCTTTCCATATATACTTCTGTCCTAATACATCTGACAACACTGATATTACCAAACAATTCTTCTTCTCTCAAGGGGTTACTGCACTGTAATTTTTCATTGGCCATTTTCTTCTTTCTAAGTGAAGAAGAGACCCTTTAGCTATGGTAAGCAGCTCTTTTAGGAGAAAGCCACTCCAAAAGCTAACCATTGTTCTCTAGTCTTGGATAGTACCATAGCCCCTGTACCATGGTCTTCTACTGTCTTGGGTTAGAGTTCTCTTGCTTGAGGGTACACTCGGGCACACTATTCTATCTTATTTCTCTTCCTCTTGTATTGTTAAAGTTTTTAAAATTTATATAGGAAATATTTAAATGTTACTTTTATTAAAAAAAATTTATTTTTCCCTGTTTCCTTTCTTCACTGGGCTATTTTTCCTGTTGGAGCCCTTGGCCGTATAGCATCTTGCTTTTTCAACTAGGGTTATAGCTTAGCAAGCTATGGAAGAAAGTTACATCTCTTTAAACATGTTTTTTTTTTTTCTATAAGAGAAAGGGCAAATTGAGGATAATGGTTACAACTCATTAAAGGGAAAGGGGCATTTTTCCATAATAGAAAAGGGAACTTTACCCTTTTTTTAAGGAAATTCTGGAATTTTTTGTTTTTGAAAATTATGATCTTACATCTCTACCCCTTTTCTGAGCGTGGATACCTTAACGTGGTGAAAGGGTTTGCGTATCGTCTTGCTCAGCAGAGCTGTACTAGTCAGGACCACCTATACTAGGTTGGTTTGCTGTGAGCAACTAGTTAAAGTCTCCCACTATCACCAATCTGCAGTTGGCCATGATAATGAAAAGTGGCTAAACCCCAGACATGAATATTATTATTATGATATGCTCTCTCTCTCTCTCTCTCTTTCTCTCTCTCTCTCTCTCTCTCCTCTCTCTCTCTCTCTCTCTCTCAGCAGCCATTGCCTGGCCCTCCCAGTTCCTAGCTTGGGGAAGTTGAGCTATGATCATATTATTATTATTATTAATACTTGCTAAGCTACAACCCTAGTAGGAAAAGCAGGATGCTATAAGCCCAGGGGCCTCAACAGGGAAAATAGCCCAGTGAGGAAAAGAAACAAGGAAAAATAAAATATTTTAAGAACAGTATTATTAAAATAATTAAAGACATGTCTGAGGTCTCTGTCCTACAGTGGACTAGAGACGGCTACATTTGTTGTTGTTGTTGTTGTTGTAGTTGTTGTTGTTGTTAAACCATCTTGGAATATTACTCCACTACCCCCCCTAAATGGTAGGGGGAGTGATATACCCCTCCCTACCCCCTACCCCAGGCTACAGAAAATTGTGAAACGGTTGTTGTTGTTGTTGTTGTTGTAGTTGTTGTTGTTGTTAAACCATCTTGGAATATTACTCCACTACCCCCCCTAAATGGTAGGGGGAGTGATATACCCCTCCCTACCCCCTACCCCAGGCTACAGAAAATTGTGAAACGGTTGTTGTTGTTGTTGTTGTTGTAGTTGTTGTTGTTGTTAAACCATCTTGGAATATTACTCCACTACCCCCCCTAAATGGTAGGGGGAGTGATATACCCCTCCCTACCCCCTACCCCAGGCTACAGAAAATTGTGAAACGGTTGTTGTTGTTGTTGTTGTTGTAGTTGTTGTTGTTGTTAAACCATCTTGGAATATTACTCCACTACCCCCTAAATGGTAGGGGGAGTGATATCCCCCTCCCTACCCCCTACCCCAAGCTACAGAAAATTGTGAAACGGTTGTTGTTGTAGTTGTTGTTGTTGTTGTTGTTGTTAAACCATCTTGGAATATTACTCCACTACCCCCCTAAATGGTAGGGGGAGTGATATCCCCCTCCCTACCCCCTACCCCAAGCTACAGAAAATTGTGAAACGGTTGTTGTTGTAGTTGTTGTTGTTGTTGTTGTTGTTAAACCATCTTGGAATATTACTCCACTACCCCCCTAAACGGTAGGGGGAGTGATATCCCCCTCCCTACCCCCTACCCCAAGCTACAGAAAATTGTGAAACGGTTGTTGTTGTTTTGTAGTTGTTGTTGTTGTTGTTGTTGTTAAACCATCTTGGAATATTACTCCACTACCCCCCTAAATGGTAGGGGGAGTGATATCCCCCTCCCTACCCCCTACCCCAAGCTACAGAAAATTGTGAAACGGTTGTTGTTGTTGTTGTAGTAGTTGTAGTTGTTGTTGTTGTTAAACCATCTTGGAATATTACTCCACTACCCCCCTAAATGGTAGGGGGAGTGATATCCCCCTCCCTACCCCCTACCCCAAGCTACAGAAAATTGTGAAACGGTTGTTGTTGTTGTTGTAGTAGTTGTAGTTGTTGTTGTTGTTAAACCATCTTGGAATATTACTCCACTACCCCCCTAAATGGTAGGGGGAGTGATATCCCCCTCCCTACCCCCTACCCCAAGCTACAGAAAATTGTGAAACGGTTGTTGTTGTTGTTGTAGTAGTTGTAGTTGTTGTTGTTGTTAAACCATCTTGGAATATTACTCCACTACCCCCCTAAATGGTAGGGGGAGTGATATCCCCCTCCCTACCCCCTACCCCAAGCTACAGAAAATTGTGAAACGGTTGTTGTTGTTGTTGTAGTAGTTGTAGTTGTTGTTGTTGTTAAACCATCTTGGAATATTACTCCACTACCCCCCTAAATGGTAGGGGGAGTGATATCCCCCTCCCTACCCCCTACCCCAAGCTACAGAAAATTGTGAAACGGTTGTTGTTGTTGTTGTAGTAGTTGTAGTTGTTGTTGTTGTTAAACCATCTTGGAATATTACTCCACTACCCCCCTAAATGGTAGGGGGAGTGATATCCCCCTCCCTACCCCCTACCCCAAGCTACAGAAAATTGTGAAACGGTTGTTGTTGTTGTTGTAGTAGTTGTAGTTGTTGTTGTTGTTAAACCATCTTGGAATATTACTCCACTACCCCCCCTAAATGGTAGGGGGAGTGATATCCCCCTCCCTACCCCCCTACCCCAAGCTACATAAAATTGTGAAACGGTTGTTGTTGTTGTTGTAGTTGTTGTTGTTGTTGTTAAACTATCTTGGAATATTACTCCACTACCCCCCTAAATGGTAGGGGGAGTGATATCCCCCTCCCTACCCCCTACCCCAAGCTACATAAAATTGTGAAACGGTTGTTGTTGTTGTTGTAGTTGTTGTTGTTGTTGTTAAACTATCTTGGAATATTACTCCACTACCCCCCTAAATGGTAGGGGGAGTGATATCCCCCTCCCTACCCCCTACCCCAAGCTACATAAAATTGTGAAACGGTTGTTGTTGTTGTTGTAGTTGTTGTTGTTGTTGTTAAACTATCTTGGAATATTACTCCACTACCCCCCTAAATGGTAGGGGGAGTGATATCCCCCTCCCTACCCCCTACCCCAAGCTACATAAAATTGTGAAACGGTTGTTGTTGTTGTTGTAGTTGTTGTTGTTGTTGTTAAACTATCTTGGAATATTACTCCACTACCCCCCTAAATGGTAGGGGGAGTGATATCCCCCTCCCTACCCCCCTACCCCAAGCTACATAAAATTGTGAAACGGTTGTTGTTGTTATAGTTGTTGTTGTTGTTGTTGTAGTTGTTGTTGTTTAGTTGTTGTTGTTGTTAAACCATCTTGGAATATTACTCCACTACCCCCCTAAATGGTAGGGGGAGTGATATCCCCCTCCCTACCCCCCTACCCCAAGCTACATAAAATTGTGAAACGGTTGTTGTTGTTGTTGTAGTTGTTGTTGTTGTTGTTAAACTATCTTGGAATATTACTCCACTACCCCCCTAAATGGTAGGGGGAGTGATATCCCCCTCCCTACCCCCTACCCCAAGCTACATAAAATTGTGAAACGGTTGTTGTTGTTGTTGTAGTTGTTGTTGTTGTTGTTAAACTATCTTGGAATATTACTCCACTACCCCCCTAAATGGTAGGGGGAGTAATATCCCCCTCCCTACCCCCTACCCCAAGCTACATAAAATTGTGAAACGGTTGTTGTTGTTATAGTTGTTGTTGTTGTTGTTGTAGTTGTTGTTGTTGTAGTTGTTGTTGTTGTTAAACCATCTTGGAATATTACTCCACTACCCCCCTAAATGGTAGGGGGAGTGATATCCCCCTCCCTACCCCCTACCCCAAGCTACATAAAATTGTGAAACGGTTGTTGTTGTTATAGTTGTTGTTGTTGTTGTTGTAGTTGTTGTTGTTGTTGTTGTTGTTGTTGTTAAACTATCTTGGAATATTACTCCACTACCCCCCTAAATGGTAGGGGGAGTGATATCCCCCTCCCTACCCCCTACCCCAAGCTACATAAAATTGTGAAACGGTTGTTGTTGTTATAGTTGTTGTTGTTGTTGTTGTAGTTGTTGTTGTAGTTGTTGTTGTTGTTGTTAAACTATCTTGGAATATTACTCCACTACCCCCCTAAATGGTAGGGGGAGTAATATCCCCCTCCCTACCCCCTACCCCAAGCTACATAAAATTGTGAAACGGTTGTTGTTGTTATAGTTGTTGTTGTTGTTGTTGTAGTTGTTGTTGTTGTTGTTGTTGTTGTTGTTAAACTATCTTGGAATATTACTCCACTACCCCCCTAAATGGTAGGGGGAGTGATATCCCCCTCCCTACCCCCTACCCCAAGCTACATAAAATTGTGAAACGGTTGTTGTTGTTATAGTTGTTGTTTTTGTTGTTGTAGTTGTTGTTGTTGTTGTTGTTGTTGTTGTTAAACTATCTTGGAATATTACTCCACTACCCCCCTAAATGGTAGGGGGAGTGATATCCCCCTCCCCTACCCCCCTACCCCAAGCTACATAAAATTGTGAAACGGTTGTTGTTGTTATAGTTGTTGTTGTTGTTGTTGTTAGTTGTTGTTGTTGTTGTTGTTGTTGTTGTTAAACTATCTTGGAATATTACTCCACTACCCCCCTAAATGGTAGGGGGAGTAATATCCCCCTCCCTACCCCCTACCCCAAGCTACAGAAAATTGTGAAACGGTTGTTGTTGTTGTTGTTGTTGTTGTTAAACCATCTTGGAATATTACTCCACTAACCCCCTAAATGGTAGGGGGAGTGATATCCCCCTCCCTACCCCCTACCCCAAGCTACATAAAATTGTGAAACGGTTGTTGTTGTTATAGTTGTTGTTGTTGTTGTTGTAGTTGTTGTTGTTGTTGTTGTTGTTGTTGTTAAACTATCTTGGAATATTACTCCACTACCCCCCTAAATGGTAGGGGGAGTGATATCCCCCTCCCTACCCCCCTACCCCAAGCTACATAAAATTGTGAAACGGTTGTTGTTGTTATAGTTGTTGTTGTTGTTGTTGTAGTTGTTGTTGTTGTTGTTGTTGTTGTTGTTAAACTATCTTGGAATATTACTCCACTACCCCCCTAAATGGTAGGGGGAGTGATATCCCCCTCCCTACCCCCTACCCCAAGCTACATAAAATTGTGAAACGGTTGTTGTTGTTATAGTTGTTGTTGTTGTTGTTGTAGTTGTTGTTGTTGTTGTTGTTGTTGTTGTTAAACTATCTTGGAATATTACTCCACTACCCCCCTAAATGGTAGGGGGAGTGATATCCCCCTCCCCTACCCCCTACCCCAAGCTACATAAAATTGTGAAACGGTTGTTGTTGTTATAGTTGTTGTTGTTGTTGTTGTAGTTGTTGTTGTTGTTGTTGTTGTTGTTGTTAAACTATCTTGGAATATTACTCCACTACCCCCCTAAATGGTAGGGGGAGTGATATCCCCCTCCCTACCCCCTACCCCAAGCTACATAAAATTGTGAAACGGTTGTTGTTGTTGTTGTAGTTGTTGTTGTTGTTGTTAAACTATCTTGGAATATTACTCCACTACCCCCCTAAATGGTAGGGGGAGTGATATCCCCCTCCCTACCCCCTACCCCAAGCTACATAAAATTGTGAAACGGTTGTTGTTGTTATAGTTGTTGTTGTTGTTGTTGTAGTTGTTGTTGTTGTTGTTGTTGTTGTTGTTAAACTATCTTGGAATATTACTCCACTACCCCCCTAAATGGTCAGGGGGAGTAATATCCCCCTCCCTACCCCCTACCCCA
>NC_090739.1:64766487-64769430 GCF_036898095.1 Palaemon carinicauda
GTGTAGAAAGGCTTCTCTCTCTCTCTCTTTCTCTCTCTCTCCTCTCTCTCTCTTCTCTCTCTCTCTCTCTCTCTCTCCTCTCTCTCTCTCAGCTCATAATTACACTAACCAACGTTGTGTTAAGTAGCTACATTATTGAATGCCTAATGAAAAATGGCGTTGCAAACCTAAAGGTATATTTAATCACGCAAGTTCGAATCCTTATCAATTCAAATTAAAATAGAAAATGACGAAAAATGTATGAAAACTAAACGGGCAAATAACCTGTACATTTATTCGTACATTCTACGCATCTAATAGTTTGCGTAAAAAATAGTGTATACGCAAATGTACCTGCTGATATTAAGAGGATTACGCTCCGTAATACCCTTGCACCTTTAAGCGTCATGTCCATCAGTACGTTTGGTTGTTACTAACTGTAATAAAAGGATGTATACTGTCGATATTTTGCATAATATTCATCCCCAATAAAGGTTTGTTTGCTAGCACGATTGCATTCAAAGGTTTAAAGGTCGCTCATGAATGGCAGAAGTGTGATGAGCTGAGAGAAGGTTGTGTCTCAAAGGCAGGATGAAAGCAACTGAGTAACTTTATTACAGGCACTCGTCTTTATATACAAAAATCTCAATGCAACAGGAAATTTCTTGTTCAACCAACACCGTACCGGTTAACAGTTAACGGTGAGAAAAACAGACACGTTATTTCAGGTTCAATGCAACAGGAAATTTCCTGTTCAACCTACACCGCACCAGTTAACAGTTAACGGTGAGAGAAACAGACATGTTTATTCAGGTTCTTTTTAGTGCGAGGGAAGAGCGAATGCCCTAGCATACCGACAATATATACATATGATCAAAGCCTAACTTGCCCAAGCTTCACCCAAGGTAGGAACCGGGAGGGCCAGGGTAATAACTGCGGATAACTCAGTCACTCCCCCGAAACCCTCCAATCATGCTCACAAGGATGGTGAGTTTGCAGACACAAATCGAAACTATCTAGCTAGAGCGGGACTCGAACCCCAGTTTAAAAGTTTAAAGGCTGCTCATGAATGGCAGAGGGACAGTGACATTAACTTATCAAGCAGGACAATGCCCTAGAGACTAACCATGTATGCATATAAGCAGCGCCCAAGCCCGTCCCCATCCAAGCTATGACCAGGGAAGGCCAGGAAATGGCTGCTGACGTCTCAGCAGATAGACTTATAGGCTCCCCAAACCCCCAATCCTTAGCTCACAAGGATGGTAAGGTTATAGCGACCAAAGGAACTAATGAGTTTGAGCGGGACTCGAACCCAGTCTAGCAGATCTACTGCCAGGGATTATTTAAAATAACCCGAAGTTGTCCACATACCTGGTAACAATTGAAAGAATTTTGGGAGAGATAGGAAATGATAGTATAGAGCCATGTGACATTGCCCTAGAAGACTGATGATATATAAGTAGTAGATTGGCCAGGGCACCAGCCACCCTTGAGATACTACCCGCTACAGAGTTACCGGGCATTTTGACTGGCCAGACAGTACCACTGCCGTCTCAATACAGACAGTACTACATTGGATCCATCTCTCTGGTTACTGCTCATTTTTCCTTTGCCTACACATACAACAAATAGTCTGGCCTATTTAGATATTCTCCTCTGTCCTCTTACACCTGACAACACTGAGATTACCAAACAATTCTTCTTCACATAAGAGGTTAACTACTGCACTGTAATTGTTCAGTGGCTACTTTCCTCTTGGTAAGGGTAGAAGAGTCTCTTTAGCTGTGGTAAGCAGCTCTTCTAGGAGAGGGACACTCCAAAATCAAACCATTGTTCCCTAGTCTTGGGTAGTGCCATAGCCTCTGAACCATGCTCTTCCACTGTCTTGGGTTAGAGTTCTCTTGCTTGAGGGTACGCTCAAGCAGACTATTCTATCCTATTTCTCTTCTTAGTTTTTTTTCTAGTTTATATAGAATTATTTAATTTAGTATTGTTACTGTTCTTAGAAATATTGTATTTTTCCTTGTTTCCTTTCCTCACTGGGCTACAATCCCTGTTGGAGTCCCTGGGCTTATAGTATCCTGCTTTTCAAACTAGGGTTGTAGCTTAGGAAGTAATAATAATAATAATAATAATAATAATAATAATAATAATAATAATAATAACAATATTAATAATAATAATAATAATAATAATAATAATAATAATAATAATAATAATAATAATAATATGATCAAATCCCAACTTGCCCAAGCTCCACCCAAGCTAGGAACCGGGAGGGTCAGGCAATGGCTGCTGAGAGAGAGAGAGAGAGAGAGAGAGAGAGAGAGATATCATGTCATTATCATCATTGACAAGATCCCCAAATGTTTTAATAACTTTCATATAACAGAAAATAAACAAGGAACAAACAACAACAACAACAACAACAAAAACAACAACAAAACATCCATAAGGAAAAAAAAAAAAACCTCTCCAAAACACCTTCCATTAGAATAGATATTAATTCCTATAGGATGGGGGCGGGGGGGGGGAGGGGGGCCTTGGGGGGCGGGGGGGGGGGGGCTTTGAGGGGGGTCTAATATAAATTTGTTAGGTCTCGGTTTTAGTTATAACGAAAGAGGTCGTTTTGGGATCTGGGTTGGGGAATAAAAGCAGAGTTATGGGGATATGAGAGGCTGTGTTATTACAGGCCTCTGTGGTAGCGCTGAGAGAGAGAGAGAGAGAGAGAGAGAGAGAGAGAGAGGAGAGAGAGATTGCCTTGTGGACCTTACAACAAACCTTGCCTTACTGTTATAATCGGCAACAGGAAGAAGATGAAGATATCTAAGATGAAGAAAAATTATAGCAATATGTGAGAGAGAGAGAGAGAGAGAGAGAGAGAGAGAGAGAGAGAGAGAGTTTTGTATGTGCCATTTGTATTAGTAGAATATTCGTAAAAAAAATTTCTCTCTCTCTCTCTCT
>NC_090739.1:64774930-64798535 GCF_036898095.1 Palaemon carinicauda
TTGAAAATATTTGAAAGAATGAAAATGATTGGAGGGAGAGAGAAGTGTTGATGAAAATACTACACAGAAATTCTGAAATACAAATAGAGAGAGAGAGAGAGAGAGAGAGAGAGAGAGAGAAAGCTATGTGTAAATAAAAGAAAACAAATTAAAAGTGTTTTGTAAGAGAGAGAGAGAGAGAGAGAGAGAGAGAGAGAGAGAGAAAAGGCATGTGTTAATAAAAGAAAAGCAATTGAAAGTGAAGAATGAAATGATTGGACGGAGAGAAGTGTTGATGAAAATACTACACAGAAATTCTGAAATACAAAGAGAGAGAGAGAGAGAGAGAGAGAGAGAGAGAGAGAGAGATGTGTAAATAAAAGAAAAGCAATTGAAAGTATTTGAAAGAATGAAAATGATTGGAGGGAGAGAAGTGTTGATGAAAATACTACACAGAAATTCTGAAATACAAATAGAGAGAGAGAGAGAGAGAGAGAGAGAGAGAGAGAGAGAGAAGCCATTTGTAAATAAAAGAAAAACAACTGAAAGTGTTTGAAAGAAATGAAAATTATTAGAGGGTGAGAAATGTTGCTGAAAATCCCATATAAAGAACTTGAGAGAGAGAGAGAGGAGAGAGAGAGAGAGAGAGGAGAGAGAGAGTGAGAGAGAGAGAGAGAGAGAATTTCCTGACCAATAACTGCCAACGAAGTGTTATTGGAAGAAATTCTCGAGATATTTGCCTCTCCCGAATATCACCAGCAAAGAAAAAAACACCAATTATAGATGCTGGTAGATTGCCTTTGGATTGCCAGTCCCGTCGGCCTCCCGTAATTCAAAGGAAAGAAAAAATTCTAGGTAATTATATTGGGTCTTTTATATATTGACAATTTGTGATTTTTTGGACAGCAATTGTTTCGTTGATGTCATCTCTCTCTCTCTCTCTCTCTCTCTCTCCTCTCTCTCTCTCTCTCAATTCCCCATTTACTCAATAATCAAGATGAATCTGTTCTTTAAATCTTCCTCCCCCTCCCCCTCTCTCCCTTCCCTCCCTCCCCCTCCCTCCCTCTCTCCCTTCCCTCCCTCCCCCTCCCTCCCCCTCCCCCTCTCCCTCCCCCTCCCTCCAAAGGGGGAAATTATATCCCATATATCAAGTGTTAAATGGTGCCTTATATTCCTGTGTTAGTTAACGATCCGTTATAAAAGACATCGTTAATATAAGATGTTAAATGATGATTTCTTAACCCCCTCCCTAACCCCCCCCCCCCACTAAAATAATCCCCACCCTCCACATATTCCTCTTCAGGGGGAGGGGTGAAGGAAGGGGGTTCTGACCCCCTGTGTGATGCTGAATTAGATTTTATCCTCATATCTGTATATTTTCTTGTTTTTTTTAATTGATTTACTTCATGGCTTAGGCATCTCTCTCTCTCTCTCTCTCTCTCTCTCTCATTTTCTTTTACCCTCTTTATTCATTTCTTCTATTTCTTGGAGAATTCTCTCTCTCTCTCTCTCTCTCTCTCTCTCTCTCTCTCATTTTCTTTTACCCTCTTTATTCATTTCTTCTATTTCTTGGAGAATTCTCTCTCTCTCTCTCTCTCTCTCTCTCTCTCTCTCTCTCAGTGTAAATGTCCCAGTAACAAATTTCGATTGGTTTCTGAAGCCACCCCTTGGTTTAGGAAATGGTTTCATGATTATATATATATATATATATATATGTAGTATATATATATAAATATATAAATGTGTACATATATATATATATATATATATGTATATATATATATATATATATATACATATAAATATATATATATATATATATATATTTATATATATGTGTGTGTGTGTGTGTGTGTGTACATGTATAAAAATATATATAAATATATATATATATATATATATATTTATTTATATATGTACATATATATATATATATATATGTATATATATATATATATATATATATATATTTATATATATTTTTATACATGTACACACACACACACACATTAGTAGAGTCTTTCCGCAGAATCGTGGAGTCGTTCCCGAAGATTTCCGGCAGACTTCAGGAAGGGATTTGAAAGTCTTCAAAATCTTAAGTATTTCAACCTAGTAGATTCCCGTAGACATTCCGGAGATTTCCATCTGAAGATGGAGGAGAATTGAAAAAGAAATTCATTGCAAGTGTCCAAAAGGAAGTTTTTGTTTGTTCAGTTGGCAAATAGGCCGTTAACTCATGGGTATGAAATTCTCCTCCATCTTCAGATGGAAATCTCCGGAATGTATCCGGGAATATTCTGGGTTGAAATACTTAAGATTTTGAAGACTTTCGAATCCCTTCCTGAAGTCTGCCGGAAATCATCCGAAACGACTCCACGATTCTGCGGAAAGACGCCAGAGGTTTTGAAGACATGAATTCTTTATTGAAATCTTCAGGAAATCTTCCTCAACGTCTCCGAGATTCTACGGAGCCAAATTACTCCTTTTAGATTTTTTCAAAATAATCTTGAGTGAGGCACTTTGAAAAGACACTATAAACATGTATACTACAATTGCAAATACCTTTGTAAATAACTTTTTGGCCCTGATGCAGAAGACTGTATCTGTGGATTCCTTTATTCCTGCTTTGTCTGAACGAACAGCCCTATGGATAAGTACGTTCCTTGGACAAGCAGCAGGAGTTGGTGGACTATTATGCGTTAAAATGGCAAATGACCGAAATGAAAGGACACGGCTTGCTGAATTGAAGAGACTCGAAGAGCTGAAGGAGAAGGTTGTTACATTCGAAAAGTCTGTGGAGGAGGAGAAACAAAAGTTAGAGTTTCTGGATGCCTTGACGAAACTGCAGATGAAATACGAAGAGGCCCAGAATGAAGTGAAGGAGGTCGTGGAGAGGACTAGAGTGGAGACCTCAAAAATGGAAGTGACGTTAGAAGAGTCTCAGAAAAAAAATCCACGAAACCGAAGAAATTAATGTGGCGCTGTCGGTGAAACTTGAGGAACAGGAGATCCGTGAGAAAGAGAACAAAGCAAACTTTATCAAGAGGACTTCTGAATTTGAAATTGCCTTAGAAAAGGCTCATAACAAAATCCTGGAAAAAGAAGAAATTAATCAAGCGATGTCGGAAAAGCTTGAGGAACTGAAGGTCCGGGAGAGACAACTTGAAGATAATCTAATCAGGAGAAGATCCGAATGTGAACTGGATATGGAAGATGCTCAGAATGAAATCCTGGAGCTGGAAGAAATGAATAGAGCCATGAAGATCAAACTGGCGAAACAGAAGGCCCTTGAAGGAGAGATCAAGGAATTATTTAAAAAGAGGACAGCTCACTTTGAAATGGACCTAGAAGAGTATCAAAATAAAATCCGCGAAAAGGAAGAAATTAATAGAGTGATGTCTGAAGAACTTAAGGTGCTGAAGGTCCGTGAAGGAGAAATAAAGGAAAAATTTAAAAAGAAGACATCTAAATTAGAAATTGCCTTGAAAGAGGCACATAATGAAATCCGTGAAAAGGAAGAAATTAATAGAACGATGTCTGAAGAACTAAGGAGCTGAAGATCCGTGTCACTGAGGCTGAGGAAAAATCTGAAAAGGTGGACAAAGTTTTGGAAAAAGCTATGGATAAACTGCGGGAAATTAGAACAGTTAACAACACTTTGTGGAAAGAGAAAGAAGAACAGAAAGAAATAGTAAGGAAACTCTCGAAGGAAATCCTCAAGTACAAGGATGAAGATGAAGTGAATTCCCTGATCGCCCACCTGTCTGAAGGATATGAAGAGTCAGAAAAGGAGAGAGAGGAAATAAGTGAGGAGGAGACGGAGTCTGAGGAGGAGGAGGAGAAGTCTGAGGAGGAGGAGGAGAAGTCTGAGGAGGAGGAGGGAGAAGTCTGAGGAGGAGGAGAAGTCTGAGGAGAAGAAGGAGGAGGAAGAGGAGAAGGAGGAGGAGGAGGAGAAGTCTGAGGAGAAGGAGGAGGAGAATGAGGAGAAGGAGGAGGAGAAGGAAGAAGAAGAAGAAGAAGAAGAAGAAGAAGAAGAAGAAGATGGAATCGACGAGAGAGAAAAGGCGAAAAATATGATAAAAAAATTACAAAAAAAGCTGAACGAATTAAGAGCTGCAAAACTCTCCAGTTTCGAAGATCGAATCCACATCGAAGGACACATAAGAATATTGGAAGGACCGAATCGAAGACAGGAGATGAAAAAGCTTAGGAGATGTTGTCTGCCTGTAGAAGAGCAGCAGGAAACCAGCCCTGGTATCACAGGAGAAAGAATTGCGGTTCTGTCGAACCCACAATCAGAACCTGCACCCCCGAAATGTCTTTCACTCGGTTTGAAAAAGAAAAGACAACTTCGAGCATTGATCAAACGCATTGAAGCTGCTGAAGATCCCTATTTGTTTTTCGGAGTTCCTCGGGACTCGACTAAGGAGGAAGCCATGTCGTGCTATCAAACCTTCGTGAAAAAGTGGATTTCTGACTTTGGGTAGTTTCGACAGTGTTGAAGCAGCTGGGTTCCATGGTGCCGAAGCCGCCCTGGAGAAGGTCACCGAATTGTACTTAATGATGAGTTCTTCGTCACGAGATATTAAAACTATTAAAGCTAAACTGATAAAGGAGAAGCTGAGACAGTCCCTGAGGCTTGGGGTCTCATCAAGAAGGGAAGGGTCGCATGTTGAGGATTCAAAGCCGAAGATAGAAGTGAAACCTGACAACACACACTTACTTGGTGGTCTGCTACAGAAAAAGAACAAGCGTCTGTTTTCTTTTATTCGCAAAAACCGAGTGACACAAGACAATATTGAGAAGGACCATGGATGCAAAAAGGAGGAAAAAAGACCCAGAATTAAATCCTGCCATCACCTAAGCCAATTCAGGGACTGCCCGGAATGGCAATGGGGGTACAAAACAAACCCCAGGATATAAAAGAAAATTAAAAAAAAATGAAAAAAAATATAAAAAATTACAAAAAAATGAAAAAAAAAAGAAAAAAAAAAATTGAAAAATAGAAAAAAAAAATTATGTTGAACTTTTAACCAGGACCAGACTTCCAAATAATTGTCCTCAATCCATCTAGAAGAATATCTGGACACCTGTTCCACAGGAAGGACAACTCCAGGATCTTCGACTTGATTGACTGACTAGTTTGAAGGACACCTGGAAGGACTGCCCAGCTTGAAGGATGCAATGCTTAACTCTCCAGTTGAACGATGCTGTGAATAACCAGGAGGACTAGCACTGCAGAAAGAAGAAACCAGGCAGAGTCTAGTATGCTATGTACCTTGATGGACGAGTACAGGCAACTGTCCAAGTGTACAAATGGTCAGATATCTAGATCTATTCTTTTGGATACCAACCTTCGGGTGGTTCTGGGGGAATAATCTAGAAGACTGGCTCTGCAGAGGGACTCAGCTAGGCTTCTTCTAATCTGCAGTCTTGTTCTTATAGGTTAGCCCAAGATACTTCAGCTAGGGAAAAAGCAGGATCTCTTCAAGGGAGGTCAGTCTGGAAAGGTGTTCATCAAAGGCTTTTCATGGAGGTTGAGGACCTTAACCGCCTTGCCCGCTTGGCTTCAGTGCCCGGCCCATGAGGACGCTTGGCTTAATCGCCCGGCCCACTTGGCTTCAGTGCCCGGCCCAATGATAACGCTTGGCTTAACCGCCCGGCCCAATGAGGATGCTTGGCTTAACCGCCCGGCCAATGAGGACGCTTGTGTTAACCGTCGGCCCGCTTGGCTTCAGTGCCCGGCCTAATGAGGACGCTTGGCTTAACCGCCCGGCCCGCTTGGCTTCAGTGCCCGGCCCAATGATAACGCTTGGCTTAACCGCCCGGCCCGCTTGGCTTCAGTGCCCGGCCCAATGAGGACGCTTGGCTTAATCGCCCGGCCCACTTGGCTTCAGTGCCCGGCCCAATGATAACGCTTGGCTTAACCGCCCGGCCCAATGAGGATGCTTGGCTTAACCGCCCGCCCAATGAGGACGCTTGTGTTAACCGTCCGGCCCGCTTGGCTTCAGTGCCCGGCCTAATGAGGACGCTTGGCTTAACCGCCCGGCCCGCTTGGCTTCAGTGCCCGGCCCAATGATAACGCTTGGCTTAACCGCCCGGCCCGCTTGGCTTCAGTGCCCAGTCCGCTTGACTTCAGTGCCCGGCCCAATGATGACGCTTGGCTTAACCACCCGGCCTGCTTGGCTTCAGTGCCCGGCCCAATGAGGACGCTTGGCTTCAGTGCCCGGCCCAATGATGACGCTTGGCTTAACCGCCCGGCCCGCTTGGCTTCAGTGCCCGGCCCAATAATGACGCTTGGCTTAACCGCCCGGCCCAATGATGACGCTTGGCTTAACCGCCCGGCCCGCTTGGCTTTACCGCCCGGCCAAATGATGACGCTTGGCTTAACCGCCCGGCCCAATGATGACGCTTGGCTTCAGTGCCCGGCCCGCTTGGCTTAACCGCCCGGCCCAATGATGACGCATGGCTTAACCGCCCGGTCCAATGATGACGCTTGGCTTCAGTGCCCGGCCCGCTTGGCTCAACCGCCCGGCCCAATGATGGCGCTTGGCTTAGCCGCCCGGCCCAATGATGACGCTTGGCTTAACCGCCCGGCCCAATTAGGACGCTTGGCTTAACCGCCCAGCAGGCTTGGCTTAACCGCCCGGCCCAATGATGACGCTTGGCTTAACCGCCCGGCCCAATGTTTACGCTTGGCTTAACCGCCCGGCCCAATGATGACGCTTGGCTTAACCGCCCGGCCAGCTTGGCTTTACCGCCCGGCCCAATGATGACGCTTGGCTTAACCGCCCGGCCCAATGATGACGCTTGGCTTAACCGCCCGGCCCGCTTGGCTTAACCGCCCGGCCCGCTTGGCTTAACCGCCCGGCCCAATGATGACGCTTGGCTTAACCGCCCGGCCCAATGATGACGCTTGGCTTAACCGCCCGGCCCAATGATGACGCTTGGCTTAACCGCCCGGCTCAATGATGACGCTTGGCTTAACTGTCCGGCCCACTTGGCTTAACCGCCCGGCCTAATGATGACGCTTGGCTTAACCGCCCGGCCCAATGATGACGCTTGGCTTAACCGCCTGGCCCAATGATGACGCTTGGCTTAACCGCCCGGCCCAATGATGACGCTTGGCTTAACCGCCCGGCCCAATGATGACGCTTGGCTTAACCGCCCGGCCAGCTTGGCTTTACCGCCCGGCCCAATGATGACGCTTGGCTTAACCGCCCGGCCCAATGATGACGCTTGGCTTAACCGCCCGGCCCAATGATGACGCTTGGCTTAACCGCCCAGCCCAATGATGACGCTTGGCTTAACCGCCCGGCCACATGATGACGCTTGGCTTAACCGCCCAGCAGGCTTGGCTTAACCGCCGGCCCAATGATGACGCTTGGCTTAACCCGCCCGGCCAATGATGACGCTTGGCTTAACCGCCCGGCCCGCTTGGCTTAACCACCCGGCCCAATGATGACGCTTGGCTTAACCGCCTGGTCCAATGATGACGCTTGGCTTCAGTGCCCGGCCCGCTTGGCTTAACCGCCTGGCCCAATGAGTTCGCTTGGCTTAGCCGCCCGGCCCAATGATGACGCTTGGCTTAACCGCCCGGCCCAATGATGACGCTTGGCTTAACCGCCCAGCAGATGGCTTAACCGCCCAGCAGGCTTGGCTTAACCGCCCGGCCCAATGATGACGCTTGGCTTAACCGCCCGGCCCAATGATGACGCTTGGCTTAACCGCCCGGCCCAATGATGACGCTTGGCTTAACCGCCCGGCCCAATGATGACGCTTGGCTTAACAGCCCGGCCCGCTTGGCTTAACCGCCCGGCCCAATGATGACGCTTGGCTTAACCGCCCGGCCCAATGATGACGATTGGCTTAACCGCCCGGCCCGCTTGGCTTAACCGCCCGGCCCGCTTGGCTTTACCGCTCGGCCCAATGATGACGCTTGGCTTAACCGCCCGGCCCAATGATGACGCTTGGCTTAACCGCCCGGCCCAATGATGACGCTTGGCTTAACCGCCCGGCCCAATGTTGACGCTTGGCTTAACCGCCCGGCCCAATGATGACGCTTGGCTTAACCGCCCGGCCCAATGATGACGCTTGGCTTAACCACCCAGCAGGCTTGGCTTAACCGCCCGGCCCAATGATGACGCTTGGCTTAACCGCCCGGCCCAATGATGACGCTTGGCTTAACCGCCCGGCCCAATGATGACGCTTGGCTTAACCGCCCGGCCCAATGATGACGCTTGGCTTAACCGCCCAGCAGGCTTGGCTTAACCGCCCGGCCCAATGATGACGCTTAGCTTAACCGCCCGGCCCGCTTGGCTTAACCGCCCGGCCCAATGATGACGCTTGGCTTAACCGCCCGGTCCAATGATGACGCTTGGCTTCAGTGCCCGGCCCGCTTGGCTTAACCGCCCGGCCCAATGATGACGCTTGGCTTAGCCGCTCGGCCCAATGATGACGCTTGGCTTAACCGCCCGGCCCAATTAGGACGCTTGGCTTAACCGCCCAGCAGGCTTGGCTTAACCGCCCGGCCCAATGATGACGCTTGGCTTAACCGCCCGGCCCAATGTTGACGCTTGGCTTAACCGCCCGGCCCAATGATGACGCTTGGCTTAACCGCCCGGCCAGCTTGGCTTTACCGCCCGGCCCAATGATGACGCTTGGCTTAACCGCCCGGCCCAATGATGACGCTTGGCTTAACCGCCTGGCCCAATGATGACGCTTGGCTTAACCGCCCGGCCCAATGATGACGCTTGGCTTAACCGTCCGGCCCAATGATGACGCTTGGCTTAACCGCCCGGCCCAATGATGACGCTTGGCTTAACCGTCCAGCCCACTTGGCTTAACCGCCCGGCCTAATGATGACGCTTGGCTTAACCGCCCGGCCCAATGATGACGCTTGGCTTAACCGCTTGGCCCAATGATGACGCTTGGCTTAACCGCCCGGCCCAATGATGACGCTTGGCTTAACCGCCCGGCCCAATAATGACGCTTGGCTTAACCGCCCGGCCAGCTTGGCTTTACCGCCCGGCCCAATGATGACGCTTGGCTTAACCGCCCGGCCCAATGATGACGCTTGGCTTAACCGCCCGGCCCAATGATGACGCTTGGCTTAACCGCCCGGCCCGCTTGGCTTAACCGCCCGGCCCAATGATGACGCTTGGGTTAACCGCCCGGCCAGCTTGGCTTAACCGCCTGGCCAGCTTGGCTTTACCGCCCGGCCCAATGATGACGCTTGGCTTAACCGCCCGGCCCAATGATGACGCTTGGCTTAACCGCCCGGCCCAATGATGACGCTTGGCTTAACCGCCCAGCCCAATGATGACGCTTGGCTTAACCGCCCGGCCACATGATGACGCTTGGCTTAACCGCCCAGCAGGCTTGGCTTAACCGCCCGGCCCAATGATGACGCTTGGCTTAACCGCCCGGCCCAATGATGACGCTTGGCTTAACCGCTTGGCCCAATGATGACGCTTGGCTTAACCGCCCGGCCCAATGATGACGCTTGGCTTAACCGCCCGGCCCAATAATGAAGCTTGGCTTAACCGCCCGGCCAGCTTGGCTTTACCGCCCGGCCCAATGATGACGCTTGGCTTAACCGCCCGGCCCAATGATGACGCTTGGCTTAACCGCCCGGCCCGCTTGGCTTAACCGCCCGGCCCAATGATGACGCTTGGCTTAACCGCCCGGCCAGCTTGGCTTAACCGCCTGGCCAGCTTGGCTTTACCGCCCGGCCCAATGATGACGCTTGGCTTAACCGCCCGGCCCGCTTGGCTTCAGTGCCCGGCCCAATGATGACGCTTGGCTTAACCGCCCGGCCCGCTTGGCTTAACCGCCCGGCCCAATGATGACGCTTGGCTTAACCGCCCGGCCCAATGATGACGCTTGGCTTAACCGCCCGGCCCAATGATGACGCTTGGCTTAACCGCCCGGCCCAATGATGACGCTTGGCCTAACCACTCGGCCCGCTTGGCTTCAGTGCCCGGCCCGCTTGGCTTAACCGCCCGGCCCAATGATGACGCTTGGCCTAACCACTCGGCCCGCTTGGCTTCAGTGCCCGGCCCGCTTGGCTTAACCGCCCGGCCCGCTTGGCTTCAGTGCCCGGCCCAATGATGACGCTTGGCTTAACCGCCCGGCCCAATGATAACGCTTGGCTTAACCGCCCGGCCCGATGATGACGCTTGGCTTAACCGCCCGGCCCAATGATGACGCTTGGCTTAACCGCCTGGCCCAATGATGACGCTTGGCTTAACCGCCTGGCCCGCTTGGCTTAACCGCCCGGCCCAATGATAACGCTTGGCTTAACCGCCTGGTCCGCTTGGCTTAACCGCCCGGCCCAATGATGACGCTTGGCTTAACCGCCCGGCCCAATGATGACGCTTGGCTTAACCGCCCGGTCCGCTAGGCTTTAGTGCCCTGCCCAATGAGGCACTTGGCTAAACCGCCCTGCCTAGTTCCACAAGAAAGACACCTCTAGGACCTTCGGCCTGACTGACTGCCTAGTTTGAAGGACACCTGGAAGGACTGACCAGCTTGAGGGATGCACTGCTTAACTCTTCACTTTGAACGATGCTTGGAATAACCAGGAGGACTAGCACTGCAGAGGGAAGAAACCTGGAAGATTCTAGTTTGTTATGTACCTTGATGGTCGAGTACAGGCGTCCGTCAATTGTACAAATGGTCGGATATCTAGATCTATTCTTTTGGATACCAACCTTCGGGTGGTTCTGGGGGAATAATCTAGAAGACTGGCTCTGCAGAGGGACTCAGCAAGTCTTTTTCTAATCTGCAGTCTTGTTCTTATAGGTTAGTCCAAGATACTTCAGCTGGGGAAAAAAGCAGGATCTCTTCAAGGGAGGTCAGTCTGGAAAGGTGTTCATCAAATGGCTTTTCATGGAGGTTGAGGACCTTAACCGTTTTGCCCGCTTGGCCTCAGTGCCCGGCCCAATGATAACGCTTGGCTTAACCGCCCGGCCCAATGAGGATGCTTGGCTTAACCGCCTGGCCCAATGAGGACGCTTGGCTTAACCGTCCGGCCCGCTTGGCTTCAATGCCCGGCCTAATGAGGACGCTTGGCTTAACCGCCCGGCCCGCTTCGCTTCAGTGCCCGGCCTAATGATTACGCTTGACTTAACCGCCCGGCCCGCTTGGCTTTAGTGCCCGGCCCAATGATTACGCTTGGCTTAACCGCCCGGCCCAATGATGACGCTTGGCTTAACCGCCAGGCCCTCTTGGCTTAACCGCCCGGCCCAATGATGACGCTTGGCTTAACCGCCCGGCCAGCTTGGCTTTACTGCCCGGCCCAATGATGACGCTTGGCTTAACTGCCCGGCCCGATGATGACGCTTGGCTTAACCGCCCGGCCCAATGATGACACTTGGCTTAACCGCCCGGCCCAATGATGACGCTTGGCTTAACCGCCCGGCCCAATGTTGACGCTTGGCTTAACCGCCCGGCCCAATGATGACGCTTGGCTTAACCGCCCGGCCCAATGATGTCGCTTGGCTTAACCGCCCACCAGGCTTGGCTTAACCGCCCGGCCCAATGATGACGCTTGGCTTAACCGCCCAGCCCAATGATGACGCTTGGCTTAACCGCCCGGCCCAATGATGACGCTTGGCTTAACCGCCCAGCAGGCTTGGCTTAACCGCCCGGCCCAATGATGACGCTTGGCTTAACCGCCCGGCCCAATGATGACGCTTGGCTTAACCGCCCGGCCCGCTTGGCTTAACCGCCCGGCCCAATGATGACGCTTGGCTTAACCGCCCGTTCCAATGATGCTCTTGGCTTCAGTGCCCGGCCCGCTTGGCTTCAGTGCCCAGCCCGCTTGGCTTAACCGCCCGGCCCAATGAGTTCGCTTGGCTTAGCCGCCCGGCCCAATGATGACGCTTGGCTCAACCGCCCGGCCCAATGATGACGCTTGGCTTAACCGCCCAGCAGGCTTGGCTTAACCGCCCGGCCCAATGATGACGCTTGGCTTAACCGCCCGGCCCAATGATGACGCTTGGCTTAACCGCCCGGCCCAATGATGACGCTTGGCTTAACCGCCCGGCCCTCTTGGCTTTACCGCCCGGCCCAATAATGACGCTTGGCTTAACCGCCCGGCCCAATGATGACGCTTGGCTTAACCGCCTGGCCCAATGATGACGCTTGGCTTAACCGCCCGGCGCAATGATGACGCTTGGCTAAACCGCCCGGCCCTCTTGGCTTTACCGCCCGGCCCGATGATGACGCTTGGCTTAACCGCCCGGCCCAATGATGACGCTTGGCTTAACCGCCCGGCCCAATGATGACGCTTGGCTTAACCGCCCGGCCCGCTTGGCTTTACCGCTCGGCCCAATGATGACGCTTGGCTTAACCGCCCGGCCCAATGATGACGCTTGGCTTAACCGCCCGGCCCAATGATGACGCTTGGCTTAACCGCCCGGCCCAATGATGACGCTTGGCTTAACCGCCCGGCCCAATGTTGACGCTTGGCTTAACTGCCCGGCCCAATGATGACGCTTGGCTTAACCGCCCGGCCCAATGATGACGCTTGGCTTAACCGCCCAGCAGGCTTGGCTTAACCGCCCAGCAGGCTTGGCTTAACCGCCCGGCCCAATGATGACGCTTGGCTTAACCGCCCGGCCCAATGATGACGCTTGGCTTAACCGCCCGGCCCAATGATGACGCTTGGCTTAACCGCCCGGCCCAATGATGACGCTTCGCTTAACCGCCCAGCAGGCTTGGCTTAACCGCCCGGCCCAATGATGACGCTTAGCTTAACCGCCCTGCACGCTTGGCTTAACCGCCCGGCCCAGTGATGACGCATGGCTTAACCGCCCGGTCCAATGATGACGCTTGGCTTCAGTGCCCGGCCCGCTTGGCTTAACCGCCCGGCCCAATGATGACGCTTGGCTTAGCCGCCCGGCCCAATGATGACGCTTGGCTTAACCGCCCAGCCCAATTAGGACGCTTGGCTTAACCGCCCGGCCCAATGATGACGCTTGGCTCAACCACCCGGCCCAATGTTGACGCTTGGCTTAACCGCCCGGCCCAATGATGACGCTTGGCTTAACCACCCGGCCAGCTTGGCTTTACCGCCCAGCCCAATGATGACGCTTGGCTTAACCGCCCGGCCCAATGATGACGCTTGGCTTAACCGCCCGGCCCAATGATGAAGCTTGGCTTAATCGCCCGGCCCAATGATGACGCTTGGCTAAACTGCCCGGCCCAATGATGACGCTTGGCTTAACAGTCCGGCCCACTTGGCTTAACCGCCCGGCCTAATGATGACGCTTGGCTTAACCGCCCGGCCCAATGATGCCGCTTGGCTTACCCGCCTGGCCCAATGATGACGCTTGGCTTAACCGCCCGGCCCAATGATGACGCTTGGCTTAACCGCCCGGCCCAATGATGACGCTTGGCTTAACCGCCCGGCCAGCTTGGCTTTACCGCCCGGCCCAATGATGACGCTTGGCTTAACCGCCCGGCCCAATGATGACGCTTGGCTTAACCGCTCGGCCCAATGATGACGCTTGGCTTAACCGCCCGGCCCAATGATGACACTTGGCTTAACCGCCCGGCCAGCTTGGCTTTACCGCCCGGCCCAATGATGACGCTTGGCTTAACCGCCCGGCCCAATGATGACGCTTGGCTTAACCGCCCGGCCCAATGATGACGCTTGGCTTAACCGCCCGGCCCAATGTTGACGCTTGGCTTAACCGCCCGGCCCAATGATGACGCTTGGCTTAACCGCCCGGCCCAATGATGTCGCTTGGCTTAACCGCCCACCAGGCTTGGCTTAACCGCCCGGCCCAATGATGACGCTTGGCTTAACCGCCCAGCCCAATGATGACGCTTGGCTTAACCGCCCGGCCCAATGATGACGCTTATGGGGTTTGGCTTAACCGCCCAGCAGGCTTCGCTTCACCGCCCGGCCCAATGATGACGCTTGGCTTAACCGCCCGGCCCAATGATGACGCTTGGCTTAACCGCCCGGCCCGCTTGGCTTAACCGCCTGGCCCGCTTGGCTTAACCGCCCGGCCCGCTTGGCTTAACCGCCCGGCCCAATGAGGACGCTTGGCTTAACCGCCCGGTCCAATGATGACGCTTGGCTTCAGTGCCCGGCCCGCTTGGCTTAACCGCCTGGCCCAATGAGTTCGCTTGGCTTAGCCGCCCGGCCCAATGATGACGCTTGGCTTAACCGCCCGGCCCAATGATGACGCTTGGCTTAACCGCCCAGCACGCTTGGCTTAACCGCCGGGCCCAATGATGACGCTTGGCTTAACCGCCGGGCCCAATGATGACGCTTGGCTTAACTGCCCGGCCCAATGATGATGCTTGGCTTAACCGCCCGGCCCAATGATGACGCTTGGCTTAACCGCCCGGCCCGCTTGGTTTAACCGCCCGGCCCAATGATGACGCTTGGCTTAACCGCCAGGCCCGCTTGGCTTAACCGCCCGGCCCAATGATGACGCTTGGCTTAACCGCCCGGCCCGCTTGGCTTTACCGCTCGGCCCAATGATGACGCTTGGCTTAACCGCCCGGCCCAATGATGACGCTTGGCTTAACCGCCCGGCCCAATGATGACGCTTGGCTTAACCGCCCGGCCCAATGATGACCCTTGGCTTAACCGCCCGGCCCAATGTTGACGCTTGGCTTAACCGCCCTGCCCAATGATGATGCTTGGCTTAACCGCCCGGCCCAATGATGACGCTTGGCTTAACCGCCAGCAGGCTTGGCTTAACCGCTCGGCCCAATGATGACGCTTGGCTTAACCGCCCGGCCCAATGATGACGCTTGGCTTAACTGCCCGGCCCAATGATGACGCTTGGCTTAACCGCCCGGCCCAATGATGACGCTTAGCTTAACCGCCCGGCCCAATGATGACGCTTGGCTTAACCGCTGGTCCAATGATGACGCTTGGCTTCAGTGCCCGGCCCGCTTGGCTTAACCGCCCGGCCCAATGATGACGCTTGGCTTAGCCGCCCGGCCCAATGATGACGCTTGGCTTAACCGCCCGGCCCAATTAGGACGCTTGGCTTAACCGCCCAGCAGGCTTGGCTTAACCGCCCGGCCCAATGATGACGCTTGGCTTAACCGCCCGGCCCAATGTTGACGCTTGGCTTAACCGCCCGGCCCAATGATGACGCTTGGCTTAACCGCCCGGCCAGCTTGGCTTTACCGCCCGGCCCAATGATGACGCTTGGCTTAACCGCCCGGCCCAATGATGACGCTTGGCTTAACCGCCCGGCCCGCTTGGCTTAACCGCCCGGCCCAATGATGACGCTCGACTTAACCGCCCAGTCCAATGATGACGCTTGGCTTAACCGCCCGGCCCAATGATGACGCTTGGCTTAACCGCCCGGCCCAATGATGACGCTTGGCTTAACCGTCCGGCCCACTTGGCTTAACCGCCCGGCCTGATGATGACGCTTGGCTTAACCGCCCGGCCCAATGATGACGCTTGGCTTAACCGCTTGGCCCAATGATGACGCTTGGCTTAACCGCCCGGCCCAATGATGACGCTTGGCTTAACTGCCCGGCCCAATGATGACGCTTGGCTTAACCGCCCGGCCAGCTTGGCTTTACCGCCCGGCCCAATGATGACGCTTGGCTTAACCGCCCAGCCCAATGATGACGCTTGGCTTAACCGCCCGGCCCGCTTGGCTTAACCGCCCGGCCCAATGATGACGCTTGGCTCAACCGCCCGGCCAGCTTGGCTTAACCGCCCGGCCAGCTTGGCTTTACCGCCCGGCCCAATGATGACGCTTGGCTTAACCGCCCGGCCCAATGATAACGCTTGGCTTAACTGCCTGTCCCAATGATGACGCTTGGCTTAACCGCCCGGCCCGCTTGGCTTCAGTGCCCAGCCCAATGATGAGGCTTGGCTCAACCGCCCGGCCCGCTTGGCTTAACCGCCCGGCCCAATGATGACGCTTGGCTTAACCGCCCGGCCCAATGATGACGCTTAGCTTAACCGCCCGGCCCAATGATGACGCTTGGCTTAACCGCCCGGCCCAATGATGACGCTTGGCTTAACCACCCGGCCCGCTTGGCTTGAGTGCCCGGCCCGCTTGGCTTAACCGCCCGGCCCGCTTGGCTTAACCGCCCGGCCCGCTTGGCTTCAGTTCCCGGCCCAATGATGACACTTGGCTTAACCGCCCAGCCCGCTTGGCTTAACCGCCCGGCCCGCTTGGCTTAACCGCCCGGCCCAATGATGACGCTTGGCTTAACCGCCCGGCCCAATGATGACGCTTGGCTTAACCGCCCGGCCCAGTGATGACGCTTGGCTTAACCGCCCGGCCCAATGATGACGCTTGGCTTAACCGCCTGTCCCAATGATGACGCTTGGCTTAACCGCCTGGCCCGCTTGGCTTAACCGCCCGGCCCAATGATGACGCTTGGCTTAACCGCCCGGTCCGCTAGGCTTTAGTGCCCTGCCCAATGAGGCACTTGGCTAAACCGCCCTGCCTAGTTCCACAAGAAAGACACCTCTAGGACCTTCGGCCAGACTGACTGCCTAGTTTGAAGGACACCTGGAAGGACTGACCAGCTTGAGGGATGCAATGCTTAACTCTTCACTTTGAACGATGCTTGGAATAACCAGGAGGACTAGCACTGCAGAGGGAAGAAACCTGGAAGATTTTAGTTTGTTATGTACCTTGATGGTCGAGTACAGGCGTCCGTCAATTGTACAAATGGTCGGATATCTAGATCTATTCTTTTGGATACCAACCTTCGGGTGGTTCTGGGGGAATAATCTAGAAGACTGGCTCTGCAGAGGGACTCAGCTAGGCTTTTTCTAATCTGCAGTCTTGTTCTTATAGGTTAGTCCAAGATACTTCAGCTAGGAAAAAAAGCAGGATCTCTTCAAGGGAGGTCAGTCTGGAAAGGTGTTCATCAAATGGCTTTTCATGGAGGTTGAGGACCTTAACCGCCTAGCCAGCTTGGCTTCAGTGCCCGGCCCAATAAGGACGCTTGGCTTAATCGCCCGGCCCGCTTGGCTTCAGTGTCCGGCCCACTTGGCTTCAGTGCCCGGCCCAATGATAACGCTTGGCTTAACCGCCCGGCCCAATGAGGATGCTTGGCTTAACCGCCCGGCCCAATGAGGACGCTTGGCTTAACCGTCCAGCCCGCTTGGCTTAACCGTCCAGCCCGCTTGGCTTAACCGTCCAGCCCGCTTGGCTTCAGTGCCTGGCCTAATGAGGACGCTTGGCTTAACCGCCCGGCCCGCTTGGCTTCAGTGCCCGGCCCAATGATAACGTTTGGCTTAATCGCCCGTCCCGCTTGGCTTCAGTGCCCGGCCCGCTTGGCTTCAGTGCCCGGCCCAATGATGATGCTTGGATTAACCGCCCGCCCCAATGATAACGCTTAGCTTAACCGCCCGGCCCGCTTTGCTTAACCGCCCGGCCCAATGATGACGCTTGGCTTAACCGCCCGGCCCAATGATGACGCTTGGCTTAACCGCCCGGCCCAATGATGACGCTTGGCTTAACCGCCCGGCCCAATGATGACGCTTGGCTTAACCGCCCGGCCCAATGATGACGCTTGGCTTAACCGCCCGGCCCAATGATGACGCTTGGCTTAACCGCCCGGCCCAATGATGACGCTTGGCTTAACCGCCCTTCCCTCTTGGCTTAACCGCCCGGCCCAATGATGACGCTTGGCTTAACCGCCCGGCCCAATGATTATGCTTGGCTTAACCTCCCGGCCCGCTTGGCTTAACCGCCTGGCCCAATGATGACGCTTGGCTTAACCGCCCAGCTCAATGATGACGCTTGGCTTCAGTGACCGGCCCGCTTGGCTTAACCGCCCGGCCCAATGATGACGCTTGGCTTACCAGCCCGGCCCAATGATAACGCTTGGCTCTACGGCCCGGCCCGCTTGGCTTAACCGCCCGGCCCGTTTCGCTTAACCGCCCGGCCCAATGATGACGCTTGGCTTAACCGCCCGGCCCAATGATGACGCTTGGCTTAACCGTCCGGCCCACTTGGCTTTACCGCCCGGCCCAATGATGACGCTTGGCTTAACCGCCCGGCCCGCTTGGCTTAACCGCCCGGCCCAATGATGACGCTTGGCTTAACCGCCCGGCCCCCTTGGCTTCAGTGCCCGGCCCAATGATGACGCTTGGCTTAACCGCCTGGCCCGCTTGACTTAACCGCCCGGCCCAATGATGACGCTTGGTTTCAGTGCCCGGCCCGCTTGGCTTAACCGCCCGGCCCAATGATAACACTTGGCTTAACCGCCCGGCTCAATGATGACTCTTGGCTTAACCGCCCGGCCCAATGATGACGCTTGGCTTAACCGCCCGGCCCAATGATGACGCTTGGCTTAACCGCCCGGCCCGCTTGGCTTAACTGCCCGGCCCGCTTGGCTTAACCGCCCGGCCCAATGATGACGCTTGGCTTAACCGCCCAGCCCAATGATGACGCTTGGCTTAACCACCCGGCCTGCTTGGCTTCAGTGCCCGGCCCAATGAGGACGCTTGGCTTCAGTGCCCGGCCCAATGATGACGCTTGGCTTAACCGCCCGGCCCGCTTGGCTTCAGTGCCCGGCCCAATGATGACGCTTAGCTTAACCGCCCGGCCCAATGATGACGCTTGGCTTAACCGCCCGGCCAGCTTGGCTTTATCGCTCGGCCCAATGATGACGCTTGGCTTAACCGCCCGGCCCAATGATGACGCTTGGCTTAACCGCCCGGCCCAATGATGACGCTTGGCTTAACCGCCCGGCCCAATGTTGACGCTTGGCTTAACCGCCCGGCCCAATGATGACGCTTGGCTTAACCGCCCGGCCCAATGATGACGCTTGGCTTAACTGCCCGGCCTAATGATGACGCTTGGCTTAACCGCCTGGCCCGCTTGGCTTAACCGCCCGGCCCAATGATGACGCTTGGCTTAACTGCCCGGCCCAATGATTACGCTTGGCTTAACCGCCCGGCCCGCTTGGCTTTAGTGCCCAGCCCAATGATGACGCTTGGCTTAACCGCCCGGCCCGCTTGGCTATAGTGCCCGGCCCAATGATGACGCTTGGCTTAACCGCCCGGCCCGCTTGGCTTCAGTGCCCGGCCCGCTTGGCTTAACCGCCCGGCCCGCTTGGCTTAACCGCCCGGCCCGCTTGGCTTCAGTGCCTGGCCCAATGATGACGCTTGGCTTAACTGCCCGGCCCGCTTGGCTTAATCGCCCGGCCCAATGATAACGCTTGGCTTAACCGCCTGGCCCAATGATGACGCTTGGCTTTTTCCGCCCGGCCCAATGATGACGCTTGGCTTAACCGCCTGGCCTGCTTGGCCTAACCGCCCGGCTTAATGATGACGCTTGGCTTAACCGCCCGGCCCAATGATGACACTTGGCTTAACCGCCCGGTCCGCTAGGCTTTAGTGCCCTGCCCAATGAGGCACTTGGCTAAACCGCCCTGCTTAGTTCCACAAGAAAGACACCTCTAGGACTTTAGGCCTGACTGACTGCCTAGTTTGAAGGACACCTGGAAGGACTGACCAGCTTGAGGGATGCAATGCTTAACTCTTCACTTTGAACGATGCTTGGAATAACCAGGAGGACTAGCACTGCAGAGGGAAGAAACCTGGAAGATTCTAGTTTGTTATGTACCTTGATGGTCGAGTACAGGCGTCCGTCAATTGTACAAATGGTCGGATATCTAGATCTATTCTTTTGGATACCAACCTTTGGGTGGTTCTGGGAGAATAATCTAGAAGACTGGCTCTGCAGAGGGACTCAGCTAGGCTTTTTCTAATCTGCAGTCTTGTTCTTATAGGTTAGTCCAAGATACTTCAGCTGGGGAAAAAAGCAGGATCTCTTCAAGGGAGGTCAGTCTGGAAAGGTGTTCATCAAATGGCTTTTCATGGAGGTTGAGGACCTTAACCGCCTAGCCCGCTTGGCTTCAGTGCCCGGCCCAATGAGGACGCTTGGCTTAATCGCCCGGCCCGCTTGGCTTCAGTGTCCGGCCCACTTGGCTTCATTGCCCGGCCCAATGATAACGCTTGGCTTTGGCTAAACCGCCCGGCCCGCTTGGCTTCAGTGCCCAGCCCAATGATAACGTTTGGCTTAACCGTACGGCCCAATGATGACGCTTGGCTTTATCGCCCGGCCCAATGATGACGCTTGGCTTAACCGCCCGGCCCGCTTGGCTCAACCGCCCGGCCCAATGATGACGTTTGGTTTTACCGCCCGGCCCAATGATGACGCTGGGCTTTACCGCCCGGCCCAATGATGACGCTTGGCTTAACCACCCGGCCCGCTTGGCTTAACCACCCGGCCCGCTTGGCTTAACCGCCCGAGCCAATGATGACGCTTGGCTTAACCGCCCGGCCCAATGATGACGCTTGTCTTAACCGCCCGGCCCAATGATGACGCTTGGCTTAACCGCCCGGCCCGCTTTGCTTAACCGCCCGGCCCAATGATGACGCTTGGCTTAACCGCCCGGCCCGCTTGGCTTAACCGCCCGGCCCTCTTGGCTTAACCGCCCGGCCCAATGATGATGCTTGGCTTAACCGCCCGGCCCGCTTGGCTTAACTGCCCGGCCCAATGATGACGCTTGGCTTTACCGCCCGGCCCAATGATGACGCTTGGCTTAACCGCCCGGCCCGCTTTGCTTAACCGCCCAGCCCGCTTGGCTTAACCGCCCGGCCCAATGATGACGCTTGTCTTTACCGCCCGGCCCAATGATGACGCTTGGCTTAACCGCCCGGCCCAATGATGACGCTTGGCTTAACTGCCCGGCCCAATGATGATGCTTGCCTTAACCGCCCGGCCCGGTTGGCTTAACCGCCCGGCCCAATGATGACGCTTGGCTTAACCGCCCGGCCCAATGATGACGCTTGGCTTAACCGCCCGGCCCAATGATGACGCTTGGCTTAACCGCCCGGCCCAATGATGACGCTTGGCTTAACCGCCCGGCCCAATGATGACGCTTGGCTTAACCGCCCGGCCCAATGATGACGCTTGGCTTAACCGCCCGGCCCACTTGGCTTAACCGCCCGGCCCAATGATGACGCTTGGCTTAACCGCCCGGCCCGCCTCGCTTAACCGCCCGGCCCAATGATGACGCTTGGCTTAACTGCCCGGCCCGCTTGGCTTAACCGCCCGGCCCAATGATGACGCTTGCCTTAACCGCCCGGCCCAATGATGACGCTTGGCTTTACCGCCCGGCCCGCTTGGCTTAACCCCCCGGCCCAATGATGACGCTTGGCTTAACCGCTCGGCCCAATGATGACGCTTGGCTTAACCGCCCGGCCCAATGATGACGCTTGGCTTAACCGCCCGGCCCAATGATTACGCTTGACTTAACCGCCTGGCCCAATGATGACGCTTGGCTTAACCGCCCAGCCCGCTTGGCTTAACTGCCCGGCCCAATGATGACGCTTGGCTTAACCGCCCGGCCCAATGATAACGCTTGGCTTAACCGCCCGGCCCAATGATGACGCTTGGCTTAACCGCCAAGCGTCTTCATTGGGCCGGGCGGTTAAGCCAAGCGTCATCATTGGGCCGGGCGGTTAAGCCAAGCGTCATCATGGGGCCGGGCGGTTAAGCCAAGCGTCATCATGGGGCCGGGCGGTTAAGCCAAGCGTCATCATTGGTCCGGGCGGTTAAGCCAAGCGTCATCATTGGGCCGGGTGGTTAAGCCAAGCGGGCCGGGCGGTTAAGCCAAGCGTCATCATTGGGCCGGGCGGTTAAGCCAAGCGTCATCATTGGGCCGGGCGGTTAAGCCAAGCGTCATCATTGGGCCGGGTGGTTAAGCCAAGCGGGCCGGGCGGTTAAGCCAAGCGTCATCATTGGGCCGGGCGGTTAAGCAAAGCGTCATCATTGGGCCCTGCGGTTAAGCCAAGCGTCATCATTGGGCCGGGCGGTTAAGCCAAGCGTCATCATTGTGCCGGGCGGTTAAGCCAAGCGTCATCATTGGGCCGGGCGGTTAAGCCAAGCGTCATCATTGGGCCGGGCGGTTAAGCCAAGCGTCATCATTGGGCCGGGTGGTTAAGCCAAGCGGGCCGGGCGGTTAAGCCAAGCGTCATCATTGGGCCGGGCGGTTAAGCCAAGTGTCATCATTGGGCCGGGCGGTTAAGCCAAGCGGGCCGGGCGGTTAAGCCAAGCGGGCCGGGCGGTTAAGCCAAGTGTCATCATTGGGCCGGGCTGTTAAGCCAAGCGTCATCATTGGGCCGGGCGGTTAAGCCAAGCGTCATCATATGGCCGGGCGGTTAAGCCAAGCGTCATCATTGGGCCGGGCGGATAAGCCAAGCGTCATCATTGTGCTGGGCGGTTAAGCCAAGCGTCATCATTGGGCCGTGCGGTTAAGCCAAGCATCATTATTGAGCCGGGCGGTTAAGCCGAGCGTCATCATTGGGCCGGGTGGTTAAGCCAAGCGGGCCGGCCCAACCAGGACGCTTGTCTTAACCGCACGGCCCGCGTGGCTTCAGTACCCGGCCCAACCAGGATGCTTGGCTTAACCCGCCCGGCCCGCTTGGCTTTAGTTCCCCGGCCCAATGAAGACGCTTGGCTTTATCTCCCGGCCCGCTTGGCTTCAGTGCCTGGCCCAATAAGGACGCTTGGCTTAATCGCCCAGCCCGGTTGGCTTCAGTGCCTGGCCCAATGAGGACACTTGGCTTAATCGCCCGGCCCGCTTGACTTCAGTGCCCGGCCCAACGATGACGCTCTGCTTAACCGCCCGGCCTGCTTGGCTTCAAGTGCCCGGCTCGAAGATGTCGCTTTGCTTAACCGCCCGGCCAGCTTGGCTTTAGTGCCCAGCCCAACGAGGACGCTTGGCTTAACCGCCCGGCCCGCTTTGCTTCAGTGCCCAGCCCAACGAGGACGCTTGGCTTAACCACTCGGCCCGCTTGGCTTTAGTGCCCGGCCCAATGAGGACGCTTGTCCTTACCCGCCCGGCCCTCTTGGCTTCAGTGCCCGGCCCGAAGATGTCGCTTGGCTTAACCGCCCGGCCCCGCTTGGCTTCAGTGCCCGGCCCAACGAGGACGCTTGGCTTAATTGCCCGGCCCGCTTGGCTTCAGTGCCCGGCTAAATGAGGACGCTTGGTTTAATCGCCCGGCCTGCTTGGCTTCACTGCCTAGCCTGCTTGGCTTCAGTGCCCGGCCAAATGGAGGACGCTTGTCTTACCCGCCCGGCCCTCTTGGCTTCAGTGCCCGGCCCGAAGATGTCGCTTGGCTTAACTCGCCCGGCCCGCTTCGCTTCAGTGCCCGGCCCAACTAGGATGCTTGGCTTAATTGCCCGGCCCCGCTTGGCTTCACTGCCCAGGCCCAATGAGGACGCTTGGCTTAATCGCTCGGCCCGCTTGGCTTCAGTGCCCAGCCCAAATATATATATATTATATATATATATATATATATATATATATATAATATTTGTATATGAGAGAGAGAGAGAGAATTTATTCATGCCTGGCGTTTGGACATTTCATCACCACGCTCTGTCCAATCCACTGCAGGACAAAGGCCTCAGACATGTTCTTATTCATGTCTGGGGTTTGGCCAGTTATCATCCAGACGCTACTCACTGAGGATTGGTGATGGTGGGAGATTATCATCTAATCGCTTACAGCAAACCAACCTAGTAAGGTTGGCCCTGAGTAGTACAGCTTTGCTGGTCATGGCACACCGTCAAGGTAACTCACTCAA
>NC_090739.1:64799035-64809035 GCF_036898095.1 Palaemon carinicauda
CTAATATATATACATATATATGTATGTGTGTATATATATATATATATATATATATGCATATATATGTTCATATATGAATGTATATATACGCATATATATATATATATATATATATATATATATATATATATATATATATACATATATATATGTATATATACACATACATATATACATATATATATATATGTATATATATATGTATATATATATATATATATATATATATGTATATATATATATATATATATATATATATACACGATACACACACACACACACACATATATATATATATATATATATATATATATATATATATATTATATATATATATTGATTTTTTATGTAATAGATCTCAAAGAGTAGTTGTTGATGGCACCATAGTGAGTATAGGAATGTGATATCCGGTGTTTCCACAGGGGTAGTGTTCTTGGCCCATTTCTTTTCATACTATATACACATGACATGTGGTTTGGCCTAGAAAACAAGCTTGTTGCATATGCAGATACTCTCTTTGCATCAATTCCATCCCCTGAATGTAGATCTGGGGTTGGTGAATCCCTTAATAGCGATTTAGCTAAAATTAGTGCATGGTGCAAATTATGGGGTATGAAGTTGATTCCTTACAAAACTCAGAGTATGATTGTAAGTAGGTAAAGGACGGTGGCTCCTCAACATCCGGATCTCAGTATTGATAATGTTTCTTTAAATTTATATGACTTTTAAAATTCTAGGTGTGATTCTCGACAGCAAATTTACTTTCGAGAAACACATTAGGTCTGTCTTCTTCAATTACACAAAAAATTGGCTTATTGAGAAAGTCTTACAACATTTTCGGTGATCAATCTATTCTGAAGAAGTGTTTAAATTCTTTCATTCTACCTTGTTTTGAGTATTGTTCTCATGTCTAGTGTTCAGCTGCTGATTCTCATCTTAATTTGTTGGACAGAATTTTACGGTCTATCAAATTTCTTATTCCTGATCTAGATATTAATCTCTGGCACCGTCGTTCAATTAGTTCATTATGCCTGTTGCATAAGATTTTTCATAACTCTGGCCATCCTTTACATTCAGATCTCCCTGGACAATTCTATGCTGTTCGTAATACTAGGCAGGCAGTTAATTCTAATAGCCAGGCCTTCTCCATCATGAGGCTCAATACTACACAGTATTCTAGAAGTTTTATTCCAGCTGTTTACCAAGTTGTGGAATGATCTTCCTAATCGGGTAGTTGAATCAGTAGAACTTCAAAAGTTCAAAGTTGGAGCAAATGTTTTTATGTTGACGAGGCTGACATGAGTCTTTTTATTGTTTATATATGACATATCTGTTTTTGACGTTGTTAATAATTTATATAGGACATATCTGTTTTGACGCTGTTACTGTTTTTAGAATAATATATTGTTAAATTATTCTCATCATTTATTTATTTCATTTCCTCACTGGGCTATTTTTCCCTGTTGGAGCCCTTGGGGTTATAGCATCTTGCTTTTCCAACTAGGGTTGTAGCTTGGCTAGTAATAATAATAATAATAATAAATATATATGTATATATACATATATATATATATTTATGCATGTTTATATATATATATATATATATATATATATATATATATATATATTACACACATATATATATATATATATATATATATATATATATACACACATATATATATATATATATATATATATATATACAGTATATATATATATGTATATATATACACATATATGTATACACACATATATACATACATACATACATATATATATATATATATATATATATATATATATATATATTATATATATATATATATGTTTATAGTTGGTCACATCACATTATACGTTACGTCATATATTGGCAAATCTATTTCTCTCAGAATTTATATATTTTCTTTTTCATCTCCAGTGATGACCATTGCAAATGCAATCAACAACTATTTCTCAGGTTTGTTTGATGATCTAATCACTTGTCTACGGTGGTAACGATAACTGTACCTAACTCATGAAGATAATTGTGTATATAATTATCTAAAGTGTAAGAACATCTGGAATGCCTGTTTTTCATCACTGGCTCAGATCATCTATTTTCTAGACCTTGTTATATCTTGGGATGGGTATTTCTTATATAATTTAGTTTCTGGTTGGTGGTATCTTATTGCTGTACGTAGCAGGAAACATTTTAATTCCATTTAGTCGTTGCTTTCAACACGGACAGACATCTAATATTCAAGTTCAGATTTTAACATATAATTTTGTCAGTGCCTATTATTTGTTTAAAGTTTTACACAATTCACGAACTATTATGTATTTCTTTAAGTGACAAGGGAGCAATAAATTAGGTACATATCTTTTCTCATAGATATATTGACTAGACAGGCATATTAGCAATATTTGAACACCGGACGGAATATTTGTAAGAAAGTAATGCTTAAAAATTCTAATTTTAGTTCGTCGGTATCTTTAGAAATGAAAAGAGTAAAACAGTGATATCCTGTAAATGAATGGAGAGAGAATGTGGTTTTACATGAAAGCAATTTGAAGCTCTATCCGTAACGCGAAATGTCCAAAGGAGGCATTTCAGCTGTCAACCTGCGAATTTCCATAAATTTCCAGCCCTGCATTCTAATCTTGGAAGCGAACACCTGATTCGGATTTGTGATCCTTTTACATTCTCGGCGACTTGTATTTTCCTACCTGTGGGTTTTCTTGTTTTATTGGCTGCAACTGTATTTTCATTTAGTATTGTTTTGTGTGAAATTTCGAATGTTAAATGCAAATATATATTTCTTCCAAATACTTATCTCAACTTTTGAGTATTTGTGAAAAATAGCATTTGATATGATTTATAGATTCTTCTTCTTCCTAAACGAACTTACCTCTGTAATATATTGAATTAATTTTTATTCTTTTAAGGCATCAAATGATGGTAACAGTTCGAATCACTGCCAATATAAGTGGCCAAGTAAATAAATCCTCTATAAATCTTAATAGTATGAAATATGTTGTAAAAGTACTTATTCATTGAATAATTTTTTGAGTTAGTCTTTTTTTTTATATTAAAATCATCTTTGCAAAGACCATTTTCTTGGTAGCTGCAATTTGTATGAGAATATAGTCCAATTATGATACTTCCCTTTCTTTACCTATATCTTTATCTCTGTTGAGAGAGAGAGAGAGAGAGAGAGAGAGAGAGAGAGAGAGAGAGAGAGAGAGAGAGAGAGGTAATCCTGTAACCAGGTAAAAGTCATTTCCATAGATCGAAATTGGATGAAATGGAGCGGACTGAGCAATAAGAGAGGAAATGGAGATGGAGAATCAATAAATACGATTAGGCAAAAGAGATAGTGGACGTCTTGGAGGAGGATGAGTTGTGGTGGTAGGAGGGGGGTGGGGGTTGGGGGTGGGGGGTGGGGGGGGGGGGTGTTGGCGGGGGGAAACAGTACATTTCAAGAAGACGTCTTTTGTTCGTCCTGGTGAGGGAAGACATTGCTTAGATGTCTTAGATTTGCTTTAGATCAAAGGAATTAAAGCTTTAACGGATTCTTTCCGTTTTATGGATGAATATTCTATTTTTTCACAACACCACTGTGGCTTGTGCTTTGAACGAAAAGACAATACAGTACAATACAATACAAAACAATACAATATAATACAATATAACATGATATGATATAATGTAATATAATATTGCCTTGCTTGGAGCGGATATAGAATGGAATTGAAGGAAAAATTTTCAAACTTCTGTGACGAACTAAGAGTAATGAAAATACTTAAAATAATAATAATCATATTTGAAATAATTAAAACAATGATAATCTAGAATGAAAACTTCAATCAAATAGTCTTACAGAATTGCTCGTTCTTATTAAATCTTGACGATTAGGCAATCAAACCAGAAGTTTTTGGCAGTTGAACACATCAGAAATGTTTCCATCTAGTATTTTGATCTATATTCCTTTCCCTTTGTGCTGCTCTCTTATTATTGCTATTTTTAGGGTATTAAACGTTTATCTATACATCTGTCTATCATTTTAACACAGAGCGATGATATCTACATGAATTACTTTTAATGATGGTCTTGTCTCTCTGATACGTAACTTTTTTGACGTAGCCTATATCCTTTTCTCTGTTGAGAGAGAGAGAGAGAGAGAGAGAGAGAGAGAGAGAGAGAGAGAGAGAGAGAGAGAGAGAGAGAGAGAGAGAGATAATCCTGTGACCGAATAAAAGTCATTTCCATAGATCTGGCGGAGTCGGATACAAACTGGATTGCGAATGAAATTGAACGAAATTGGATGAAATGGAGCGAACTGAGCAATAAGAGAGGAAATGGAGATGGAGAATCAATAAATACGATTAGGCAAAGGAGATGGTGGACGTCTTGAGTCTTGAAGGAGGAAGAGTCGTGTTGGGGGGGGGGGGGGTGAAACAGGGTATTTCAAGAAGACTTTTTGTTCTTCCTGGTGAGGGAAGACTTTGCTTTGATGCCTTGATTTTGCTCTAGGTCAAAGGAATTAAAGCTCTAAACGATTCGAAGTATCGGATGATTCTTTCCAGTTAAAGTCAAATCGTTTTTTTTTGGATAGTCTATGTTCTCACAATATCACTGTGGCTTATGCTTTGAACGAGAATATAATATAATATAATATAATATAATATAATATAATATAATATAATATAATATAATATAATGATATAATATGCTATGAAGCTCTAATATAATATAATATACTATAAAGTACTATAATATAATATAATATAGTATAATATAATATAATATAACATAATGTAATATAATATTGCCCTGTTTGGTGTGGATATAGAATGGAATTTAAGGTAAAAAGATTCAAACTTCTGTGATGAACTCTTTGTATAGTATATGAGGTACAAAAAGTCATGAAAGTACTTAGAATAATAATAATAATAATAATAATAATAATAATAATAATAATAATAATAATAATAATCTGGAATGACATACGTCTATTAAATGGCCTTACAGAAATGTTCCTTCTCATTACATTATGACGACTAGGTACTGAATAAAGAAAATAAAATCAGATGTTTTTGGCAATTGAACACATCAGAAATTTTTCCATCCAGTATTTTGATCTATATTCCTTTCCCTTTGTGCTGCTCTCTTATTTTTGCCTTTTTTTACGATAGAAAACGCTTAACTATACATCTGTCTATCATTTTAACACAGAGCGATGATATCTACACAAATATATTACTTTTAATGATGATGTTTTCTCTCTGATACGTCCCTTTTTGACGTAGCCTATATATATATATATATATATATATATATATATATATATATATATATATATATATATATATACATATATATATATATATATATATATATATATATATACTATATATATACTGTATATGTATAGGTGTATATATATATATATATATATATATATATATATATATATATATATATATATATATATATAATATATATATATATATATATATATATATATATATATATAGAGTAAGAGAGAGAGAGAGAGAGAGAGAGAAAGAGAAAGAGAAAGAGAAAGAGAAAGAGAGAGAGAGAGAGAGAGAGAGAGAGAGAGAGAGAGAGAGAGAGAGAGAGAGAGAGAGGAGAGAGAGATAATCCTGTGACCAGATAAAAGTCATTTCCATAGATCTGGCGGAGTCGGATACAAACTGGATTGCGGAAAGAAATTGAACGAAATTGGATGAAATTGGATGAAATGGAGCGGACTGAGCAATAAGAGAGGAAATGGAGATGGAGAATCAATAAATACGATTAGGCAAAGGAGATGGTGGACGTCTTGAGTCTTGAAGGAGGAAGAGTCGTGGGGGTGGGGCGGTGGAGGACATTTCAAGAAGACGTCTTTTGTTCGTCCTGGTGAGGGAAGACATCGCTTTGATGTCTTGATTTTGCTTTAGATCAAAGGAATTAAAGCTCTAAGCGATTCGAGGTAATGGATAATTCTTTCTAGTTAGTCAAATCGTTTTATTAATTCTTTTCTGTTCTCATAATATAACTGTGGCTTATTAAGACTAGTGCTATGAATGAAAATATAATATTGCCCTACTTGGTGACGATATAGAATGGAATTGAAGGAAAAAAAGGTTCAAACTGCTTTGATGAACACTTTGTGTAGTACATGGGGTACAAAAAGTCACGAAAATACTTAAAACAAAATAATAATAATCATATTTAAGATAATTAAAACAATAGTTATCTAGAATGACTACGTCATTCAAATGGTCTCACAGAAATGCTCCTTCTCATTAAATTTTGACGACTACGTAAAGAATAAAGCAAATCAAATCCGAAGTTTTTGGCTGTTAGACATATCAGAAATGTTTCCATCCAGTATTTTGATTTATATTCCTTGCTTTTTGGGCTACTCTCTTATTGTTGTCATTTTGTTTATAGGAGAAAACGTTTATCTATACGTCTGTCTATTATTTTAATACAGAGCGATGATATCTACATGAATATATTACTTTTAATGTTGACCCTATTTCTCTGATACTTCCCTTTCTTGACGTAGCTTATATCTTTTTCTCTGTTGAGAGAGAGAGAGAGAGAGAGAGAGAGAGAGAGAGAGAGAGAGAGAGAGAGAGAGAGAGAGAGAGAGAGAGAGAGATCCTGTGACCAGATAAAAGTCATTTCCATAGGTCTGGCGAAGTCGGATACAAACTGGATGGCGGAGGAAATTGGAGGAAATTGAGCGAACTGAGCAATAAGAGAGGAAATGGAGATGGAGAATCAATAAAGACGATTAGGCAAAGGAGATGGTTCATGAAGGAGGATGAGTCGTGATGGTGGGAGGGAGAAACAAGGCATTTCAAGAAGTCGTCTTTTCTTCTTCCTGGTGAGGGAAGACATTGCTTTCATGTCTTGATTTGCTTTAGATCAAAGGAATTCAAGCTCTAAGCGATTCGTGTTATCAGATGAGTCTTTCAAGTTAAAGTCAAATCGTTTTATGAATATTTCCTGTTCTTATAATATCACTGTGGCTTATAAAAATGTATATACTATAAATGAAAATATAATATTAGCCCTGTTTGGTGTGGAGATGGAATGGAATTGAAGGAAAAGAGGTTCAAACTGCTGTAGTACATGGGGCACAAAAAGTAATCAAAATACTTGGAATGATAATAATCATATAAAACAAATAATTAAGAATGACATATGTCATTCAAATAGCCTTACAGAAATGTCGTTTTTATTACATCTTGACGAATATGTAATGAATAAATCAAAGCAGATCATAAAATTTTGCCTGTTGAACGTAATATTTTTTCCATACACTATTTTGATTTACATTCCTTGCTTTTTGGGCTGCTCTCTTATTGTTGCCATTTTGTATACAGGAGAAAACGTTTATTAATACATCTATCTTTCATATTATCACATCGATGGTATCCACATAAATATATTCTTATTAATATTGACTAGTTCTTAATTAATTATTAATACTATATAACTTCCTTCTGGCTGGAGTGGATGATGATAGGAAAACCAGCGAATAGGAAAAGTCGGTAGGAAAAGAAATAATCATAACTTGCTGCCGGAAAAAGCTAAATTGAAATTTTTTACGAATTTGACTTTTTAATCAAGATAGTATGATCTAAATATTAGACACGCCATCATCTCTTAATCAGAGAAAGTAACATATATACATATTATGCATTTATATATATATATATATATATATATATATATATATATATATATATATATATATACACACATATATATACACACACATATATATATATATATATATATATATATATATATATATATATATATATATATATATAAAAAATTGGAATTAAAATGCTGGAAGACACATTAGAAGAATTTGAGGACCTAAGCTTCGAAATAAGCTTTTTCCATAACAGATGTCATCATCCGTCACGTCTTTTAAGCCCTTTAACATGAAACTTGAAAACTATCCTTTTGAAATATTTATCGAAACTCACCAAGATTTGAAAGCATCAATATTCTGTGCTACAGTTCCAATGACTAATTTTAAATCAATAGTTCAAATTTCTCAAAACTAATAGTGTCAATCTATAAAACAAATTCTACAATTTGTTCCAGCAATTTGTTTTAGATTTGTTGCTAACACGTGTAATTCCCCAGCGTCCGATAAATCCAGAAAAAATCACATGTACCATTTCATGGATATTGGTGGTATTAGCGGTTTAAAAGGTAATTTAAAAGTGGATCTCTCTCTCTCTCTCTCTCTCTCTCTCTCTCTCTCTCTCTCTCTCTGATACCTGCCCGATCTATATCTATCTATCTATCTATATACATATACATATACTGCATATATGAATATATATATATATATATATATACAATATGTATATATATGTATATATACATATATATATATATATACATATGTATATATGTATATATATATATATATATATATATATATATATATATATGTATATATATTGTATATACTGTATATGTATATATACAATATGTATATATATGTATATATACATACATATATATACATATATATATATATATATATATACATATATATATATATATATATATATATATATATATATATATATATATATATACACACACATATATATGCATATATAGTATGTATGTATGTTTTATGTATGTCTGTATGTATGTATATATTTATGTATGTATGTATGCATTTCCGCACGTTTATGGCGCCAGAATATGGTGCATAACTTGGCTCAAGCTTAGCGGGTTCAAAGTTCGTTCCTTGCTAACCGCCCATCAATTATCCTAGCTGTTAATGAGTGCCAGTGTTCGATGGGCGCAACAAAAAAAAAAAAAAAAAAACGTGGGATCGGTCACCTCATCTTTAGGGAAAGAAGATTTATTTCTTTGGGTGACTACCTATAAATGGGAAACACATATATGATTAAAAATATGCATATATGATTTATTATACATATTTTATCCGTGTTGTAGATTTTTGTCATATGATTTATTTTCATTTAAATGGGGACAGAGAAACTAATGGATTGAATTATGTGTTTATTATAAGTATTTCCAATTGTAGCTAGAAGGGGCACTCGGTAGAGCGCATACCTTCGCCACCACCACTTTTGTCGCTAAGAAAACTGTTGATGTTGTGGGTATATGATCCAAAACACATATCACAAGATAGGCATTTGAATTATGCCCATTTTGGCACTAGTTTCATCCAAATTTTATAAAAATTGGCCAAATATAGCTAAAAGACGTTTTTGACCTTTTCGTGATCTTGGACTTGACTTTTGACTCAGTCCGTCCAAAATCTCATCAAATTATCTTTGGATCATGACCAACCATCCCACCAAATTTCATGAGATTCGGTGAGATAGCTTTTGAGTTATGCGAATCACAAACACACAGACACACATTCAAACAAATAAATACACAAACAAAGGTAATGACATCACCATATCATGTTCTGTATCACAATATAGACAATTGAATTACGCACATTTTGGAATTAGTTTCATGCAAATCAAATAAAAATTTCATGATATTCGGTTAAACAGTTTTTGAGTTTTGCGATTCGTTTTTATCTTTTCGTGACCTTAGCCATGACTTTTGACCCAATCACTCCTAAAAGCTAATCAAATTGTCCTTGGATCATGGTCAATCATCCCACCAAATTTCATTATATTCGGTCAAACAGTTTTTGAGTTTTGTGATTCGTTTTTTATATTTTCATGACCTTGCCCTTGACTTTTGACCCAATCACTCCCAAAAGCTAATTGTCCTTGGATCATGGGCAATCATCACACCAAATATCATGAGATTTATTCAAATATTTTAAAAGATATGCGAATCACAGACACATATACAGAGAGACATACAAACATATGCCTATCAAAACATAAGTTGGTGAAGGTAATTAAACAGAAAGTCAATATTTTGGAAATATAATTTTGATGTATAAAATCAAATTTTTTTTTTGTATTG
>NC_090739.1:64814035-64839035 GCF_036898095.1 Palaemon carinicauda
TATTTTACGGAGAATTTCCGATTAAAATTAGAGTTTTTCTTAACAGTGTAATATGAGCTAAAATGATAAAAATTACCATTGAGAAAGTTGATGATAAAAATGCTGATTTATTAGAATTTAACCAGAAGGCTTAAGTGCTGCTAAAACTATTTGATGAAAAGTAAAAATGACGAAGGTTCCTAAGATCTGAAAATTAACAATAATGACCACATGGTGCTAGGGCTATCTTGGTTTCTAATACTGTACCAACCGTGTGTCACACAATTGTACATAATTATTTTGTATATATTATGCTTGTATCTGCGCTCTTCCCTCGCACTAAAAAGAACCTGAATGATCATGTCTCCGGTTTTGCTCTGTAACATTGTCTGTCTCTCAAACATGTTATGTCCTGTTGCCTTGATGTTTTGTATATAAAGGAAAGTGTTCCTTAATAAACAACTCAGTTGATTGCTTCCTGCCTTTGAGTTCACAACCCTCTCTAGGCCAGTCACATTGGTGACCCCGGAAGTCGACTCGCTCCCACCGCCTTCCACCCACACCCCCTCGCCCCTTCATCGTTGGTACTATGGCGGACTCTACGGCAGTTGGTGCTGCGGCCTCTCCATTCAAACTTTCATCGTTTGCCAGCGGAGAGGCGTTTGCTTGGTTTCAGCGCGCAGAAGTCCAGTTTCGTATCAGGGGCGTGACTCGCTCAACCACCAAAGCGGATTATGTTCTCGCGGCGATACCCGAGGACACCTTCCCAGAAATATCCGACTGGCTTTGTGAACAAGGAGACACCCCAATAGCGTATGACGCCCTCAAAACATACCTTCTGCAGCAGTACTCGCCATCGCCAGCCGCCCGTATAGCAAAGCTTTTTTCAGCTCTCGCAACAACCGTTAGGGGACCAAAGGGCTTCGCTTGCCCTCAGGGAAATGACCAGTATCGCTTGCCTTCAACCTGCCGCAGACGGCTCTCCTCGTGAGGTGAACCTACTTCGTGCCCTTTGGATACGCCGTTTACCCGAACCTGTACGCGCTGCCATACCCGATGTTGATAGTTTACCCATAAAGGACTTGATGACCAAAGCCGACGCCCTTATGGACAGCCACTTCAAGACCTCCATCAACGCCTCCACCCCTGACGAAGAGGATGCCTATTCAACGTCAACCGAAGCTGACATGAATGCCGTAGGACATACACGCCTACCCCGTGACGTGCCGAAGCAGTGACAAAGCCGCCCACCACCCACCAATTGCTCGCGCCCCAACGAACGACTTCTACAGCCACTTACTACCTACCATCCGCCGCAGTTTTGCTACTACCACTTCAGATTCGGGGCAACCGCAAAGAAATGTGCCAAAAATTGTCAGTGGCCAAAAAACATGTAAGTAGGCCATCGCTTGTGGCGGTGGCCTCCCGTGTTTCTAATCTTTACTTTTTACAGGATGCAGGATCGGGCGTGCGATTTTTGGTAGACACGGGTGCTTGTCGTTCTCTTTTGCCAAGGAAACTCTTCAAGACACGACGTAGTCTGTCTACATCTGCCGACGTCCGCTTGGTAGCTGCCAACGGATATGCGATACCCACCCACGGTTACGAGAACCTCACATTATCGTTCGGAAACGGTAAATTCAATTGGAAGTTTCTCGTTGCTGACGTCACAATGCCAATCCTCGGTACGGATTTCCTCTCTCATTTCCACCTTCTGGTCGATGTCGCCCACCGACGATTGGTCAACGCAGACTCGTACTTGTCGACACCTCTTCAACCCGCCCCCTCTAACCTTACTCTCCACATCAGCGCACCCACGGATGCCTACGCCCACCTCCTCACGTCGTACCCGGAAGTTTTCCGTCCAGAACTTCGCCAAACGCCCACGGTTCCTGCCAAGCACGGTATTTATCACCATATCAAGACGACGGGACCCCCAGTCTTCGCAAAATTCAGACATCTGGCACCGGAACGATTGGCAGCCGCCAAACAGACGTTCGCCAAAATGGAGGAAATGGGCCTTTGCCAAAAGGCCTCCAGCCCATGGTCGTCACCCTTACACATCGTTCTGAAGAAAGACGGCTCCCTCCGTCCGTGCGGGGATTACAGGCGCCTGAACATGCAAACAGAACCGGATCACTACCCCCTCCCAAACATTGCCGACGTGACCTCCTACCTGCACAAAGCAAAGGTTTTCTCTACGCTCGACCGCCATCACCACTCCGTTTGGTACATACACCTTCAATTACTCCGTTTTGGCCTTCGTAATGCTGGGGCAACGTTTCAACGTCTCATGGATGGCATCTTAAGGGACCTCCCTTTCTGTGTATGTTATGTGGACGACATACTTGTGTTCTCCTCCTCAAAAGAGGAACACCTCCGTCACCTGCGCATCGTGCTCGACCGCCTGCAACAAAACGGCCTTGTAGTCCGGTACGACAAGTGTACCTTTGGCGCCAACGAAGTGTCGTTCTTAGGGCACCGTATCACTCCTGAAGGAGTCCATCCCCTCCCTGAGAAGGTAGCAGCCGTTCAGAACTTCCCCGCGCCCTCGACCGTCAAAGCTCTGCAGGAATTCTTGGGCATGATCAACTATTATCATCATTTTCTGCCAGCCATTGCCGCCACTCTTGCTCCCCTCTACGCCTCCCTCAAGGGCAAGCCAAAAGACCTGAAGTGGTGTCCCCTTCAAGAAGCAGCCTTCTGCAATGCAAAGAAGGCCCTATCAACTGCTGCGGCTCTCCCTTTTCCTATCCCACACGCCCCTCTCCTTCTCTCCACTGATGCCAGCGACGTCGCTATTGGTGCAGTACTCGAGCAGGTGGTCAAAGGCTCGCCACGCCCATTGGCCTTCTTCAGCAGAAAACTGTCCAAGGCAGAATCGGGTTATTCTACCTTCGATCGAGAATTGCTGGCAGTGCACTTGGCTGTCCGTCACTTTCGCCACTTCTTAGAAGGTACGCCCTTCATCATTCGCACAGACCACATGCCTCTGGTGCCTGCCTTCACTCGACAGTCTGACGCCTGGTCCGCCCGTCAACGCCGACATCTCTCCGCCGTGGCTGAATACAATTGCACCCTTCAATACATCCCTGGGAAAATGAATCCCGTTGCCGATGCCCTGTCAAGAAACACGTTGGCTGCCGTTCAACTGGGATTGGATTACAACGCCCTGGCTGAAGCCCAACGACAGGATCCAGAGTATCAAGTTTGTAGGACATCCTGCACGTCCCTCCGTTGGGAAGACTTTCCCCTCGAAGACTCCAACACCACCCTCCTCTGTGACGTCAGTACTGGTAGACCGCGACCTTGGATTCCTGCTCCCATGCGCCGACAGGTGTTTGATTTCATTCACAGCCTTTCACATCCCTCGTGCCGTTCTACTGCACAGCTGCTGAAGGAAAAGTTCATTTGGCACGGCATTTCTAAGGATGCTAAGGATTGGGTCCGCACCTGTACTTCTTGCCAAACTTCCAAAGTACATCGACACACGGATTCAGGAGTGGGCACCTTTCCTCAACCTCAGCGTCATTTTGCACACATTCACGTCGACGTTGTAGGCCCCCTACCCACATCACAAGGACATCGTTACCTGTTTACCGTCATCGACCGCGCCACTCGTTGGCCTGAAGCCATTCCCATGGAAACTGCAACGTCCGCCTCATGTACATCTGCCTTACTCTTTGGATGGATTTCAAGATTCGGTATCCCTGAGCATATTACTTCTGACAGGGGAACCACTTTCACCTCTCAATTGTGGACGTCATTAGCGAATCTCCTGGGCATCACCCTACATCAGACAACGGCCTACAACCCAGCTGCCAATGGAATGGTTGAACGTTTTCATCGCACCCTCAAAGCAGCTTTGATGTCCCGCTGCAAGGATTGCAACTGGTTTACTCAGCTTCCCTGGGTCCTCCTGGGACTAAGGACCACTCCTAAAGACGCCCTCGACGTCTCGGCAGCTGAAATGATGTATGGCGACCCGTTGGTCGTCCCTGCCGAATTTTTTCCTTCTACAGCCTCCTCCGATGATCTCCAGCGCATATGTCACGTCGTGGGAAAATTTACTCCGTGCCGCCAGACTTACAAGCCCCCAGCGAAGCATCACATACCAACGGACTTGCACTCTGCAACGCGCGTCTTCCTGCGCAACGACACTAGCAAGCCACCACTAACGCCCCCGTACACGGGCCCTTTCCTTGTGATCCGACGCAGTCCGAAAGCATTCCTACTAAACATTCGGGGCAAAGAAGACTGGGTCTCCATTGATAGTCTAAAACCTGCTTATCTTCTGCCAGATGACCCGCCTACAGTTCGCCTCTCTAGATCAGGGCGCCCTATTTAACATGTACAGTATGTCATTTTTAGGGGGGAGCCATGTACCAACCGTGTGTCACACAATTGTACATAATTATTTTGTATATATTCTGCTTGTATCTGCGCTCTTCCCTCGCACTAAAAAGAACCTGAATGATCATGTCTCCAGTTTTGCTCTGTAACATTGTCTGTCTCTCGAACATGTTATGTCCTGTTGCCTTGATGTTTTGTATATAAAGGAGAGTGTTCCTTAATAAACAACTCAGTTGATTGCTTCCTGCCTTTGAGTTCACAACCCTCTCTCGGTCCGTCACAATACAAATAGATTTTACGGATGGTATTAATATGAATGAAATATCATAATTATCATTTTACCTTAAGAAAATATAAAATGTTTTAGGTAAAGTAATTAACGGAAACTCGTATTCCTAGCATTGTTTCTTACGCCAAAAATGATATAACTGTACAAGATGAAAACCATAATGCGTCTAGTTTTTCATTAACGCAATTGCCAGATAAAGAGCGCTCCAAACCAGGAAGAGAAGAGCGAGGAAGAGAAGGACAAAGAAGAGACGAACAAGAGAAAAAAGTGGAACTCTTTAAACATAACGGGATGTATTAGACTCATTACTCTTCAGAAATCAAAGGAAATATTTTTCCCTTTAAGGTCGGGCAACTTTCTATCAGTGGCTTCACATTTAAAAGCTCAAGCAATGAGGTCTGCCAGAGTTATCCGAGAACATTGCGTAAAAACTCTGTTTGCTTTGAAGTTTTAAAAGGTTCAACTTAAGAGTACTTTGAAATGAGAAGGAACCGACTTGTGTTTCTGCTTTGGCTTGTGTGGCTGAGGCCGAATCTTCTCTATAAATGCTTTCATGAATGCAATTACAAAGAGGAGGGCAGAGGGGAAAATGCAGTAATCGGTGGGGAAGATTATTAAAAGTTTTGATATGAAAAGACTTTACATAAAAAATAACTGGTCGTAATTACTTGTCTTTCACATTTTATTTGAACTATGGAAGATCTGAAATAAATGAATTGGGATATAACAGGATTGAGTGAAATTGGAACGAAAGAATAATAATTTTAATAATTTAAGAAAAATTAATAATTTTCATAATTCCAAAAATAACAACTTTAATGATTTTAAAGATAATGATAATTTTAATGATCTTAATATTTCACGTCTGAGATATCGAGTAAGGTCGCTGCCAATTTTTTTTGATGTAACAAAAATGATATTTCTTAATCACTTCGATTCATTGTTAATAGAGAACTTCTTGGTACGTATGCGTACTCTTGCAGAGGTGTGTAAGAGTTCCCTTAGATATTTAATATGTTTATAATTTTCAAGTTTTATTAGCAACGACCTTAGTAACAACCAATGTTGAGAATTTCATTACTTGCAACACACTTTGGAGTTTGGTATGAGGCATTCAAGTCATAATGAAGTTTGAGAAGCCAATATAAAGGCATTTAGTTAAAACTTATCAGGTATATTAATGAGGCATTTAGCAATCAGTTGTCTTTTCTTATTATCAATGGATAAAGCTGAGAAAATTGTAAAAGGACATTTACATATTCAATGCTCTATACCTTTATCAATGCCGTTAATAATGATATAAATGTGAGTCGAATGATAGATAACTATTATATTCATAAGACAAATCTTGGCATACAATATCAGTACTGGATAACACCTGTGCGCTCTGATTCAAGCAATCAGATGGTGCATTATCACTGTCAGCTATGGCAACGCAACAGAGAGGCGAGGTGAATGCAAGTAAATTTAATTAATAGATAACGAGCCTATATATAAACAGTTGAGAGCAAGAATGACAGAAAAATTGAAATAATATGAAACATACGATGGCAAGCTTAAACAGATTTTCCTATTATCAGTGCTGGAGGGAGCGAGAGGTAAAAGGAAACTACTACAGTGTATGAGCATGTGACACTGATCCATTGAAAATCATAATTAATAAGGTTAAAAAATCTACTGAAACAAGAGTTAGAATATTTTGAGTCTTAAAAAAATTATGATTTTATTTAATCTTAAATTCAATACCCAGACTCTTTCACTCTTAGTATCAACCTTTATTTATAAACCTTTGTTATTAAGACAGAACACTTGATAATAACTTTTGCATGGTAAGGTTCTAATGGTGTTAGCCAACGTGGAATTTTATATGAAGCAGAACGGAATACCTAAGCATCTACATTTTGTATTGCTCTGTTACAGTCAATGGAAACTTCAGGAAAAATGTTGAAAATGTCCCTTGGCAAAGGTATAAGATTTATATTAACATACTAAAGAAAATATGCATTTGATAAAGAAATTCAACGTTAATATACAAAGTCCGGCTGATATTATAGATTGAACCATTAGTTGAACATCATGTTATTCAATCAGATCAAGAAGCACAGGTCCTCTTCATGATCCCGCATAAGATAGATTAATAGACTGATAGATATGTACATAGATAGGTTGATATAAAGATTGATAAGTAATCAGATAGTTAGATAAGCAGATAGGTAGATAACCAGAAATTCTCATAACCTTGAAAGCAGACTGTGAGCCCACTGATAGATGAAGCCCAGCCATCCGATAGGCCGAGTTGTGTATAATTCTGTTGATCATTCTCTTGGCTCGTCTTCATCAACTCTGGCCTGAGTAATCTTGCCCCGTCTGAAGCCTCACTTTGAGAACTAAGAAGTTGGAAGACCGTGTATTTGGAAGGAAAACCATTTCAATGTTGCTATGCAATCTGTCTGCAATGGTGATTTAAATCGGATAGGATTGGAAGTTGACGTATAGTAATAGGAAGGATATTGAGATTAGTCTATGTTAATTTCCAGCTCTGACAATGAAAAAAAACTAGAAATATTAACCAGCTATTCATAATTCTGATATAATCAGCTCCTAGTAACAGGAATGGAATGGGATTTTGCATGATCTTTTGTGCTTGAATTGGTCACAATTATATAATAGTGTAGATCCTGTTGTCTCTTTGAATGAGAATCTAGTCAACATAATTGATAGGCGTATCCCTTCTCGTGTGCTAAGGTACCGAATGAAGGACAAACCGTGGTTCAATGATGATTGTAGACGTGCTTATTTGGAGAAGCAGGAGGCCTATCACCTTTGGAAGGGTAACAGATCAGATTTGACCTGGAACAACTATACTCAGCTTCGAGCTTTTGCTCAGAGAGTTTATGCCTCAACTGAAAAGGAGTACAATTTAATCATAAAAGAAACCCTCTCTGGTACAACTCAGGAACATAAATGGTGGTCTACTCTTAAATCTGCACTCTTTGGTGTAGATGCAGCAGTTCCTCCTTTACTTAAACCAGATGGCTCAGTCACTCACTGTCCAAAGGAAAAGGCAACCCTTTTGGCTGATGTTTTTGACAGTAAACAGAGTAATGAAAAACTTGAACTTCCTCATTCCTGTTTTCCTGAGGCTAAACTAACTAGTTTAGCTTTTCGATCTCGTGAGATTAAAGCTCTGTTGATGGACCTTGATGCTTATGGAGGTGTAGACCCAAATGGTATTTTTCCTTTGTTTTTTATAAAGACAGCAGATTTCTTAGCTCCAAAGTTATCTGTTATTTTGCGCAAGTTAGCAAGAAGAGGAGCTTTTAGCACTTGTTGGAGAATTGGTAATGTTACTCCTCTATGTAAATGTGTTTGTGGTAGCTCAAGTCCCACTGATTACCGCCCAATTTCCATAACTCCCATATTATCTAAAGTTTTTGAACGTCTTCTGGCAAAACGTCTTAATAGGTTTGCTGAAGGTAATCATCTATTCCCTAGTTTGCAATTTGGTTTTCGTAAAGGCCTTGGAGCATGTGATGCCCTTCTTACAATCTCCAATGCAGTACAGAAATCCCTTGATTGTGGTCGTGAAGTTCGTATGATTGGCCTTGATTTTAGTGCTGCCTTTGACCGTGTTAATCATGAGGCCCTTATTTTCAAACTGAAACAGTTGGGAGTGGGTGGGTCGTTTCTTAGCATTATTATTGATTTTTTAAGTAGTAGATCTCAAAGAGTAGTTGTTGATGGGCACCATAGTGAGTATAGGAATGTGATATCCGGTGTTCCACAGGGTAGTGTTCTTGGCCCATTACTTTTCATACTATATACACATGACATGTGGTTTGGCCTAGAAAATAAGCTTGTTGCATATGCAGATGATGCTACTCTCTTTGCATCAATTCCATCCCCTGAATGTAGACCTAGGGTTGGTGAATCCCTTAATAGAGATCTAGCTAAAATTAGTGCATGGTGCAAGTTATGGGGTATGAAGTTGAATCCTAACAAAACTCAAAGTATGATTGTAAGTAGGTCAAGGACGGTGGCTCCTCAACATCCGGATCTCAGTATTGATGATGTTTCTTTAAATTTGTATGACTCTTTCAAAATTTTAGGTGTGATTCTCGACAGCAAATTTACTTTTGAGAAACATATAAGGTCTGTGTCTTCTTCAATTGCACAAAAAATTGGCTTATTGAGAAAGTCTTTTAAGATATTCGGTGATCAATCTATTCTGAAGAAGTGTTTTAATTCTTTTATTCTACCTTGTTTTGAGTATTGTTCTCCTGTCTGGTCTTCAGCTGCTGATTCTCATCTTAATTTGTTGGACAGAAACTTACGGTCTATTAAATTTCTTATTCCTGATCTAGATATTAATCTCTGGCACCGTCGTTCAATTAGTTCATTATGCATGTTGCATAAGATTTTTCATAACTCTGACCATCCTTTACATTCAGATCTCCCTGGACAATTCTATCCTGTTCGTAATACTAGGGTGGCAGTTAATTCTAATAGCCAGGCCTTTTCCATCATAAGACTCAATACTACGCAGTACTCTAGAAGTTTTATTCCAGCTGTTACCAAGTTGTGGAATGATCTTCCTAATCGGGTTGTTGAATCAGTAGAACTTCAAAAGTTCAAAGTTGGAGCAAATGCTTTTTTTGTTGACCAGGCGGACATGAGTCTTTTTATAGTTTATATATGACATATTTGTTTTTGACGTTGTTAATAGTTTATATATGACATATCTGTTATGACGTTGTTACTTTTTTTAGAATGATTTACTGTTAATTTGTTCTCTTCAGTTATTTATTTCCTTATTTCCTTTCCTCACTGGGCTATTTTTCCCTATTGGAGCCCCTGGGCTTATAGCATCTTGCTTTTCCAATTAGGGTTGTAGCTTGGATAGTAATAATAATAATAATAATAATGTCTTGCAGTCTCTTGCAAGTTATTTACAATACGATATAGACCCCTATAAGTCATACATATCTTTCAATTCATATTCTTTCAAACAGATTCTTTTTATGCACTTGACTTACTATCTAAGGCTTTGGGAATAAGTATTCAGTTTCTTGGCATGTCTGAATTTTGTTCATTTAAAACATTAACTTAGTCAACCAGAAAAGAATCCAGTTTTACATTTGCCTGTTCGTTATGGGAGAGAGAGAGAGAGAGAGAGAGAGAGAGAGAGAGAGAGAGAGAGAGAGAGAGAGAGAGATCCATTATAATAATGGCTAATGTATAAATCTTGCTGAAAAAGTCCTGGTTATATTTTATCTGTAGCCTACTCACAATTTGGTGAACTATGTCTGCACAAATTCAAAATATGTTAGTCATACATAAATAGATAGATAGATAGATAGATAGATAGAATGCCCATAACCTCCAGCACACACTATAATTCACTGACAAACGCAAACCATTCGATGGAGAGAGTTGTGTATAATTGTATTAATCCTTCTCGATGTTCCTCTTCATCAACTCCGGCCCGATTAATCTGGCCGCGTCTGAAGGTTCCATTCGGAAACTGGGAAGTTGCAAAGCTGTGTATTCACAGGAGGAAACTATCGCGTTGCCATGCAGTCTGCTTGCAATATTCCTCCAGAGGTTCTGACGGAATTGAGAGTGGAAGTTGAGGCATAGCGATAACGTGGATGTTGAGATGAACAACCGTTGCCAGCTGGCTTTCCTTTGAAGTTTATCAATGCCATAGGCCTCGGTATGGGTGTTTCAAAATTGTTAGTTTTTGAAGATATACTTTTTTGCCTGTTACTAGGAGCTGATTATATCAGAATTATGAATAGCTGGTTAATATTTCTAGTTTTTTTCATTGTCAGAGCTGGAAATAATTTTGTTTTCTATTTGTTTAAATTTTATAGATCGTCTTTAACAGTGGTATCCAAACTTTTCATTGCGATGGTATTTTATACCATTTAACAATTTTTTCTAGAAAAAAAAAAGCTTTTGAATGAATGAGTTAAGATTCAAGATTTTTTAATCGACAGGATATAATTAGAAAATGAAAATTGATAAATATGAAATAATTCTATACTTAAACTGAGAATTTTTTTAGAGCGAACCGATATATAAAAATATACCAAACTCTATGCAAATGAAAAAAGAACCAATTCCTAATTATGTTTACCACTTTCTGTGTAGGAATACGCTAACATCGTGGAAGGTTTATGTTTCGCCATGATCAGAAGAAGCTGTATTAGTCAGGGACACTCTTACTTAACTTTGACGGATGCTTTTCTAGTCCCATACAACAGGGGCACCCCGCTCTCTACAGGACCTCCACTGTCGTTTTACCTTGTTCGTTCAGAGTATTTAACGTTTCATATCACGTATTGTTCATTTACTGTTAAATCGTCACTGCTATACGACTGATGAAATAAGAAAGTATTCAGTTTCCTCTTGAAAGCCTTAATGTCTTCAATCATTCGGATGTCTCGTGGGTGTTTATTATATAGTCTCGGGGCCGCATATTTAAAGGCTCTGGAGCCTACAGTAGACATATATCTAGGTTCCAATAGTTTGAAACCATCTGTAACCAATCTCGTGTTGACACTCATACTAGGTTGGATTGCTGTGAGTGGTCACATGAAAATCTACTATAACCAATACACACTGGCCAGCATGGCAATAAATGGCCAAACCCCAGATATAACTAAGAACATATGTCTGAGGCCTTTGTCCTGCAGTGGACTTAAAAACGGTTCCATTCTTTGTTGTAATTATCTTTAAAAAAACTTTCCGAATTTTGACAAACTTTTACCTTGATGAGTTTTGTGGCGTACAATGAGAAAGGTAAACATCCCTTAAGAAAAAAAAACCTTCAATATAAACAAGACAAATTCAAAATGAATCAGAACTATTGGTGAAGTTCCTTAAAATAACGACTCAAATCTGCACGTTTATAAACAATTCCCGCAATTCCAGAATTAAACTTTTACCAATAAATAATGAAGGCTGCATATGATTAATATAAATGATTAAGTGATGCAAATATGAAGTGCACATAACAACTGGCTCCGTTATTTGGAAGAAAGAAGAATAGTTTTATATCATATTTACATTTATGATGTTTGTGGAGAGTCGAATAGTATAACTTATAGGTCCTAATTTGTATACCTATAATCTATTGAAAAAAGATAAATGTTATTAGTTTTTATCTATTTTTAATGTCAATCTACGAAAAAATAATCATTTAATCTGTTTACAATCTACTTATCTATTTATCTATCTACAAAGGTACTTCCCCAATTTTTGGGTGGTAGAAGACATAAAAAAAGAAACAAAAGGTGACTTTTACTCTCTTCTCTCCTCCCAGTCTGACGAGGGATTCAGCTGAGTTTGGCTAGGGTGCCTCAGCCCACCCTCCCCCGTTATCCACCACAAATAAAGTTTCATATACTGAATCCGCTACTGCTGCTATCGAAAAAAAATTGATATTCTGTAAAAATGTAAACCACCTTTTGAAGAATAACTATCTGTTTATGCTTATATAATTCCGGATACATATTCACTGAAAAAATAGCCTTAAACATGAAAATTAATAGCAATTTTCAATTTATTTCTTTATATACATACTGGCTATTAGTATGCAAGGGCCATGATTCAAGGTAGCTTGCTTATTTGGGACCTTAGGACCAGCAGTCTAGAAACTCTAGATGAGTAAAGATATGACTTGTCAATATTTCTCTTTAGAATAGGTTTTTAATAACACGATTAAATTAACTTCCATTAAAAGACCATGAAGTTTAGGTAAACGTACCACATTTATCTTACTAGAAAAACAAAGGGAAAAACTATTCAGGATATTCTCTATCTACTTAGCGTCGATAACACAATGGGGTAAACCAATGATTACATCAATGTGCTATTATGTAATTTATGGTCCTTTAAAACCCCGTAGCCGATTTGGTAACGTTCTTGACAGGTGAACGCCAGACTGGGATTCGAGTCCCGTTCAAACTCGTTAGTTTCTTTAGCCACTGCAACCTCACCATCTTTGTGAGCTATAAGGATGGGGGTTTTGGGGGAGCCTGTAGGTCTATCTGCTGAGTCATCAGCAGACATTTCCTGGCTCTCCTTGGTCCTAGCTTGTGGGGGGGGGGGGGGGGGGGCACTTGGGTGCTGATTATATGCATATATGGTCGGTCTCTAGGTCATTGCCCTGCTCGATAGGGCAATGTCACTATCCCTTGTCCTGCTATTCATGAGCGGCCTTGAAATGAATGTGGAAATAAAAGTTTCAAAATGAAGACTATGAAGAATTGGTACATTAACTGAAATAGGGCTAAACAATCTCTCTTTATCTTTAGGATTGCCAGAGAGTGTACCTCATAGATAAACTATGGACTATCTTATCGTAATTTACTCATTAACGGAAATCATATGTTATTTACACTGCTATTTGATTCGTAACGAAATATTTGCGAAAAAGTATTCTTTGTAAAGATGGCAGACTATTTTGGAATTTCATGCACAATTGTATTAATGTGTGTATTTACAGGTGCATGTATGCGTGTATGGATAATTAAACTGGAACTTACAAAATTATCCAATTACTTATTTAGACAATATTTACCATATCAAAACTACTATTCTATAGTAGTTAAGAGTTTTGTTTACCCTAAATTTGAGTTCATAGATGTATTGCAAAGGCATATAAAATACGGATACAGTATATGACAACTGCATGGCGTAAAGTCTGCAAAAAGAAATAATGAGTAAATTTAAATCATTCATCTTTCTACATCAAACATTACCAAGGAAAAATATACTAAACATAAAATAGCTATTCAGGACATTTTCCCTGGCTGCGATAAAATGTTCCCCTGCAACCGAGTGATGTGAGCAATAATGCTGCCCTTATTTTCCCTCCCGACCTCCAGATGGCGTTTCCCAGCCGTGCAAACATTACACTAATGGACCTGGTGTGCGTCCACCCAGACGTCCACCTCCGCTGGTAACGGACCCCACCGGACCTCAGCTAATGATAATGTTTTTGTGTTATATATTTCCTGACAGGGTAAGCTTAGATATATTGTGTTCGTGTAATATATTTCCTGACAGGGTAAGCTTAGATATATTGTGTTCGTGTTATATATTTCCTGACAGGGTAAGCTTAGATATATATGATAGTTCATTTACAAATATGCAGCGAATGTTTTTATGTGAACAGGTTTACACAAATCATTTTATAGCTTATTTGTTATTTACAAATATGCAACGAATATTTTTATGTTGAACAGGTTTACTCAAGTTAAATTTATATTTTGTTTATGAAAGATATATTCTAATGTTGTTCCTGTTCTTAAAATATGTAATTTTGATTGTTCATTACTTCTCTTGTAGTTTATTTATTTCCTTTCCTCACTGGGCCATTTTTTCCCGTTAGAGCCCTTGGGCTTATAACATACTTTTCCAACTAGGGTTGTAGCTTAGCTAACAGTAACGATAATGATAATGATAAGGATAAGGATAATGATAATTATCATTAATTAGTATATAGACTACCCGAGTTAGGCCATGTCTACTATAAAGAATGTTGAAAATAGTTGATATAATACTATTAATGCCATTGGATCACAGTCATAGGTTCATAATGCGGAAGTGAAAGGTTCGAAATTTTCATATCTTTTAGGAATACTTTTTTTACAATGAACAGGGAATATTTCGGTTGCCATTCTCTTTAACCATTATATTGTGAAACATTGCCCGTAGTTATACAGAGTTGGCCAGACGAAGAAAGCCCAATTTGAGACCGTATTGAAATATAGATTCCTAATATTTTGAATGTTGAAAACAAATTAATTATTAAAGAAAAATTTAATAGTAATAGTTTAAAGAAAATTCCTTCTTATTTTGTTTCTTATGGCAAGGGTTGAATGCAAAATTAGATTATGCATTTTTTGCTGAGGTACGGTGTTTTTTTTTTGGGCATGAAAAATCAGTTTCAGATTACTTGTTGTCTGATATGAGATTAAGAGAACCAGTTGCAAATCTCTTACTTGAAAAATAAGGAAAATAATAGAAATAAGATATTTCTGCATAAAACAACGCATTTTTATGTATCGTTTGCTTAAGAAAATATCATATTTATATACATAAATTCATACGGATTTTGAATTAGATTTGTAAAAATGGTTTAAAGGACTTGGCTATTCTGATTAACTTCATTAAAGGTTTAAAGGTCACTCATGAATGGCAGAAACAAGGGACATTGAGATTGCATATCAAGCAGGAGAATGCCCTAGAGACTGATCATATATACTGTATTTATATGATCAGCGCCCAAGCCCCTCTCTACCCAAATAGGACCAAGGAGAGCAAGGCAATGGCTGTTGATTACTCAGCAGATATACCTATGGGCTCCACCAAACACACAATCCTTAGCTCACAAGGGTGGTGAGGTTACAGCAACCAAAGGAACCAACGAGTTTGAGTTTGAGAATGTTCTAGAGACTGCCCATATATATATATATATATATATATATATATATATATATATATATATATATATATATATATATATATATATTCAGCGTCCAAGCCCCTCTCCACCCAACATAGTACCAAGAAGGGCCAGGCAATGGCTGTTGATTACTAAGCAGATATACCTATGGCCTCCCCCAAACACCATATCCTTAGCTAACAAGGATGGTGAGGTTGCAGCAACCAAAGGAACCAACAAGTTTGAGCTCCAACCCCAGTTTGGCGATCACCAGTCAGGGATGTTACCCGAGAGAGAGAGAGAGAGAGAGAGAGAGAGAGAGAGAGAGAGAGAGAGAGAGAGAGAGAGAGAGAGAGTCTCACCTGGTCGTACAATGTGGCTAAACTTTTAATTCAAAATTCCCAAGGGGAGCGACTAGTAGCTGTTCTTTATTCTGAACTTTGAGATTTTTCGACGAGTAAAATAATTAGCTCTTTAAATTAAGCCTCTAAAGAGAGAGAGAGAGAGAGAGAGAGAGAGAGAGAGAGAGAGAGAGAGAGAGAGAGAGAGAGTTTCATTGGCAATGTAAATGCTATTACATTTTTATTCTTTTACTATTATAGACCAAGTATTTATTGGTTGTCTAATGTAGTTTTGCTACTTTATTATCAGGTTTTCTTTTATTTAATTCTAACTTGCAAGTCATATATAACTTATGTTAGTTGTCATGAAAATATATAGCTTGCTTATTATAAGCTTATTATAAAGAGACTAGAAAGAAAGATTGATGAAAAGCTGAGAGATGAAGAGGCAACATTTCGAAAAGGTAGAAATTGTTCGGACCAAAATTTCATTTAAAGACATGTTGTACAGCAATGCGTAGAATATAGAAATCTGTTTTTGATGGAATTTGTGGACTATGAAAACGCCTGTGATAATGTGCACCGGCCAATTTTGTGGAGAGTCCTGCATTATTATGGATTTCTTCTTAGTTGTGTAAATTTCATTAAGCCTGTTCACAGCAAGGGCAAAGTTAATGTTAGTGGAGTCCAATCAAATTAATTTCCAGTGAACAGTGGAGTACTCCAATTACATGTGTTGTCACCTATGTTGTTCATCCTCCTCATGGATTTTGTAAGGCATAGAACAGCTGGGGATGGTGAGAAACAATTAGACTGGATTGATAACAGGAAATTAGCTGACCTAGAGTATGCTGATGACGTTGTCCTTATCAGCAGAACACTACAGGATTTGCAATGCTTGCATACCAGAATACATGAAATATCATAAGAGGTTGGGCTCAAGATAAATAGAAGAAAAATAGAGATGATGAGAACAGGATATGCAGTGGAAAATCAGATAGCATTGGAAGGAGAAAGGATTAATGAGGTAGAATCCTTCATATATTTAGGAGCTGTGATCTCTAATACAGGGTCTTTAGAATTGGAGTTTAGGGAAAGAGTAAAAAAAAGCAAATCAGACCATGGCTAGTTAAATGAAATTTGAAATTAAATAGCCTGTCTGTCTGCCTGTCTGTGTTTCCTTAGTAAATTCATTATTCCAAATTCCAAAACTAATTTAAACTGGAGTAGAATCTTAAAAGTTATATTACAACATTCCCTTCCTAATCGTTATCTGAAATATGTCCAGAAGGAGATTTTACGTGAATCTAATTACTTAGGGGAGACAATAATCCTCGGAATTGTGATGCCAGAACAATATGAGATTAATCAAAGTATTTGATACTTGGATTTAATAGAATCTTTCGTCGAGTCGTTTTAGGAAGATGCTACAGCTATTTATTATTCCGAGTGGATGAAAGAGTGCTTCTCGTGCGTGTAATAATCAAGGTTTGGAGAGAGAGAGAGAGAGAGAGAGAGAGAGAGAGAGAGAGAGAGAGAGAGAGAGAGAGAGAGACTTAAATTCTAATAAAAATGACTGAATTCTCTGAATAAAAGTAATTAATTATTTTTACGTGGATTATCTTTGCATAGAGATACATAAATTTATTTAAGAAAAAAATGTTGATAGAAATGTATCATCAGTTAATTCAAGGGAAATTTTAGTTAAGGACTCGTAACGATAATCTTGTAATATGATTTCAACAGACAAAGCTGTAGACAGCTGAGAGGCAATCTCTCGAAACAAGGAAAAGATCATGGCTTCAAAATACTCAATCATTCAGACATCTCCCGTAAAGTCTTAATAGAAAAAGAAAAGCACTGAGAGTGCAGACCTCCACCATGGCAATTTATTTCTCGAAACCAAACTGTTAAATGACCGTAATTTTATTCTTAAATTCTCCGTAAAATATGTACCGTTTTCACGCCATATTTTATTGAATACAGGCGACCGTAATTTTGACCTTACTTTGTTATTATCTCCAACGGTTGGTGACCATAATATCACTCTTTAACATCAATATATCCGTTTTTAAAACGGCAAATGCCTGGAAACATTTATTCCAGGATTTTTACAGTTTATTTACGACAATTTTTTAACAGTGCAGCTTACCTTATGGTTAATTCGATAGACCTTTTGCTCGAACTTGACCTTGATCTTTGACATATGAATCTCAAAATTAAATCACTTCCACGTCTTAACAAAAAACAATTAATCCCTGAAAGTTTCACTACTTTATGAGTGAAATTGTGGTCAGGATGTTACTCACAAACAAATAAACAAATAGACAAACAGAGGAAAAAACATAACCTCCACTTAACTTCGTTTGTGGAGATAACAAGTCTTACTTAACCCTAACTAAATTCTACATAATGATGAGGCTGGTAAAATTGTCCTTATTCCGACACCAATCACATAACAGCTTAATATGACAAAGGCCGGAGAATTAGGCCTAAGAATAGGCTTATCTTGTAAACGAGAGACACACCGAGGATTTTTTTTTTTTTAGAAAAAGCCATAAATTGTCGTAAATTCTCATCTTAAAAGAACAGTTTCAATTAAGGAGACTTCAAAAGTTCCTTTGAAATAAGGGTTTCTTTTTAGAAACGAGGAAAATTAACTAACTACTTCTTTAGGCCTAACTCACGAGAACGTGCCTACAGACAAACATCACATTTCATATACATATAAAAAGTATATGATTACCATTATAATGGTTGTTATTGTCATTGTTATTGGTATTGTTATTGTTTGTGTCATTATTACAATCATCATTCTTATCATTTAAGGTGCAACCCTAGTTTAAAAAAGTAAAATGCTACAAGGCTATTTTAATTTGTAAGAATATTGATGTTGATAGATTTATTATCAGACGCTATATAGTTTAAAGATGTAAAATATTAGAATGAATTAATAAGTATGTTTAAGCACGGCATTCTATGACTGTAATAGGCTAAAAACAATCTTAATAAGATATAATCTGAGTCTTGGAGCTCTCGAATAAACATTGACATCAAAATAACATTGAGTAAATGGTAAATTAATGAGATGAAACTATTGAAATTAAAAAATTAATTGCAAGAAGAATCTTTGTCAAGATAATGGTCAATGGTGCTTTATACTATTGAGGTAGATTTTAATTTCTGAAATAGAGGTTAATACTGATCACACAAGACATCCTTCGACTACAGTGTTCCATCTGCGAGTAAATACCAACCAGTGCGTGGTAAGATAAGAAAACACACGCAGATAAAGTATTATGTGTAAACAGCAAAATTTCTCTTAAGTTAAAAAGCACAGAGAGAGAGAGAGAGAGAGAGAGAGAGAGAGAGAGAGAGAGAGAGAGAGCTGAATGCCTTTAATTCCAAAACATTTCAAATGTAATTCACAGCTGGAGGAATAGCATTCTACTGAAAAAAAAAACACTGAAAACAGAATACAAAAAATATTGATGCAACATTAATATTTTAATAGTTCACATTCACTTAAAATATTGTAACTTGTAAAGAATGGTTTACTCTAGCCTTTGCAACTAGTTACAAGTTATAATATTTAATCATCATCATCATCATCATCAGCTGTTGTTAGTCCAAAGCAGAACAAAGACCTCATATGTTTTTTTTCTTTTCACTTGCGACTGTTTATGGTCTTTCTATGCCAGTTCACACCTGCTTTCGTAGTTCATCAATCCATAGCCTTCTTTTCCTTCTTTTGCTTTTTTGGAATCTCTAGGAACCCATTCTGTTATTTTTAATGTCCTTCCATTTTCTGACATTCTCATTATATGTACTGGCCACGTCCATTTCTTTCCCCTATATGTTGTTGGCATTTTCTCTATTTTAGTTTGCTCTCGTATTCATGTTGCTCTTTTTCTGTCTCTTAGTGTTATTCCCACCACTGTTATTTCCATAGCTCTTTGATTTGGCAAACAGAAAATATTAGGCTACATTTGCAATGTTGTGTGATTGTTTATACTCGACAGCAAGTAATCTTTTTCCACTAACGTTACCGAGGTCGAGTTCCATGTTCCTCCTCATGTTTTTACATCTATCTGTTACCAGCGTTTATTCTAAACGTTCCGATGCTGTATTTCAACTTTTGGTTGATAGAAATAACGTTTTTGAAACTGCACAGCCCATTTTAAACGAACTGCACACTATTCCCGTTTTTGAAATATTTCAATAAAGGTAAATTTTACACATGATTGTGTTCACCCCTTGTTATGTATGTTGAAATAAATTTTTGTTGTGTGTAAAGGATATATCTGAAAGGACGAAATAAAGCATTATTTCTGAGGGAAATAAGGGACGAAATTTGTCTTGAAAATGATTAGGTCAACAAATTGCAAATGAAAAGTATTTTATCAGCACTTATTAACTGATGAAGAATATTTTATCAGCATTGTTATAAGCTATTATTAAAAATGTAGATTTCGATGAAAACTAGAGTGCAAAACAAAAAAATGGTTGATTGTTATAAAAAGTAAGAATATATGTAAGTAGTATGATAACTCTTGGTGTGTGAAGTGTAAAAATTGCCTTATCTTGAAGGAAAAAAAAAAATCATACATCTAACTCTTAAGTTGCTGATATTCAGGCTGTATCGGTCGGAATATGAAGATTGACAAATAATTTACATTGGATATATATAAGTAACAAAAATATGAGCTTGTCCAGAAAGAAAACAGACATTAGACTTGTTGCGCAAGCAAGTGCAGCATCATTGGGCATAATTCATGGGATTTCAGGCTGGAAACGAGCAGCTGTCTAGTGAAGTACATATTACTTATAAGGATACTAGCAATATAATTGAAGAGAATACTCCCTCCAAGGTCACACTACATAGGATAAAATAAGTGGTTATTCTCTAACTCATTTAAGAGGATTTCATAGTTCTGTGGCCCAAACATTTGATCTGTAGAAGTCAACCTCGGTAATCTTACTTATTAGTAAATAGAAATATTAATCTATTAATATGTGATCCCACGAAACGTTTATATCTAGAAATTTTGACCTTCAACCTCTTACTTTAGTATATTTTTTTCTAAAAAGTTAATCATGTCTCCTAATGATTATGTAATTGCACATTCTTATAAAAGAATATTTACCTGTGCTTGATATAATGTCAATAAATAAATAAAAGAAAACTTGAATTACACACAAACAGAGCAATGCAATCAAACTAAGATGTAATTTATACACAAACAGAGCAATGCAATGAAATTAAGATATCTCTCTGTCTCTCTTCATCTCTCTGTCTGTCCCTCTGTCTCTCCCCCCCTCGTTTGATCGCACATAAATTCTCCCCAATCTATCGAGAAAAAAATTTGGCCTCTTATTACTGAAGAATTCTTACTGGTCCCGAGAATTTCGGGTGAATTTTACGTGTGGAGAGATTCCCATTTCCTTGGAATGAGATGTTCTTGTGCCAGAAAAGGCTGCGAGAAAAGTCTATTGACAAATTGGGCCAATTGCAAGAAACGAGCTTCGAAAATGACGTGGTCAATATAGATGAATGAATTTTGGGAAATTATGAAGAGAATGGGAATTCATCAAATGGACCTCGCAATGAATTTTTTCTTAGGTTATATATGATTGCTCAAATAAGTTTAATATATATGTCGGAAGGTAATTCATAAAGAAATTAAGATGAGAAAATGTTAAGACAAAATGTGGTAGTTATTTTAAAGTTTCTTTAATCTAGAAAAATGTATATGTTCGTATATATCTTGAATTCAGGAATACACATATGCGCAAAGAACTCATCTATTTATTTATCTGTACATACGTATATGCCTTTCCTTATATCAATATCTAAATGAAAATATATATGCATCTATATACACATATGTACACATATTTTAGTGATTTTGCAAAACTGGTCTTTCAGCAAAATGCCATACCATTATGAAAAAGACCAAATTCGTGGTCTCATTGTAAATTGATCTAGATATCTGGACATTTTACAAAAAGGACCAGGATTTTGGACTTTTTACAATATTGCCATTAATATAGTTGGTCAGTTTACAAAATGTCTAAACAGCACCTAGTAGCCACATGAAAAAAAAGGTAGTTATATAGGTAGTTGAAATAAGTAAAGTAAACGATAACATATAGCAAACATGAAACAGAACAAGAGTGCAGTTATCAGTATTTATTATACTCTTCTTCTGAAAATCTGTATTTTGGAAAATAGATAAGAAAGTTACGCGGTTATGGGTGAGGAAAAACAAAACAAATAACTTCGAGTTTGTAGTCAATAAATGAATATTTAAAAATCCGAATCACTTTGATGAACTTAAACTTCCTAACATTAAAAAGACACAGAAAGACCGTCGCTTGTTACGAAAATATGATTTTTTTGGTGCCACAGTTGAAAGTATTACAGTTTAAAAAATGCAGAAAAGGAGAGATGAAGATGTGTTCGATATGATCAATGCTGTTCATTGTGCAAGTGAATAATGTAAAAATTTCAATATTTCAAATATAGTTGTATGTACAGTTGTGTGATTAGTGTCACCTGAAAATAACACTATGCAAGTATGCGACAATAAAACCATTTGTCTCAAACATCATGAAATCAAGACATTGTTTAAGACATTTTACAACATTTTCATGGATGTCATCGCTTGTTGCCATGCCGAAACTTTACAATATTTTTACTTTTTTCTATGTCGTAAATTGCGGCCATGTAAATATTCAATCTGTTAGTAATATGACAATTAAATAAGAAAATTTATAGATTATTTTTTATATAATAGTGATATCTGAAACATGGCTAAATGACATAGATATATTATGATATAGTATAAGGTATTTTTATAGTAAGGTAATTATGTGGTGAGGTATCATGATTCAATTGAGGAAAGTTAAATTTCTTATTAAGATATAAACATTTAGTTGATGAGATAGTAAGTTCAATTACCTGGGTACAATTGAGTTATAATTTTTCAATTGCTATTATCATTATTTGTATCAAAATTATACTATAACTTTATTAGATGTTCCTGTGGAACGAGCCAACAGGGATGCTGAAGTAATTTTCGCGCTTTTTCCAGTGGAAGTAAAATACCCGATTTTACTACGAAATTGGAAGATCACCATGTGGGCCCATATATGGACAAAAGAATCGTCTTCGGGGTGGGAAGGTTATATGACCTAAATTCCATAAATCCATCCCCAATCTAGTGAAATTAGTTAATTGACATCCAAATTTTTCAACAAGGATTTCTTCATAAATAATCAACAATCGTAAAGTTAGTGTTCTTAAATATATATAGGATTTTTATTTTCTTGTAAACTCCTTCAAATGGTAATCATGCATGTATTTAATTGAGCAGAGCTCTTGATAGAATTCACTTTGTAGAAATATTTGCCATAATTTTAGGAGAGCTTCTATTTATTCGTACAGTAGCAATAATCTTACCAAAATTAAGAAATTCGCAAATCTTTTCATCAATTTCGTTTTAGGAATGTACAAAATACTCACAACAGCAATAACATTAGAAATTATGATGATAAATAAATTTAGTAATGATAATCATACTGACATGGATAATATTAATGATATTGATAGTGGAATGATTGTTAGCGACCTTGACTTTCATTTGAAGGGCTATGGTTCGATCCCAGAATGAGATAAAAATTTATCATTATTATTAATAATTACAATAATAAGAGATCCAGATTATGAGCAAACCTTCTCATCAAAGGCACAGACGGATAACAGAATTCCTTTTGATTGGTTATTCACACATCTATTCCAGTTTCTGGTTGCTAAAAGAAAACGATCATAATATTAAACAAATAAAAAGTACAAGTAAAGGATTAAAGAACTTGCATAAAATAGTAGAACATATAAGATAGTCCTGGCTAGTACAGGGATAACTTGTTCGCTTAGTATTCGCATGGCATCCGTCCCAGCCCGTGACCGTGAGTTTGAGCTGTTTACTGGGAGTCCACTGCTGTGGTTGGGCATCATAGTAGGGGGTTAGGGTAAGCCAGATTGACGTTCTGGTGAGCAGTTATTCTGATGAAACTGGAATTGAAACCAGACACCTTTAAATTTCAACCTACCTAAAATTTCGCTTCCTGCCAAGTTGACAAACAAGTGTAGCTTGTCTCCTACCCACAAATTACAGACTAGGGAGTTTGAACAACTGTTAAATTCCTTAATGGTCAACTCAAGTTTGACAGACTTAAATCAATTGCTATTGCAAATTAAAGTGTAAAAATTACCTTTAATTTATATCAGGCTCCTCAAATGGTCTTTTCTAACTTGAAATTTTGGTAGGATATAAGCTACTTTTACATATCAAGGTAGAATACATATACACTTAAAAGCATAGTAGGATGCAAGATATAATAGCCAGATAGGCTCTAGTTTTTTTTTTTGCATTCTGTACATCTATTCTATAAGAACTCTCTCTCTCTCTCTCTCTCTCTCTCTCTCTCTCTCTCTCTCTCTCTCTATATATATATATATATATATATATATATAAAATATGCATACAAATGCATATATATGTATATGTATATGTATATGTATATGTATATGTATATATATATTTATATGTATATGTATATGTATATGTATATGTATCTATCCATCCATCTATCTATATGTATATACACACATATATATACACATACATATACTGTATATACACACACATAATGCACACACACATATCTCACACACACATACATCACACAAACACACACACAATATATATATATATATATATATATATATACCTTTTTACCTTTGATGTTATCAGGAAATAGCAGGATCTGGCATAGGTTACTCACGCTTTGTGATTTGAAGTGAACTATTCTTGTCTACGAATCTCATTTGCCAAGTTTATTTCGCTTTAGAAATAAAGATATTTGATACTCACTTTCAAAAGTAAAGACTATTTTAAGTATTTGACGTTGCTTTTTTCACGAATAAAAAAAGTTTTTTTTTTCTTTTTTTTTTTTTACTTTTTTTTTTTAATTCGAGAAGAAGCTAAAGAATTTTTACATCTATCTTAGATATCTTATTCAAATCAAGACTCGCTAATATGGTTACGATACCCAAAACGGAAAACTTCCGCGTTTGCTTTAAAACCAGGAAAATATAGCGAGAGACGAGTTTCAAAGTCAGATTACGCGTCTAATGTATATAAAGAAAACTGATGTAAAGGCTGTGAGTGTCTAAGAAATAGTCGCCGGAATTTTGTCACCCAAAGAAAACTTTGTGCAAAGTGTAATGCAAGATAAAAGGGCTTATGCAATGCGCGAAAGGATGCAGATATACTGTTAACAGCCGGCCCCCTTATGCAGGCCGTGAAAGGCTGCAGATACATTGACACAGGTTTTCTGTTTATTCTCTAAATTAATATTTCTGTCAGTAAAAGTATCTCGTAATACCAATAAATATTCTATTATAATTTTATTACTTTTCCTATTTATTCTACCATTTCTTTCTAGTGTCCTCAGAATTCCTTTTTGTGAGTTGAATTATTATATACTCACCACATGCATATAAATTATTAA
>NC_090739.1:64844035-64854035 GCF_036898095.1 Palaemon carinicauda
TCTACCTTCTACAAACTACTACTGGCTATCATTCAGCGCAGAGTTAAACTTAATATTCATTCATTACAATTTACCGATTGAAAATATCTAACTTTCCTCCTTCCCTCCGCTAACTACATGCAGTTACTGAAATCAGGATGTCAGTCTCCGCAGAGTTCAACAAAATTTGGATTCATTTTGATTTACCGGTCAGGTCAAATATATTCAACTTTCACCCTTCCCTTCACAAACTAGTGACTGAAATCTAATGACATTTCCATGAGAGTTCCACAAAGTTTTTATTTATTGTATTTTAGCGATCAAAACTATTTAACCATTATTCTTGCAACATAAAGCTAATTGCTGATACCTGTCTATTAATTCTGGTAGAGATTTAAAAGTTTTCATTACATTTTAACAATGAAAACTATTTAACTATCAATCTTCAAACGAAAACTAATTACTAAAACATCGATGTTATTTGCCACACGAATCCAGAAAATTTTGATTTATTATGATTTAAAGGTTAAAACTATTCAACTATAGCTCTCCTCAACACAAACTGGATACTGAAATCTGGATGTGATGTCTCGCAGAATTCCACAAATATTGATTTTGATATAATTTAACCATGGAAACTATCTAATGATTGCTTTTAACGCCAGAAGCTAGTTACTGAAACATAGATGTCATTTCCCATAGAATTCTTAAATGAATTCATAGATCGAAATAATTTAAATATAATTGTCTACTCTGAGCAAGTAATTGAAATGTGGGTTATAATATTCCGCAGAGTTTAAAATTTTAATACAGTAATATAATAATCTAACTGGAAACCATCTAATTATTGTATCTCCAACAGAGGTTGGTAACTAATTGATGTCATTTCATGTAGAGTTCCACAAAGTTCTAGACTAGAATGAATTAATGTTCGAAACTATTTAACTATTGCTCTCCCAACTACAATCTAATTACAGAAACCTTGATGTCATTCCCATCAGAGTTCAAAACAATTTTCATCCAGAAAAATTTAACGATGGGAGCCATATAACTATCACCCTCCCCAACTCAAGCCAGTGACTGAAACCTTGGGTGTTAATTCCTAGTGAGTTCCAAAAATTTTGTTAATTTACTATTTAACGATAAAAACTGAACCTATTGTTATCCCAAACACAAGCCAATTACTGAAACCTGGATATGCAGATGATGCTTCTCTTTACAATTCCATCTCCTGAATGTAGATCTTGGGTTGCTTAGTCCCTTAATAGAGGTATTGCTATAATTAGTGCATGGTGCAAATCATTTACGAAAATTAAAAAAAATCGACTAATTACAGTATAATGATGTTAACTATTTTACTATCTTTCTTCCAGCTATAGGCTAGTTAATGAAACCTCAAAGTGTTTACCAACAGTTTTACAAAATTTCATACAAAATTTGCACATTTTTACCATAAGGGGTACTTGTTTCATAAATAATCTATCTTTTAAGAGAAATGGTTAATATAAAGAGGTCTGTGTTAATTGATAAAGTAATTCGCTATAATCACCAATGACTCCTCATTGAAATTCTACTGAAACTTTTCCAGACAAAAAGGCCAGTGCTGGAGCAGGACCAATTAGAAATAAATCACAATTACAAAATCACTATTGCTTCACCCAAAAGGCTAAGTAAGGACAAGTATAGGTGCTGATAGAGTAAAATGATAAATTATCTATCAACTATCGTCTTTTGACTGAAATTTTAACAATATTTATAAAGAAAGTTATATGTATGCAGAGGAAATTTGTCTTTGAATTATGGAGAACTTAAATGTTTCTTATCACCTATCTAACTATACACGCGCACAGATACATAAAAATATATTCACTTTTGAAAAGCTACATCGACATACACACAAACATACATACCAGAAAATCTACTGATTTTTGCTAAGCTGCAACGACACATATACATATACATACATACATACACACACATATATATATATATATATATAGATATATACACATATGTATGTAGTAAGTATGTATGTATATATGTATGTATGCATGTGTATATATATATATATATATATATATATGTATATTTTTGGGCTCAAGCCATGACGTCCTGATGGAAGGTTCCTTTCGGTAGCTTCCTTTTGTATATTAACTACAAGGATAATCCCAGAGAATTAAACCACAGGTTATCACAGAATTCTTACTTCTGGTGCGAGTATCCTAAAGGTTTCCCTTTAAGACATCGTATATCAACAGGGGACGCATGTATTAACACGCCACATAGCTATCTGCACCCCATATAGAGTTAACACTTCGATTTGGAAAGGTGGAGAATAACTGGGGAGCCGTTCCACAGTTACACTCGTCCGTGGCTACTTTTGGTACTCGAAACGTAAACAAACGGGCGCCATTGCTAAATGACGTCACGTCCGTCCTCATCCTTCTGCTTGTAGCTACCTTGCTTAGACGGATTTCCCCTTGTGCGATTTTCATCGACTTGCATCGCCGTTATGTCTCTACCTTCAGCCTCACCTTCTTCTGGAAAGTTGAGTACCAGGTCCCAGTATTGTTTAAATAAGCTCTGGCCGTAAAGTAACTTATACTTTTCGTAATATTTCGTGTTTTGTGGCGGAGCTGTGCTGCTACCGGACACGCCATTTTATGGCGTCGCTGTTCTCTTGCATGCCTTATTTAGCTAGTCAGAACAGGTTTTTCCGGCCTCTTAACTAATTGATATTGTTAGTTATTTAGTCTTCATAGCTAAGAACTTCATATATCGTGTTTTAACGCTCTATTATCCGGTCATCGTTCGACCCCATACTAGATCGCTAGCTTAGCCCCTAGGCTAGATTGCCTAGCACTTGTGTTCATGCATGATATATTCCAGTGATTCTAGGTTAAGTTATGAAGATAGTGGCATTATTTATCATACTGTTACTGTGATGCAAGTGTTTTTCGCCTTCAGGGACCATATAGGGGACCGGTTTGATTGCGTACCTTTCTAACCTAACCTAAATGTAGGAACCCCTATATGCTCCCTACATCCCCTGCCTACGGGCATTCCCTCTGCGTGGCCATGCTTCCCCTTCTATATAGGGGAATCTTGTCCACAATCAGAGTATTTATCGCTTCTCTGTCTACCTTAAGGGAATGATTCCCCCTTAGGGTTGCGACCGAGAAAGAGGAATGGCTCTGTCCTTCCTCTGTTGCTTATGGTTAGGTTACTTACCCTTCCATGCAACTTGCGATGTGTCTTTCAGCCTACCTAGCATGGGAATTAACACTCCTTATCTAGGTTAGGCCTTGTGGGGGGGGGGGCGCTAGTTCTGTACTTTTATAGTTTGAGACGGTACTCTTGCACCGTTCTCATTCTGGTTACCTACCCTAGGCTAGGGAGCGTCCTCCCTTTCCTTGGTGGCCGTTCTTGTACAGAGCCTCTCCTATGGAATACCCCTCTTCTTCTCCCTCCCCACCTATCCCTTTGGTGTAGGCCAGCCCATACATAGGCTTGCCTATACACATCTGTCCCTAGTCCTACAACTCCTCCCTTGGGTGGAGTGATAGGGCTATCTTGATCTCCTGTTGAGCAGGCCGCTCTGGTACACATACCCTTCATATCGTTCTATGGGGGTAGCCACTGGCAGCGATTTGTCCAACAGGGGGTTCCCCCTCTTGAGTGTACTCTAACCCTCCCTTGGGTTACCCTGGCACCCGGCCGGCTGCCGGCCCCCTGCCATTGGATGCTAGGAGGATCTACTCCTATCATGGGTACACTCTCTCTGGAGGGATGCCGGAGGGGTATGTGGTCTTACCCCTCCAATCCCTTCTTATCTGTCTCTCTGTCTACCCTGGTGCCGGTCCCTTGCCGCCTCTACTGCTGGCGATATCGCCCTACCCTTTGGTGACCCCTCTCTCATAAGATACCCTCCCTCCTCTAAGTCGTCAGCCTTCCGTGTGCCGGGGGGCTCCCGCCTTCCGTCGGCATACAACCGATGACCCCAACCCTCCCTTACCTAGTTTCGGTTGTCCGACTTTCGGGCCGGCCTCCGGCGTGCCGGCATTGATTGCCGGCGGTCTGGGTATACTACCATATACTTCATTATCTTATGAACTGATCACCAAGCCGTCAGCCTTCGGCTGCCGGAGCCTCCGCCTACCGCCGGAGTTCCGCCGCTGTGCCGGCGGTCGCCAAGTTGGTATTATGCTTAGATTCTCAATGTGTCTGTGTTAATGCCTTACACCCTGCTGGAGCGGCCTCCGGCGTGCCTCCGGCCTGCCGGAGCCCTCCGGAGGCACCAAGGGACTTGCACCCCTTCTACTATCTGTCGACAACATGCCGACAGTCCTACACTGCAGCCAGATGGCTTAGCCACTTCTATATATAGGTATTGTCTTACCATTCTACTAGTGGCTGTGCTGTCTTCTTGCACATTACAATTTTCCAGCATTCTCTGTGTGTCTTAGCACGGTCGGTTGCCGAAACCTAGATCTATACGGGGTCTCCCACTACCCTTTTAACCCAAGGAACTGAGTGGTCTCAGTCCCTGATACACCTCGCAGGCAATCTCTGCTAGAACTTAGCTTCTACCCACTATGGTGATCCATGCGGATTTCCGTTTTGTGTCCCTCGGTCACAAATGAAATTGCCTATTGATAAGGTTACGGTAACCGACTGGGCGGGATTCACAAGTATGTGTCTATCTACTTCCTTTCCCGCTCCTATTCGCAAACATTACAATATTCATGAATTATTTAATGTTAGATGAAATTTTGACTACTTAAAATTTAACCTTAGAGTAATGTAAGTCATTCTTATGCCTTCCATATACTCATGATCTCTTTCTTTTACAGGAGGAGTATATGAAGTGTGAACACAACTTCTGTGGAGTGAAACGCCCGGACTTCTACGGGCACAAGGCGTGTCAGACCCACGCTCCCTGCGCCGCTAAGAAAGGCGACCTGAAATTCTGGGACCCGCAGCACTGTACAGTCTGCAAGAGTCGTCTGGTCGAAGCGTTCGACGATCCTCCTTCAGCGGAGGTAAGGGACAACGCTCGGGGAGAAGCTACGCAAGTGGGTGCGTGGCTTCCAGAAGAACGCCACCGGACCGTATCTCGCTACCGAAGATTTGAGGGCCTTGCTATTCCCGAAGGCATCGAAAACCCCAGTGGTCCCTAGTGATCAGATTCCTACCGTCCAGATAGTGGTGGAACCTGATGTTGTCATGGCCCAGTCCATGCATGAGTGCCGTCTAGATTCCGATAACGTGGAACGTATGTCGGAAGTGTCGGAAACAACGGAGAGGAACCTCATGGGCGAGGAGCTCGACTATGAGGAAGATCAGGTGGAATACCCTGATTCGGAGCAAGAGGTCGCTCCCACTCCTACCCCTGCACCAACTCCTACACCGACCGAGGAATCCCTTCCTTCAAGGTCTGCCACCCCGGACCCTATCCCATCAGGCACTCAGGAGGTCTTCAAGATGCTTGAAGCCCTCATGGATAAGAAACTTCGCGAGACCCACGAGCTATATAGATCTAACCTTGGAAGTTTTAAGCAACCGAAAAGGATTTCGGTTAAGGACCTCCCTGCCTGCTTGGATACTAACCCATGGAGGTATGCCGAGCACATGCCGATCACCACGGGCAAGATCTTCATCAGTGAGAAGGTCGGCTCGATCGCGTTGGAAGAAGTGGAGTTCTTCCCGAACTTTTAGGCTTATCCGGACTGTTACGTCTGACCCAGGTCCGAACCGGCCTCTAAAGAAGAGACCGAACCGAAGGAGGTAATTGTGTTCGATCTCTCGAAGGCCAGGCTATGCTAGCCAACACGGTGAAGAGTAGGGGCTTCACCAATTCCAAGATGCCGGCGCTCAGTAAAAAGCACCCAACCTTCGTCGCACCGGACAATGCGACCTTCCCCTTTATTGAAAATGCCTTCACTGCGGTACTGAAAGCATTGGAAGAAGGAAAACCTTGCCCTGTACTGGAGGAGTGCAGGCCCTTCTCCCTGACTACTCCCCCTGATGATAGACACTGGAAAGACGTCCAGTCGACATTCACAGTGGGGAAGCTAGAGCCTGACGTTGCTGGTCGTCAGTTTAATGAGGACCTCCCAAAACTCAACGATCACCTCCTTCGTAGGGAACAAGATATGAAGGAAAGGCTTGCCGCATCAATGTCCCTCCAGGTACAGCTTGAAGTCATGGCCGGTGACATTAGGGTTCCAGACTTCTACATGGTCCTTGCCAAAACGCATTTGGCAACGGTCATGAAGGACCTGTACAGCTTCACTAGGGCTCGCAGAGGCTGTCGTGAATTCGTGTTCGCGAGCGCTACAGTGAGACACGAACCCCGGAGGCTGATTTCCTCCAACATCTGGGGTAAACACCTCTTTCCCTCCTCCCTAGTGAAAGAGATCGCCGACAAAGCCGCCACGGAGAACAGGAACCTTCTCCATAAGTGGGGCATGTCGAAGAAAAGGAAATCCTCTCAGGACGATGGCCCTCAACCTAAGAGGAAACCTCAGAAACCAAAACCCCAACAACGTCAACAGAGACGGCAGTTTCCGGGTTCCGCTACTCCCCAAGTGGCAGCTCAGCCACAACAGACCTTTCAGCTGGTCACCCAACCGATGGTCTCTCAGTCACCGGTCTTCACCCCTGCATTTGAGCAGCAAACCACTACCTTTCGTCCCAAAGGTAGAGGCTCAAGCAGAGGTTCAGGCAGAGATGTGTCTCGCCGTCCCTCCAGAGGCAGAGGAGGAAGGGGAGCTAGCGGCCGAGGTAGCAAACCCTCGGGAAGCCAGAAGCAATGAAGTGCTTCCGGTGGGAGGAAGACTCCGCCAATTCCAGGATCGTTGGACCTTCGATTCCTGGGCACACAGCATCGTCAAGAAGGGACTAGGCTGGAGCTGGACACAACAACCCCCAGCCTTCCAGCAATTCTTCCAACAGTCAACCCCCCTCCTGGAAGAGTACGTCCTATAACTCTTGAACAAGAAGGTGATAAGGAGGGTAAAGTCAACCAGGTTCCAAGGGAGACTATTTTGCGTCCCCAAGAAGGACTCCGACAAACTCAGAGTCATTCTAGACTTATCCCCCCTCAACAAGTTCATTGCGAACAACAAGTTCAAGATGCTGACTCTTCAACAAATACGGACCCTCCTGCCTCAAGGGTCCTACACGGTCTCTATAGTCCTGGTGGATGCCTACTGGCACGTTCCAATGAACCATCACGCTTCCTCCTACCTATGATTTCGACTCCAAAGGAAAAGTTACGCCTCCAGGGCCATGCCCTTCGGGCTCAACGTGGCCCCACGGATCTTCACCAAGCTGGCATACGCCATCGTTCAACAGCTCCGCCTTCGCGGCGTCCAGGTGATGGCCTACCTAGACGACTGGCTGGTCTGGGCGACATCGCCCGAAGATTGTGTACGATCCTGCAACAAAGTCACCCAGTTCCTAGAACACCTGGGATTCAAGATAAACACCAAGAAATCTCGCCTCTCTCCAGCTCAGAAGTTCCAATGGTTAGGAATCCATTGGGATCTTCAGTCACACCGCCTTTCCATCCCACAGAAGAAAAGGAAGGAAATAGCAGGGTCTGTCAAAAAACTGCTGAAATCCAAACGGATCTCAAGATGACAGCAGGAACAAGTTCTAGGCTCTCTACAGTTCACCTCTGTGACAAACCCAGTGCTTCGTGCACAGCTAAAGGATGCCGCGGGAGTCTGGAGACGTTCTGCATCCATCGCTCGAAGAGACCTCAAGAGACGGCTCCCAAACAGACTTCGGTTACTCTTAAAGCCGTGGTCGGAAGCAAAGGCCCTGAAAAGGTCCATTCCTCTTCAACACCCACCTTCATCACTCAACATCCACACGGACGCTTCGCTGGAGGGTTGGGGAGGTCACTCCCACCAACGACAGGTTCAAGGGACATGGTCTCCCCTATTCAAGACGTTTCACATCAACATCTTGGAGGCCATGGCGGTCCTTCTCACTCTGAAGAAACTCTCTCCGCCTCCCTCGATCCAAATCCGTCTGACTCTAGACAACTCGGTGGTAGTCAGATGTCTCAATCGTCAGGGCTCGAGATCGCCCCAGATAAATCAGGTGCTTCTTCCGATCTTCCGTCTGGCAGAAAAGAAGAAATGGCACCTGTCTGCAGTTCACCTACAAGGATTCCACAATGTGACGGCGGACACTCTATCACGGACAAACCCAATAGAGTCGGAATGGTCTCTAGACGCAAGATCCTTCTCCTTCATCTCTCGCCAAGTCCCGGAACTTCAGATCGATCTCTTCGCAACGAGCAACAACAATCAACTTCCTCGTTATGTGGCCCCGTACGAGGACCCCAAGGCAGAAGCATTGGATGCCATGTCACTGGATTGGAACAGATGGTCCAGGATATACCTGTTCCCTCCCACCAACCTTCTGCTGAAAGTCCTCTCCAAACTGAGAACCTTTAAAGGGACAGCGGCCCTAGTGGCTCCCAAGTGGCCCCGGAGCAATTGGTACCCCCTGGTCCTGGAGCTGCAGCCCAAGCTGATCCCCCTCCCAGGCCCAGTTCTCTCTCAGCAAGTACAGAAGTCGACTGTCTTCGCTTCATCACTGAAAGTCAGGGACCTTCATCTCATGATTTTCTCTCCCTAGCCGCGAAGAAAAGGTTTGGGATCTCGAAAAAAAGTCTAGACTTCCTCGAGGAATACAAGACCGAATCCACACGATGGCAATACGAATCATCCTGGAGAAAGTGGGTCTCGTTCGTCAAAGCAAAAAACCCTACGGAAATCACCATTGATTTTTGCATGTCCTTCTTCATTCACCTTCATGGACAAGGCTTAGCAGCCAACACGATTTCTACCTGCAAATCGGCTTTGACTAGACCACTACTGTACGCCTTCCAGATTGATCTGTCCAGCGATATCTTCAATAAACTACCAAAGGCATGCGCTAGACTACGCCCAGCACCTCCGCCAAAACCTATCTCCTGGTCCCTGGACAAGGTGCTCCATTTTGCCTCTAACTTGGACAACGATTCGTGCCCTCTCAAGGATCTGACTCAAAAAGTTATATTCCTTTTTGCTCTCGCCTCGGGAGCCCGAGTCAGCGAAATAGTGGCATTATCAAGAGACGAGGGTCATATCCTGTTCACAGATACAGGAGAACTTACCCTCTTCCCTGATCCGACGTTTCTCGCAAAAAACGAATTACCCACCAAGAGATGGGGCCCCTGGAGAATCTGCCCCCTGAAGGAAGATGTCTCTCTATGTCCAGTAGAGAGTCTCAAGGTCTATCTTCGAAGAACTTCAGACTTTGGTGGAGGCCAACTCTTCAAAGGAGAAACATCGGGTAGCAACCTGTCACTGAAACAACTAAGAGCGAAAATCACCTATTTCATTCGCAGAGCGGATCCTGACAGTACACCTGCAGGTCACGATCCTAGAAAAGTTGCATCTTCTCTGAATTTCTTCCAGAGTATGGATTTCGAAAGCCTCAAGAGCTTCACAGGATGGAAAGCTTCGCGCGTTTTCTTCAAGCACTACGCGAAGCAAGTGCATGAAGTCAAACATTTCGTGGTAGCCGCAGGTAGTGTTATGAAACCTGCAGTTTAACTCTGCATAGAACAGCGAGTTACTTAGGACTTTAACTCTACGGGTTCCTGTGTTGACCCTCGTGTGATACATAGTGATTTCATGGACACTTAGTGTTTCTAATAGACTGTTCTTACCAAGGTGAAATGTCATAGACTTCACATGAGTGCCACATGCCCAAGGGCATGATGTGTTTTTTCCTTTGATAAAGACTGACGTTCCTCTGGAACTTGTGCTTTCTAAATTTTGAAATTTCTTTCAGATTCAAGATTGAAGTCTTCTAATTTCTATGTACATTATTTATTATTGTAAATTAACTTTACATTCCTTATTGCATTTATTACTACTATAACCTGCAATTTATGAAATAAAATGTCTATTTCATTACTTGTGCGTCTCTCTTCGCTCCTATTTACACTATG
>NC_090739.1:64856535-64859035 GCF_036898095.1 Palaemon carinicauda
TTTTGAAGCTTTTGTAACGCAAGAATGATCTGTACATCTTAATTATTCTTATCCGACACATCTTGTGGAATATTGTTGTAGTTAATGAAAAGAATCCATATGTCAAATGTAATTGAGAACCATTAAATGCTTTGAAGTCTCTTTCACGAGGCACTTGTACATTTATGCCTACCTTATCAATAAAGGGTAAGTTCACCTTTCACTTTATGGCTTCCTTCGCTTTCATCTTGCATGAGTGTGATCTTACCCGATAGAAATAAATGATTAATGGAGACTGGGTCCGGAAAAGGACGCAAGGGCTACTTGGAATAAGATTCTCTCTCTCTCTCTCTCTCTCTCTCTCTCTCTCTCTCTCTCTCTCTCTCTCTCTCTCTCTCTCTCTCTCGGTTTATAAATCATTGCGTAAAAATTAAATTATTTATGTTTTATAATAACTTTTTTTATTCTAATTCATAGGCACTACTTTAAATCCTCGGCTGTCTATAAATTTTCAATATACTATCTAATACATTCAGCACATATGCCAAATAATCTTAAATCACCACTGTGAAAATGATTTCTAATCTGTATAATTTTAGACTGAATAACACTTCTCACTAAACTAAAATGGGACATATCTTTAAATATCTTATTTTAGTGAACATTTTATCTCTAGTTCAGAGCACCATAAAATTCTATAAGGGTAAAACCTTTCCCGCTCTTCGCAATTATACACAAAATTGTTCCTGAAAATTATAACCAATTTGTCCTCCCAAATCAATATATATTTATGCTCGTAGTATGTCCTCCATCTTTCTGTTCTCATCAGAAAAAAATATGTCCCTAAAGAAAAAGATTTCTGTTTTTTTAAAGGCATTGAGAAATTTAATGGACCTTCTAATAAAACAAATGACTTGCAACAATTGAGATCAAACATAAAATCAAAAGATTGTTCATAGTGTAACTGCAAATAGATGATATATGAAACAGCTTGGTTAATGTAAGTAAAATAGGAATAACATGATATAGTTTCAGAAAAAAAAATCATACGAGTGAGTGACTGCAAGCGTGAGAGCGAGTGAGTGAGAGCGAGTGCTAGCGAGGGAGCGAGCGAGCACGAGTGAGAGAGAGTGAGTGAGAGCGATCGAGTGAGTAAGAGTGAGTGAGAAAATTATATTCCAAGCAGCCTTTGTATCATAAGAGAGAGAGAGAGAGAGAGAGAGAGAGAGAGAGAGAGAGAGAGAGAGAGAGAGAGACCTTCAGATTCATGGTTAAGATAAATGAACCATGAGAATATAAACATGGGTAACGTTTTTATCTCTAGCTAGAGGGGATATTGATTGAAAAATAAGAAAAAATTATCGATTATAATAAAAGATGGGGATCACTTAAAGGCTATGGTATGATTCTTTGGAATCTGATGAATTAGAAAAGATAACAGAACCATTTACTTTTAAACAATATTATCTCCTAAAAAAGACATAGATTTGTAGAATTTTAATTCATTGGTCTTTTGCATGGGATGCAAAATTTACACCACTGCACTGAGAAAGGGATGATACGAATATTTTCATGTAATTGAATGATATAGTTTGAAAAAAACAATATGAACTATAAAACAATAACATATATCATTGCACTGACTTTCTTTGTAATGGCTGATTTGCTTAATATCACAGAAACTAAACCAGTAATAGTTTCATAAAGCAAATGGCATACTAACCTAACCGAATATACTGTATTGCCAAGGTATTCTTCGCTAGCACAGTTGTTATTATTATTATTATTATTATTATTATTATTATTATTATTATTATTATTATTATTATTATTACTACTTGCTAAGCTACAACCTTAATTGGAAAAGCAGAATTCCACAAGCCCAGGGGCCCCAACAGGGAAAATAGCCCAGTGAGGAAAGGAAACAAGGAAGAATAAAATATCTTAAGAATAGTAACAACATCAAAATAAATATTTTCTGTATAATCTATAAAACCTTTAACAAAACAAGAAGAGAAATTATATAGAATAGTGTGCCAGAGTGTACCTTCAAGCAAGAGAACTCTAACCCAAGACAGTGGAAGACCATGGTACAGAGGCTATGTCACTACCAAAGACTAGAGGACAATGGTTTGATTTCGGAGTGTCCTTCTCCTGGAATAGCTGCTTACTATAGCTAAAGAGTCTCTTCTACCATTACCAAGAGGAAAGTAGCCACTGAACAATTACAGTGCAGTAGTTAACCCCTTGGGTGAAGATGAATTGTTTGGTAATCTCAGTGTTGTCAGGTGTATGAGGACAGAAGAGAATCTGTAAAGAACAGGCCAGACGATTTGGTGTATGTATAGGGCCTATACATACACCAAATCGTCTGGCCTGTTCTATACTATAGGCAAAGAGAAAGTGAACCGTAACCAGAAAGAAGGATCCAATGAAATACTGTCTGGTCAGTCAAAGGACCCCATAACTCACTAGTGCGTGTGCCTGGTGCTTGGTGCCCTGGCCAAAGAATATAAAGTCC
>NC_090739.1:64869035-64876535 GCF_036898095.1 Palaemon carinicauda
AGTTCACTAATGATGGTATACATTTAATAAATTATTGGAAAGGAAAAATTATTGATGACATATTTGTAAAACTGAAATGTTGAAGCTCTGAATTAATTTGGTAGGACTAGCATATTTAATAACATAGGTATAAGTTATGGCATCGACGACATTGCATTCACTCCATAGACTATATGCATCATAAGAAGAATAGAGTGCTATATTCTGTAACTTTCTCAGCTTATTGTATAATTAACAAACCTCTTTAATATAATCCAATAGATATAAAGAAGATATTACAAGACATTTTTTGACTGCAAGACAAAACCTCTCATGAAAGGTGAAATGCGAGACGCGCATAAAGAAGTAGAAACTTTTGAACAAAAACTATTTTAATGAAATGAAAGAAACTGATTAAAAGTGTTAAGTACAGTATATACATGCCATTAAAATATAATTCATATTTGAATGCATCCAAGACCAAAAAGACTATTTTATTTCACACTACAAAAGTACTTTTAATGATTTTGATATCAATACTGGTTTACAGTACATGAACCTATCATTCTGACTAGTTATACATACATACATACATACATACATACATACACACCCCTGAACTTGGAAAATACTCTTGCAAATAAATATTCTGCTACCTTTTTTTATCTCTTGAACAGGTAAATGATATCAATCCAGAAAATGTTTCTCATAAATACATAGTGGATGATAAAAGTTAAAAAATTCCTGTTATGAAGGGATAGCATAAAAACCTCTCTCATTTAAATCATATACGCTTGGATAGTTCAGATAAATAGTTTTTTATTTTTCATTTCAATTAAAATTTCGATGGAATATTTGCATATCATCAAGCGTGTCCATCAATTATTCCAATAACGAGAGAGAGAGAGAGAGAGAGAGAGAGAGAGAGAGAGAGAGAGAGAGAGAGAGAGAGAGAGAGAGAGAGAGAGAGAGAGAGAGAGAGAGATAAAGCTAGCTTTATATTTGTGATTATAGCGTAAAATAGAAACAGTGAACTGAAAGAGACGCATGTGACGAATATGACTATATTCTTAAACATTACATTTTAAAACTGTTCTATATTCTAAGGAATCTCAGTTAGGAATAAGAATATTAGGAAAACGGGATTAAGTGAACTATTTTACTTTCATACACATACTATTCAATATATATATATATATATATATATATATATATATATATATATATATATATATATATATATACAATAATAAGCCAAAATGAGTTACGACTAACCTTATAGGCTGTAAATTTAGAACACAAATCCTTTACGTTATTTTTTGACTCTGGCAGTCCACGTAATATCATGGATTTGAGGACACATCATTTGTTGTTTTCGAACTTTCTGATAGAAAAATCCGGAGTTAGACTCTCGGGTATAGGAAATAATGAATTAAATGTCATAGGCATAACTCATGTTCAATTCAAAGTCGGTAAACGCACGTTTGCCGATACATTTGTTGTTGTACAAAACATTGATATGTATCCAGCTGTAATTATAGGATACCCATCTATGGGAAATCAAAACATTATCTTAGCCCCTGCCAAGCACGGCGTGTATATCAAAGGGAAATTCTATAAGTCTTCTAATACCTTAAAATCAGTTTTGGATAAAAAGGAGACGAAAAATGTAACCGTAACGTACGTTGAAGAACCAATAACTTGTCTCACTAATAAAGAAATAATATACGCGACCCAGCAGAATTCTCGTTCACCCGTAATATCATCTTGCACGCAATCTATAGAGCCAAACGTACCTTCGAATTTGATAGTGCAAATAAAGAAAACATTACCGGGATCTGAAATATTAATCCTTTCCGACACTTTGAAAACTAACGGATTGTCTGTCACACAAGCTATTTATACAGTAGGCTCACATCAAAAATGTAATATTGAAGTGTGTAATCATTTAAATAACACTTTAGTAATTCACAAAAATCAACATATCTTGGATGTAGAAGTTTATAAACATCGTATTCTTACCGTTGCTGAAATCAATCACTCTCAATCAGTTGCGGATGAATCCCTTTTGCAATCTATTAAAAATAAAATCAATAAAGACATTCAAGACGAAGAAATTCAGCAGAAAATTTTTGGACTTTTAACTAAATATCATGATGTTTTTTCCACTACGGATGGATCCTTAGGAAAAACAGATGTGATCGAGCATCAAATAAGGTTAAAGGACAAGCAGAAAATTATCTATGTACCCTCGTACAGACTCCCTATGAAATTCCAGAATGAAATAAATGATGAAGTAGGTAAAATGCTAGAAGAAGGAGTCATTAGGAAATCAAACAGCCCTTATAATTTTCCATTAATAGTTGTACCGAAAAAAGATCGAACATGGCGTATCTGCGTAGACTTCCGTCGACTAAACGAGGAGACAATCCCTGATTGATTCCCAGTGCCATGTACTGACGATATTTTGTCTTTGTTAGGTCGGAATAAATATTTTACCAGTTTGGACTTACTTAAAGGCTTTCACCAGATATCATTAGAAGAAGATAGTATCCCATACACAGCCTTCAGCACAGCCAGGGGACATTATGAATTTTTACGGATGCCTTTTGGTTTACGTTGTGCTCCTATAACATTTACAAGAATGATTAACCTAGTGTTTGGAGACTTGTTAGGGGATATATTGCATGCCTATATGGATGATCTTGTAATCTTTTCCAACACCTTAGAAGAACATCTACGTAAGTTAGAACTAGTACTACAGAGATTAAGACAACATAACTTAAGGGTAAAGATTAGTAAGTGTGAATTTTTCAAAACAGAATTAATATATTTGGGTTTCATGGTGTCAAACCAAGGTCTTAAAGTAGTCCATGATAAGGTGTCGGCTATACGTAATTTTCCCATACCTACTAATGTCAAGGGAATACAGCAATTTCTGGGTTATAGTGGATAATACAGGCGTTTTATACGCAACTATTCAATAAAAGCCGCTCCTTTAACTGATCTTACGAAGAAGGGCGTAGATTTCATATGGTCTGAGCATCATCAACAGGCGTTTAATACCTTGAAAGATGAACTGTGTAGTTCTCCTATCTTAAAATTTCCTGACTTCGGTAAGGAATTCTTCATTGCAACAGACGCCTCAGACTTAGGAGTAGGAGGGGTATTGCTTCAGCAATATGATAAACAATTTTTCCCGATAGCTTTTTATTCTCAAAAACTGAGAACTTCCGAAAGTAAGTATGCAGTAATAGACAAGGAAGGGCTAGCTATTGTTAATTCACTAGTGCATTTTAAGTTCATAATTTACGGTTATCCCGTTAAGGTTCTTACTGACCATAAACCACTAACCGAGTTCTTTAAAGGCTTCAACCACAGCCCTAAACGAACTCGGTGGCATTTGATCATTCAAGATTTTGGCGCAAGAATCGGATATTTACCTGGGAAAGCAAATAACATTGCGGATGCATTATCACGCAACCCCGTGTCAGCTTGTACGGAGCCTTTAGCTGAATTAATAGATATATCAACATCCATGCCTATTGTTAAAACGATATCTGAACAAGAAGATTTAGGCTGGAGCGCTGAATTATTACAGACTGAGCAAAGAAGAGATCAGAAAATAGAAACAATTATAAATGCTTTGAAAGGCAATCATAAGGAAAAGGGATATATAAAGTATAAGCAGCAGAATTATATAATCAAAGATAATATTCTGTGTAGGACTGTGACAAGGAAAACCCGCAATACACCACATGTAACTAACGACCAGGTAGTAGTACCAATCTCACTTATTTCCACTGTCCTGAATTGGTTGCATGCAAATCCATTACATGGACACCCGAAGTTCTCAATGTCACAGAAAGCCAAATCATTGTTTTATTGGCATACGATGCTTACAGATATAAAAAGACACATAGCTAATAGTCACACATGTCAGGAAAACAAAGGGCATACGAAAACACCTGTCAGCCTAGGGGCTTATCCCGTGCCCAGTCAACCCTTTGAAAGAATACATTTAGATTTGTTAACAGGATTTTACGAGTCAGACAGAGGAAATAAGCACCTCTTAGTAATTATAGATGCTTTAACTCGATATACAGAACTAATAACGCTTAAAACTAAAACTGCGATTGAATGCGCTAAGAAGTTTTATGAGTGTTACATTTGTAAACATGGAATTCCACTCATGATAATCTCAGACTCGGGTGGTGAATTTAGTAATCACTTTCTTGCCTCATTGTGAGAATTCCTTAGCATAAAGAAAATAAATACCATGATATATCACCCAGAGTCGAATGGGCTAGTGGAAAGAGCAAATATGAAGGTTTTAAATATATTAAGAGTAACACTAGGGGGATCAGACCCCAACTGGGATATTGCAATACCTGCGGCACTGAGTACTCTGAATCATTCATATCATATATCAATTAAAATGTCACCGCATGAAGCATTGTATGGTACCCCAGTTAGAACGCCTTTCCATGTATTAACGCCTACAACTAATCTATCAAATCCTTTAAAAGAATGTATAAATGCAAGCAAAAGTCGATATGATATCCTTCGAAAGAATTTAGAAGAATCACAAATCATAATGAAAAGGAATCATGATAAAATAGCGAAGCCAACTAAAACATATACTGTGGGTGATAATGTATATATACAGATAAATGTACGTAAAGGACTCAATTATAAACTAACACCTAAGTTTGAAGGCCCATTTAACATTTTGGAAACATTAACGGCCAATAGGTTTAGAGTTCAAAACGTATCCCAACCTACGGATGAGAGAATAGTACCATTGGCTCACATAAGAAATAAAAAAAAAAAAAAAAAAAAAAAAAAAAGAGGGAAAGAAGTGAGGGAAAAAATTTTATTTGTGTGATTAAAAGTTTTCTTCTTAATACAGGAGTAATTACATATATTTTTCTCGTTACAGGTTTCCAAGATGAATTTTTTGTTGTTGGGAGTGATATTGTTCGCTCAGACATTTTTCTCGTGTGGGATGAGCTCTAAAACTAAAAGTATAGATTTTAAATATGGCACTATAGTTGAAAGACAAGAAGACGTTTTTATTACATCAAGCAACGTAGTTGTCGAAGTGAATATGCAAGCAATTTTTCTTCCAGAGAATGATGTCACTAGCTTAAAAAGCGCCATCTTAAGGTTTGCTGTCTCATTAGATGAGTTGCATAGAAGACATTTTCATTTAACTACAGAGAGTTCGCTTGGATCGACACTAAACGTTGCAGAGATGCTATCTGATGACTTGCAAAATAAGACTTACGAGACAGAATCTTTGGCTCGTGACCTTTTGATGTGGACTGTAGGACACGAACATAAAGAAAGACGAAATTCGTTTATTTTTGCTGCATTAAACATCTTTGGGTCTGTTGCAAATTTAGGTTTAGGAATTTCCAATTGTCTTAAGATTAGTAATCAAAATAAAGAAATGGAGTTCTTGACTCATGAAGATGAATTGATTATATCAGAACTAAGGAATCAGTTAGCTTCAATCAATCAAATTATGGATTTAGTAAATGAACATTCCAGTAATATCAGTCAGATTATGGAAGTACAGGATTTGTTGGCAACGTTAACGTATTATGATTCAAAGATAGATCACATACATAACAGAATTGCACATTTCATTGAGAAATCCAAGGATTATGTAGAAGCTATCACGTTAGCAACTAAAGGTGTACTGTCGCCCCATTTGTTGCCTATAAAATACTTAAAGTTAGTTCTGGAGAACGGAAGGGATAAACTAGGCTATTTTCCTTTGTTAGGCGAACGTAGGTTAGAATTTTATTACAGCCTAATTACAGTAAGCGTTGAAAATAACAAGATTATGATTACAATTCCCTTTGATTCTTCTGATGCCTGGCAATCTTACAGGATATCACCATTTCCGACTTTCATGACGAATCACTCAAATCCAGTAATATCCAGTTTGACAGGACACGTATTGATTTCCCCAGACAAGGAAACATATACGGTCATTAAAGACTTAAATCAATTAACTCACTGTTCAGACGCAATGGATAGAAAAATATGTACAGCTGACTCATTTGAATTCCATAAAAACTTAATGGATTCATGCGAGTTAGGTATAGTGCTAGATGGTGCTCTCTCCCATACAAGTGAAAATTGTCTGGGTAAGCTTTATTCCTTTGACAATAATGAGTTCAATTTCAGACTGAACAATGGCTCGTGGATACGATACGACAAGGACGGCTTCAATGTATCATGCCCGGACGGATCCATGCCCTTTGCAAACATCTTTGTTGCAGCAGATGGTTGTATCGGGACTTCCCCTAATTCCATGGTGACCGGGGTAAGGACTATCATCAGAGAACGAGCCTACTTCGCGAACTTCACGTGGACGTCTACAATGCCATCACTACCTCTCCCATACAACAAACAGGTAGCCAAGCTGTTGATGAAATTGACCGAGATGGACCACCTGTCACCGACTTATAAGGAGTTTCTTCACCCCATACTACTAGCAGGATTAGGTGTGACGGTGATGGTATTTATCTCCATGAACATCCTTGTTTGGCGTAGGTTACGGAACAGTTGGCAGCTAAAACAGAACGTTTTGCCATGTCAAAACTCCTTATTTAATTCAGTTTAAAGCCGTTTGAAGTGGCCACCTCATTCGCTAAAGGAGTAAAATGGTCTGGAAATAGTGTGTGTACGAAAAGCAGTTAGTACGCTAGTAATATGTAATTGAAGAAATTATAGAACATTTGCATTGTTAAAAATACATTTAAAAACCATTTAAAAAATAAATCTTTTTCTCCCGGCATCTAATAAGATATGTAAGCCGGAATGTTAAAAGAAAAGAGAAAAAAAAATAACAGAATCTATAGGCATCTAATAAAATATATAAGCCCCATATATAAATATATATATATATATATATATATATATATATATATATATATATATATATATATATATATATATATATATACATACACATATATATATATATATATATATATATATATATATATATATATGTACGAAACCGTGGTACGTGTACATACCAGGAATTCGTGTTTGTGCACTTAAATTGAATCTTTACCAAGGTAACAAATATTTTTATTAATTACCGTATTGTAATAATCTATATTTCTGACAAAGGTAACAATTATTCTTTACAAGTTACCGAATCATATGTATATCAGTATTTTTTTTGGTACCATATAATCATTTGCTAGCAATGTACCATATATGTGATCTGTATTTATCATGCATTTTTTTTTCTTTGCTTTGGTAATATCTTTTCATATGCATTATTGTTATTATTTTTTTTTTATGTGCCTATTTGGACATTCGTCCTCATTTGCTTATGGCTAAAGTTAGACAAAGAATAATACGTATATCCAGTCACACCTAGTAAACATATTTTGGCGTGTTGTTAAATTTTTAGAAAAAAATTGAGATAGCTGGCCGAGCTAATGTAATAGTTAGTTATTATATGTTTAAAACACATGACGTAATATGTCA
>NC_090739.1:64881535-64886535 GCF_036898095.1 Palaemon carinicauda
TCATAAAAAATGGCAATTATGAATAACAAGGTAATGTATTTAAGGATTATCCGATTGATAGGATTTTTTTTCGAATTCTTGCGCATAAAAAGATTTTCCAGAGGTATTTTGATAAGTGATCATTTGCTGTTTACGTTGCTCTAAATAGACTGTGACGGGCCGAGAGAGGGTTGTGAACTCAAAGGCAGGATGCAATCAACTGAGTACTTTATTAAGGAACACTCTCCTTTATATACAAAACCTCAAGGCAACAGGAAAATACATGTTCGAGAAAGTGACAATGTTACAGAGGAAAACCGGAGACATGATTATTCAGGTTCTTTTTAGTGCGAGGGAAGAGCGCAGATACAAGCATAATATATACAAAATAATTTATGTACGATCGTGTGACACACGGTTGGTACATGGCTCCCCCCCTAAAAATGACATACTGTACATGTTAAATAGGGCGCCCTGATCTAGAGAGGCGAACTGTAGGCGGGCCATCTGGCAGAAGATAAGCAGGTTTTAGATGATCAATGGAGACCCAGTCTTCTTTGCCACGAATGTTTAGTAGGAATGCTTTTGGACTGCGTCGGATCACAAGGAAAGGGCCCGTGTAAGGGGGCGTTAGCGGTGACTTGCTAGTGTCGTTGCGCATGAAGACGTGCGTTGCAGAGTGCAAGTCCATTGGTATGTGATGCTTCGCTGGGGGCTTGTAAGTCTGGCGGCATGGAGTAAATTTTCCCACGACGTGACGTATGCGCTGGAGATCGTCGGAGGAGGTTGTAGAAGGAAAAAACTCGGCAGGGACGACCAACGGGTCGCCATACACCATTTCAGCTGCCGAGACGTCGAGGGCGTCTTTAGGAGTGGTCCTTAGTCCCAATTGCAATCCTTGCAGCGGGACATCAAAGCTACTTTGAGGGTGCGATGAAAACGTTCAACCATTCCATTGGCAGCGGGGTTGTAGGCCGTTGTCTGATGTAGGGTGATGCCCAGGAGATTCGCTAATGATGTCCACAATTGAGAGGTGAAAGGGGTTCCCCTGTCAGAAGTAATATGCTCAGGGATACCGAATCTTGAAATCCATCCAGAGAGTAAGGCAGATGTACATGAGGCGGACGTCGCAGTTTCCATGGGAATGGCTTCAGGCCAACGAGTGGAGCGGTCGATGATGGTAAACAGGTAACGATGTCCTTGTGATGTGGGTAGGGGGCCTACAACGTCGACGTGAATGTGTGCGAAACGACGCTGAGGTTGAGGAAAGGTGCCCACTCCTGAATCTGTGTGTCGATGTACTTTGGAAGTTTGGCAAGAAGTACAGGCGCGGACCCAATCCTTAGCATCCTTAGAAATGCCGTGCCAAATGAACTTTGGCTTCAGCAGCTGTGCAGTAGAACGGCACGAGGGATGTGAAAGGCCGTGAATGAAATCAAACACCTGTCGGCGCATGGGAGCTGGAATCCAAGGTCGCGGTCTACCAGTACTGACGTCACAGAGGAGGGTGGTGTTGGAGTCTTCGAGGGGAAAGCCTTCCCAACGGAGGGACGTGCAGGATGTCCTACAAGCTTGATACTCTGGATCCTGTCGTTGGGATTCAGCCAGGGCGTTGTAATCCAATCCAAGTTGAACGGCAGCCAACGTGTTTCTTGACAGGGCATCGGCAACGGGATTCATTTTCCCGGGGACGTATTGAAGGGTGCAATTGTATTCAGCCACGGCGGAGAGATGTCGGCGTTGACGGGCGGACCAGGCATCAGACTGTCGAGTGAAGGCGTGTACCAGAGGCATGTGGTCTGTGCGAATGACGAAGGGCGTACCTTCTAAGAAATGGCGAAAGTGACGGACAGACAAGTGCACCGCCAGCAATTCTCGATCGAAGGTAGAATAACCCGATTCTGCCTTGGACAGTTTTCTGCTGAAGAAGGCCAATGGGCGGGGCGAGCCGTTGACCACCTGCTTGAGTACTGCACCAATAGCGACGTCGCTAGCATCGGTGGAGAGAAGGAGAGGGGCGTGTGGTATAGGAAAAGTGAGAGCCGGAGCAGTTGATAGGGCCTTCTTTGCATTGCAGAAGGCTGCTTCTTGAAGGGGACCCCACTTCAGGTCCTTTGGCTTGCCCTTGAGGGAGGCGTAGAGGCGAGCAAGAGTGGCGGCAATGGCTGGCAGAAAACGGTGATAATAGTTGATCATGTCCAGGAATTCCTGCAGAGCTTTGATGGTCGAGGGCGCGGGGAAGTTCTGAACGGCTGCTACCTTCTTAGGGAGGGGATGGACTCCTTCAGGAGTGATACGGTGCCCTAAGAACGACACTTCGTTGGCGCCAAAGGTACACTTGTCGTACCGGACTACAAGGCCGTTTTGTTGCAGGCGGTCGAGCACGATGCGCAGGTGACGGAGGAGTTCCTCTTTTGAGGAGGAGAACACAAATATGTCCTCCACATAACATACACAGAAAGGGAGGTCCCCTAAGATGCCATCCATGAGACGTTGAAACGTTGCCCCAGCATTACGAAGGCCAAAACAGGAGTAATTGAAGGTGTATGTACCAAACGTAGTGGTGATGGCGGTCTTGGGGATGTCTTCTGGGTTCATAGGCACCTGATAATACCCCTTCAGGAGGTCGAGCGTAGAGAAAACCTTTGCTTTGTGCAGGTAGGAGGTCACGTCGGCAATGTTTGGGAGGGGGTAGTGATCCGGTTCTGTTTGCATGTTCAGGCGCCTGTAATCCCCGCACGGACGGAGGGAGCCGTCTTTCTTCAGAACGATGTGTAAGGGTGACGACCATGGGCTGGAGGCCTTTTGGCAAAGGCCCATTTTCTCCATTTCGGCGAACGTCTGTTTGGCGGCTGCCAATTGTTCCGGTGCCAGACGTCTGAATTTTGCGAAGACTGGGGGTCCCGTCGTCTTGATATGGTGATGAATACCGGGCTTGGCAGGAACTGTGGGCGTTTGGCGAAGTTCTGGACGGAAAACTTCCGGGTACGACGTGAGGAGGTGAGCGTAGGCATCCGTGGGTGCGCTGATGTGGAGAGCGAGGTTAGAGGGGGCGGGTTGAAGAGGTGTCGACAAGTACGAGTCTGCGTTGACCAATCGTCGGTGGGCGACATCGACCAGAAGGTGGAAATGAGAGAGGAAATCCACACCGAGGATTGGCAATGTGACGTCAGCAACGAGAAACTTCCAATTGAATTTACCGTTTCACGAACGATAATGTGAGGCTCTCGTAACCGTAGGTGGGCATCGCAGATCCGTTGGCAGCTACCAAGCGGACGTCGGCAGATGTAGACAGACTACGTCGTGCCTTGAAGAGTTTCCTTGGCAAAAGAGAACGACAAGCACCCGTGTCTACCAAAAATCGCACGCCCGTTCCTGCATCCTGTAAAAAGAAAAGATTAGAAACACGGGAGGCCACCGCCACGAGCAATGGCCTACATACACGTTTTTTGGCCACTGACAATCCTTGGCACATTTCTTCGTGGTTGCCCCGAATCTGAAGTGGTAGCAGCAAAACTGCAGCGGATGGGAGGTAGTAAGTGGCTGTAGAAGTCGTTCGTTGGGGCGTGAGCGAATGGTGGGTGGTGGGCGGCTTTGTCGCTGCTTCGGCACGTCACGGGGTAGGCGTGTATGTCCTACGGCATTCATGTCAGCTTCGGTTGACGTTGAATAGGCATCCTCTTCGTCAGGGGTGGAGGCGTTGATGGAGGTCTTGAAGTGGCTGTCCATAAGGGCGTCGGCTTTGATCATCAAGTCCTTTATGGGTAAACTATCGACATCCGGTATGGCAGTGCGTATAAGTCCGGGTAAACGGCGTATCCAAAGGGCACGAAGTAGGTTCCCCTCACGAGGAGAGCCATCTGCGGCAGGTTGAAGGCGAGCGATACTGGTCATTTCCCTGAGGGCAAGCGAAGCCCTTTGGTCCCCCAACGGTTGTTGTGAGAGCTGAAAAAGCTTTGCTATACGGGCGGCTGGCGACAGCGAGTACTGCTGCAGAAGGTATGTTTTGAGGGCGTCATACGCTATTGGGGTGTCTCCTTGTTCACAAAGCCAGTCGGATATTTCTGGGAAGGTGTCCTCGGGTATCGCTGCGAGAACATAATCCGCTTTGGTGGTTGAGCGAGTCACGCCCCTGATGTGAAACTGGACTTCTGCGAGCTGAAACCAAGCAAACGCCTCTCCGCTGGCAAACGATGAAAGTTTGAATGGAGCGGCCGCAGCCCCAACAGCCGTAGACTCCGCCATAGTACCAACGATGGAGGGGCGAGGGGGTGGGGGTGGAAGGCGGTGGGAGCGAGTCGACTTCCGGGGTCACCAATGTGATGGGCCGAGAGAGGGTTGTGAACTCTAAGGCAGGATGCAATCAACTGAGTACTTTATTAAGGAACACTCTCCTTTATATACAAAACCTCAAGGCAACAGGAAAATACATGTTCGAGAAAGTGACAATGTTACAGAGGAAAACCGGAGACATGATTATTCAGGTTCTTTTTAGTGCGAGGGAAGAGCGCAGATACAAGCATAATATATACAAAATAATTTATGTACGATCGTGTGACACACGGTTGGTACAAGACCATTAGAAGTTTTATTATAAAGACAAAAAAAAAAAAAAAACCTTGTATTCTTGGAAGGTTCAAGCCACTTCTCGAATCTGGTTAAATTATCATTTGCCTCTTAGAAGAGGATAGCAAATATTGCACAGTGATGGGTAGGACTTGTGGTTTCCCTTAATCATATAATATATACATGTGGCCTCCTAGCTAGTACAATAGTAACGTGTTCACTTAGCACTCACATGACAGCAGATCGATCCCAGCCCGGGACAGTAGCTTTAAGCTGTTTAATTGGGAGGCCATTGCTGTGTTTGGCCCCCACAGTGTGGAGTAAGACTTACCAGACTGAGGTTCTGGTGAGCTTCTTTTTTTGATGAAACTAACTGAAACTAGACAACTTTACCTTCATATGTAAAGACCTTCAGATAAAAAGTGCTGGTACCAAAAAGCTAGTGATAAACACGA
>NC_090739.1:64891535-64894035 GCF_036898095.1 Palaemon carinicauda
CATCTTGTTTACCAAATACTCTCCATCTTATGTTTAATATGTCTATCCTAAGTACGTATATTCATTAATAATCTCAAGAGGATAGCCCATAACTCTTATTTGTTGTATCTGCAATTTCATTGAACATTATCTAAGTTTTACTCATATTCATTTTTAGTCCTACATTTGAGATTTCTCTATTCAAACCTTCTATCATCATTAGAAATTACCCCCAGTATTCACTAAACAACTATGTCATCAGAAAATTTTAAGTTGTTAAGGTATTCTCCATTAATTAATTCCTAAGTTTTCTTAATTCTAAAAAAAGGTGTTCTAAACATGCTATGAATAATTTAGGCGATACGGACTCTACCTGTCTAACTCCTTAATCATTCGGAATTTTCCCACTATATATAGTTTTAGGATTGCTGTACTTCCTGTATAGATATCTTCAAGTGTTCTAACACAGGATGCTTCTAATCCTTGTTATTGAGGGGCTTTCATTACTGCTGAGGTTTTGACATTCAATAACTTTCATTTAATTATAAATATATATATATATATATATATATATATATATATATATATATATATATATATATACTATATATATTGCTATATATATACATACACACATATATATATATATATATATATATATATATATATATATATATATATATATATATATATATATACATATTCCTAAAATTTCATTAAAACTTGAATCAAGGAATTAATAACCCTCTTGATAAGCTTAAATTTAATGTTTTTGTTACAAGAAAAGATACTTCATCTAAACACGGCTAAAGATACAGACCCCGCTCTTTATTGGCTAGATACCATAATAGTAAAGGTAATCTTAATAGTAAATAAAATCTGTCATAAAGTAAAAGAGAAAGCAAAACATACACATACACACATATAGTATATATAGTATTATATAGTATATATAGTATTTATATATGTAGTATACATATAGTATATATATAGAATATAGTAAATATATGTATATATATATATATATATATATATATATATATATATATATACAGCATATATATATATATATATATATATATATATATATATATATAGTATAAATATATACATACATATATATGTATATATACATACATGTATATATAAATACATACATATATATATATATATATAATATACATGCATGTATATATAAATACATACATATATATATATATATATATATATATATATATATATATATATATATATATGTATATGTATATATATATGTATACATATATACGTATACACATACATAGATATATATACATATATACATACATATATATACATATATATACATATATACATATGTACACACACACATATATATATATATATATATATATATATATATATATATATATATATATATATATATATATATATATATATATATATACATCATTACTTATCAGTCACAAAACTGCACGTGATATATATTAAAGGGTAAAATCCACAGGAAACAGGAAAGGAAAAGACCAGGTACCAAGCGCTTTCGTGTATTACGTACACTTCTTCAGGGTACAAAGAGAAATAGAAAATAAAATCATACAATAAAGAAACCTACCAAAACTGAAATAAAAGCCACAAACTAGCAAAGCATCGTCAATATGCTAAAATAACAAACAGTCGTTAAAAATGAATAAACAATTGTAGTTTAAAATAAAATACTAGTAATATAACAATCGTTAAACTAAATGTTTACATTGTACTTCCTTACAATTTCATTAACAAGATGAGTGTCTAGTTTAAAAAGACCAGAACTGAGATTTAAAATTTGATTATTAAAATATTTAATAAAAGCAGATTCAATAATATTTCTTTTAACAAGATTTTTACAAAATAAAATCTCTGAGGAGTTTTCCCAGTCAATACAGTGGTTAAAATCGTTCATGTGGACAAACAAGGCACAAGACATTTGTCCTGTCCTAACTGCATATCGATGTTGTTTAATTCGGTTGTTAAGCAATTTTCCGGTTTGACCCACATATTTCTTGTCACAACCAGTACATGGAATTATGTAAATAGAGCCACTATTACAATTTGGAGAATTATTTATTAGGATAATCTTTACCGTTCCTGAACTTTTAAAAACTAAATTTACTTTGAATATTTTCAATAAATCTTTTATATAAGCAAAGTTTTCATTGTATGGAAGTGCCAGCACATTCTCATTCTTAAAAGGTTCCCTATTCTTGTCGGAATAAAATATATGCCTAGCTTTCTGTAGAGACTTGTCAATTAAAACTTTAGGATATTTTAATTTAATTCCTATGTCATTAATTCTACGAAATTCTGCGTCTATAAATTCAGGGCTGCAAATCCTTCAAGCCCTTAAAAACATACTTGAAAAAACAGAAACTTTTACACTAGTTTGATGATTTGAATAAAAATGAATGTGGGAGCAAACATTAGTAGGTTTCCTGTAAATATAAAAAACAAAGCCTCTATCATTTCTATGCACTAAAACATC
>NC_090739.1:64904035-64911535 GCF_036898095.1 Palaemon carinicauda
CGCATATACATATATACATACAAACAAAATATTTTATCGCATATACATATATACATAATAAAAAGGCTTTACCACTATGACAAATTAGAAATCTATAAAATGAAAATGACTAAACTTACTGAAATGCAATTTGCTACGCGAGTTCTTTCCTCTATTACTTCTTTCTAACAGATCCCCTTAATAAAGGACAGTCTAAAATATCTACCTTCTCATTGTGCTATTCAATACAAAAGTTTTTATAGGTTTGGTTTCCTTTCAATTTTAATCATGTCAAGATTTTGCTCACAAATGTGTTCTTAAGTATTTATACATTTCTTATTGGTATTTGATTCAAATTCTATAAACTCTTCGATGGATTAAAGATTTCACTAACACGAGGAAAACTGTACATATGACGCTATTAATTTACAAGGAAGATTAAATATAAAGAGTATAAAACAAAGAAAGGATAGAAAGAAATTGCACATACTAAATCTTTTAATCCCCTGATTGAAAGAACTCGTGTCTAGTAAAGAACGACGAAAATATAATCATTATCCAGCACCCTGTCTGTTTCTAGGAATGGACAGCAAAATACTCCTTCCAGGAATCTGAAATGATATTTGGGAAAATATCACAGAAAAGATGTTGGAAGAAGAAACAAATCAAAAGCCAAAGTCGACAGCAAATCTAAGACATCTTGGCGTCGTTATCTAAGAATCAGTTCTCATTTCTGCACAACAAAAGTATTATAGAGATTCTTGGAATGGAAGGGGGATTCCAGGAATGGAAGGGAGATTCCTGCCAAAGGTTCAGAGAAAAGACACATATCTCATCCGTATCCAGAGAGACTTTCATCCAAATATTTTGATGAAAGTGAACGACATGGAACAAACTCTGCGAAATATCTGTTAAGATTTATTTTTTCACTGGAAGTATTGCAGTGATTTGCGATGTGAATTAGATTAGGTATTGGAAGGTTTATTTTATTGATGAAAAAGGAAAATTAATTAGCCTTTTCCTGAAAGCTCTTCTAGATTTGACTATCTCGCGGGCTAATGCTGCAACCTCACTTGTTTTATATATATATATATATATATATATATATATATATATATATATATATATATATATATTTATATATATATATATATATATAATATATATATATATATATATATATATATATATATATATATATATATATATACATTTATACATATATGTATATATAAGGCTTCACTCACACCTTTGCACCTATATATATATATATATATATATATATATATATATATATATATATATATATATACATATATATATATATATATATATATATATATATATATACATACATACATACATATATATATATATATAATACATACATACATATATATATATATATATATATATATATATATATATACATATATATATACATATATATATACACATATATGTATATATAAGGCTTCACTCCCACCTTTGCACCTATGTAGATAAGCACATACCATTATTTATATGCATACATATATGTATATATATGTATATATATACTGTATATATATTATATATAATATATATACTGTATATTATATATATATATATATATATATATATATAATGGTATGTGTATATCTACATATGTGCACAGGTGGGAGTGTAGCCTTATATATATCTATCTATCTATCTATATATATATATATATATATATATATATATATATATATATATATATATATTTTACACACAGACACACACATATATATATATATATATATATATATATATATATATATATATATATATATATATATCTTGAAATATGAAGCACGTCGCCTAACAAAATAAGAAATTACACACCTCATGCAATCTAAATTTCATTGACTTGAAAGTTTTTGCTATTACCATTTATAAATATATATAAATAATTTATGCAATAAGATAGAAGTTGAATTATTTTGAAAATTTATTAATCTGTGGACATCTTTCTGGCTGGGAGTCAGTTTTTCTACCTCGCTTTCATATCACAGGGGTTATAATGTTATATTGAACACCAGGTATAGCATTCATTTCAAAGAAAAATATTCCAACATTAAATATTATTATATGAAAATATGGTAAATATGACACTTTAATTTCTAGACAAACACATAAACCATGTATATTTCCTACTCATTCTTTTGTGATACATCCATTTCTGGCCAAGACTATTGGGACAAATCATCTTTTTAGGAGTTTTCCACCAGTCCCCTGGCATAAAATCAATAACGGAAGGACCCCAGTGGGAAACCGGGGTATTGGGTGGGGAAACACAATAAACAATTGGAATGGTTTGAAATGCCTAATAACCAGTTGGTAAAATGTATGGTTCGTGTAAGAGGCGTGAAACTAAACTTTCATAATTACATAAGATTCACATCATGTACTTCAAAAGCTTTCTTGCACTGTCATGTCTACCTTAGCTCGCAAATAAAAATTATCTATCTGCTCCTCCGTTTTGGCAAGCGGTACATGAATGTGCTGCGTATGTCATCCGCGTGTGGTACTAATAAAGAATCATAATTATCTAGAATTTATATCACGCATCTCGTATGATATCTGCTTCGCTGTGGCTCTCACAAAAAAAAAAAAAACCCTCACTACTCATCTGTTCTAGTAAACAAAACATGGAAAAGCTGCGCACGCATATCAAGTAGATAATTCTTTCGGGGATATTGTTATATTCACGTGAGCAATGATAGCTATAAACTTAACTATGTATTTGAAACATAATCAATGAACAAAGTGAAATAAACACCAAATTTCCATATAAGTTTGAATTCCTCTGTGAAAACGGTTTTCTTCCAACGGTAATCATGGAGGAAGTGAAGCGAATGAAAAAAAAGTTATTTTTAAACAACAACCGGGAACTCTTATGCATAAATATTTGGAAGCTCGTAATTGGTTAAAAAAAGAGCCAGTTAATGATAAAGTTATACAAAAAACAGTAACCCACAATCAGTCCCTCAAAAACAAACAATGGACTTAAACAATGAATTTATGTTCAAATTTTAATCGAACAATATGAAAGAGGCCAAAATATACAGCACCCGCCCATTTCGTATAGCAATTTCAACTTTCGCTAGAAGTTGGAAATAAAAACTACGAAATTATGCACAGTAATATATGCTAAGTTCTGCAAGTCAAACAGGACTGGAAAAACCATTCAGTTACGGAAAAAAAAATACCGCCAGAGAACGGAAACTATGAAGTTTGAATAATCTACATATCCTGAAGTAAGTGTTTCATCTTATGTTATCAATGTGATTAGCCATATTTAAAACCCATGTCAAATTTAAAACCAGCCAAATAAACCCATTGAAGATTTATATATAGTCCTTACCAACACGTAAATAATAATCATTGAACAAAAGAGTTAGAACCAAGTGTAGTGGCAAAACACACACACAAAATAAAAAAAAACGACGTTTCAAGTACGTTTTTAGTATAAGATTTAACTATTTAATAGTATTGAATTACGACATGAGGGAGGAATTATTTAAGGTAAGGGAACGAAAATGGGTACGATATACAATACGTAACTGCTCTAAATATGTTTGGTACTCACTTTGTTAATCCAAGAACGAAGATTATGATACTGGCAAATGCAGAATGATCTCGTTGTACCTACAATGATGTAAAAATGCCCGCGATCCGGAACAGTCTTAGCAATGCATATAATGCATAGTATCACAATATGATTGAAAATCCAAGAAGATACTCATATTAGTTTAAAAGAGCGGATAGATTATCTGGTGTTTCGGACACTAGCAAAGTTTTGGTATGATTTTACTCTTAGCTGTCTTTACACAACCATGTAGGTTTAAAAGAAGATAACAAAAAAGGAGGAGGCGTCATTCAAATGGTTAAACAACCGTTAATAGCTGCAGGAAGGACATTTTAAGAGTACCAAGCATTTAATAAACAAGCTATCTCTTTGAGCAGTATAGGTCATTCCTGTTGCAATAAGTATAAAATATTCATTAGTCCAGGGGAGAGATGAAAATATTTATGATATTGAAACATTCGTTCAGAAACTACATTAAAGAAAATTTTAGGTTAAGTAATTAAATAAGAGATTATAGTTGATAATAATTAATATCCTCTATATACAAATAAGTTAATCTAATGAACTTGTTTGGCTTTAAGCTATTTAGATATTTTGCCGAAGAAAGGAAACAGCATAGATAATTGATATATCATCCGTTATACTTCAAGAAGCGTTTTTTAAAACTAAAGTAACTTTTATTAGAAACATGATTAAATCGTACACACTTAATATAGCTGTGTTGGGACGTCAGCAATTGCAAGTATCTGTAGGGGAAAGAAACTTCGAATATATATTAATGAAAAAAAAATAACTGCAATATTTCCTTTAACAAAAGTAACCTTTAGGTGAAACATTCGACTCTGAATAATACATTACTACTTTAACAACCAAAGTGACAATTTTTATCTCTGGGAGGAACATATTTTACTTTGTTAACATTCTGGGTAGAATTTCTTTCAATCCCTTTAGTAATGCGTTCATCAATTTCATATAGTTAACAGGCTACTAAGAAATATTAAATAATATCGTTCAAGGAAGGATAAGATATTTACTGTAATTTGAACTGGAAGACGACGGAAACGGTCGTTAAGCCCAAACCAGGATAAGTACCAAACAAACTCGTTGATGCAAATCTTGGATTGTTTTTACCCACTTGCATAATCGGTAGTTCTTAGTTTGTAAATGAAAAAGGAAGGGACCATCAACATCTCTTAAATGTAAATAAGTAATTTCCTTAATAACAAAATTCTTATGAATATCTTCAGAGGTAAAGCCAAATATTAATTGCTCTTTAGCATCAGTATAACTTTGCTTATCTATTGAACAACGTGAATAATGTTTTGATATTTGTCTTTATTTACAAAAAGATTTAACATAATTAAAGGAAAATCCTCCTAAAATAACACAGTTTATCTTGTTTCTAGATGAACATGGTCTATTGAGAAAAGTAAGTTCAAGCAGTGGAATAACTTACAGATTCCCTCTACTGTTGTATGGAGACAATCCTTTAAGCAAAGCAATCACCAGGGATGCTCATATCTACTTCTAAAAACCCCAGCAAAAGTTTAACTAGACCCTCTACTTGCTGTTAAGTAGTAAGTGTAAGGTCATGTCAAGATCTTAAAGTAGCTTGGTCGAAGTTTTTAATTCAGTTATAAACTTTAAAAGAGTGTCCTCTTCATCACAATTAACTTTGGAAGAAGAGTTATAAGTTGTTTTTAATAAACTTTTAACATCATTAAAATTAAGGGGACTATCACCATCACTAAAAACATTGGGTAACCACTTTTAATGTTATCATACCAATAATGGGAAAACGTCAAATCTGCATTCATTTCAGCTTCTTATACTTTTTTCTGGCACTTATTAGTCGGAGTTTTCTCATTCAAATTTTTTAACTTATTTTGGTAATTGAAGAGGAGACCAATATACGATATTTTTTCCTAGAGACTTAATGATTAAAATGAATCAGACTTTTTAAAACATTTTCTTTTACCTTCCCTGGAATCACCTTTCGTTATCTGACAAGCACATGTAAACTAACCATTACGAAAATACAGGAAATGAGATGAGCAGATAACGCTTAAATATGAAAACATTGCCTGAAAATAGCTTTCTAATTGTTGGACAAAATCCAGATTCCAGGTAATTTCCACCAACAATCTCACATTGTATGCTCTGAGCAGGGCGCCATAAGCTGAAAAATCACATATGCACATACACACACACACGTACACACACATGTATATATATATAATATATATATATATATATATATATATATATATATATATATATATATATATATATATATATATATTTTCCTGTAATTAAGATGCAATAACAATTAAGAAGATATATTATTTATGTAAACAAATTAAAAAGATATTCATTTTTCAAATAATGTTTAAATTTGTGGTGTTAAATTTTATTCCGCAATGTTGAAGCCCATCTCCTCTGTTACAAAATGAATAACATGAACTAACTATGGCTCTAAGGACCGACCGAAATAAAATTTTCTACGTGAGTTATTCCACCATTTACTATTTCTATTTTTAACAGATCTTAATTATTGACCGTCTAAAATGTCTACGTTCTTATTGGGGTATTTAGTCTTTATGAATATGAATTTTGTTTACATTTTAATTATAGGTCAAGATCTGGCTTTTACATTTCTCGTTGATCTTCAACCAAAAATACTGTACACAACTTTTGCTTTGGCCTCGAAATGAGCTTATTATTGTATAGATAGAGTTATCAAAAGGGGCTATATCTATCTTCATGTATCAAGACCATAAAATAAAAATAGGAAAATAGGAAAATCATATTTCATAGCCCATATCAATTAATCTTCCGACAGGAACAGAACCTCTAATCAATGAGAAATCATAGAATATCAGCCTTACTATTCAGTATTCTTCCTATTTCTAGGAATAAACAGAAAGATACTAATTCCAGGAATACAGAATAATATTTCCGGGTAAACATCACAGACCAGATGTTGGAAGTGGAAACACATAAAAGACAAAATCCGACAGCAAATCTAAGCCACAATTTGGCGTCGTTATCTGAGAATCAGTTCTATTTCTGCACAACAGAATGATTCCAGAGATTCATGGAATGGAAGAGAGATTTATTGCTCACCTGAAATAGTTATCAGGAATATTCTTCTGCTGTTCCAGGGATCTCGTTGCGTCCTACATAACACTATGATTTGTGGCACACTACTATTGTACAATTCCTTTCGTGTACCTTGCATTCTTCTTTTTCTTCTTCTTCTTCTTCTTCTTCTTCTTCTTCTTCTTCTTCTTCTTCTTCTTCTTCTTCTTCTGCATCAAGACCATAGAATAAAGAAAGGAAAATTAAAAAGTTACATTTCATAGCCCATATCAATTAATCTTCCGATAGGAACAGAAATTCTAATAATTGAGAAATTATGGGATATCAGCCTTACTATTCAATATTCTTCCTATTTCTAGGAATAAACAGCAAGATACTTCTAGGAATACAGAATAATATTTCTGAGAAAACATCAGACGCCAGATGTTCAAAGTGGAAACACATAAAAGACCAAATCCGACAGCAAATCTAAGCCACATTCTGGCATCGTTATCTGAGAATCAGTTCGCATTTCAGCACAACAGAATGATTACAGAGATTCATGGAATAGAAGAGAGATTTATTGTTCACCTAAAATAGTCATCAGAAATATTCTTCTGCTGTTCCAGGGATCTCGTTGCTTCCTGCACAACACTATGATTTTGTGGCACACTACTATTGAACACTTCCGTTCGTGTACCTTGCATTCTTCTTCTTCTTCTTTTCTTCTTCTTCTTCTTCTTCTTCTTCTTCTTCTTCTTCTTCTTCTTCTTCTTCTTCTTCTTCTTATTATTATTATTATTATTATTATTATTATTAATGACATA
>NC_090739.1:64916535-64931535 GCF_036898095.1 Palaemon carinicauda
GTGCTCTCCTCACTTCCTCTATTGTAATCTCTCTCTCATTCTCATCTCCCATCACTGGCACCTCAACACCTTCAACAGCAATTATATCTGCCTCCCTATTATCCAAAATATTCAGTAAACTTTCAAAATATTCTGCCCACCCATCCTTGCCTCCTCTCCTTTTAACAACCTTCCATTTCCATCTTTCACTGTCTCTTCAATTCTTGAGCCAGCCTTCCTTACTCTCTCCACTTCTTTCCAAAACTTCTTCTTATTCTCTTCATATGAATCACCCAATCCCTGACCCCACCTCAGGTCAGCTGCCCTCTTTGCCTCACGTACCTTGCACTTTACCTCCAAATTTTTCATACTTCTCTGTACTATTACTCTGCAGCCATTCTTCAAAAGCCCTCTTTTTCTCTTCCACTTTTACCTTCACTCTTTCATTCCACCATTCACTGCCCTTCCTCATGCTGCCCCCAACAACCTTCTTGCCATACACATCACTTGCAATCCCAACAAAATTTTCTTTTACTAACTTCCACTCCTCCTCTAAATTACCAGTTTCTCTTACTTTCACTTCGTCATATGCCATTTTCAACCTTTACTGATATTTACTTTTTACCCCCGGTTTTATTAGCTCTTCAACCCTCACTAGCTCCCTTTTACATCCACCTACTCTATTTCCCCACTCTTTTGCTACAACTAGTTTTCCTTCCACCAAAAAATGATCAGACATACCGTTAGCCATACCCCTAAACACGTGCACGTCTTTCAATCTTCAAAACACTCTTTTAGTTATCAACACATAATCCATTAATGCCCTTTCTACTACTCTTCCATTTGCCACTCTTACTCATATATACTTGTTTTTATCTTTCTTTTTGAAAAAGCTAGAACTTATCACCATCTCTTGCTCAATACACATATCTACCAGTCTCTCACCACTCTCCTTTTCACCTGGTACGCCATACTTCCTAATGACACCTTCTACTCTCCAGCGCCCACTCTAGCATTTAAGTCACCCATGACAACTACATAATTCCTTCTACCCAGTCCTTCTACACACCTAGTTAATTCAATCCAGAACTCATTCCGCTCTTCTTCACGTTTCTCACTACCTGGCCCATACGCACTGACAAACGCCCAACATTCCCTACCCAAACTAACCCCTACCCACATTAACCTAGATGATATCTCCTTCCATTCCACTACTTTACCTGTTATCCATTCACTCAGCAATAAAGCCACACCCTCTCTCGCTCTTCCCCTTTCAATCCCAGACACTCTACCAGACATTTCACCAAACATCACTTCACCCTTCCCTTTTATCTTTGTCTCACACAAGGCCAATACATCCATCCTTCTATTCCTAAACATACTTCCAATCTCACATCTTTTACTCTCTATCGTACTACATCCACGCACATTCAAACACCCCAAAACTAGAGTGCGGGGAGCAGTCACTCTCCCCCCAGCTCCATCTCCTTGCTGATATATATATATATATATATATATATATATATATATATATATATATATATATATATATGTTTGTGTGTGTGTATATAAATCGTATTATATATATAAAACACACCGTTTAATACTATTAGTCCGTTATTGAAATACCAATTCGATCGCAATTGTAAGGATACACTGAAGCCAACGCAAAAAACAAAGAATCACAACAAGTGATTTCATCCTACGTTGTGACATAATGAAAAAAAAAAAAAACATATACATAACAGACCAAATTCCCCCTCGGTATCAACTAGACTCGGAAGCTCTGATTCGATTCCCAGTGGAATTCCGAGAATTGGTTCTGATTTCGGGAATTGTTCAGTCAGTCCCCAAATCTCCCTTCTGTAAAAGTAAAACGGATGAAGGGGAAGAGAGGCAATAATCCGATCATAGGGGATTACGAAAAGATCATCAAAGATTTCTTGCTGTTTTGATTGAAACATCCGATTTTGTTTCAGAGTGACAAAACCTCAGGAATTTCAAGGCCTATATTTAATTATGAATAATTATGTCTATCTATCTATCTATCTATCTATCTATCTATCTATGTATATGTATATGAACATGTATCTATATGTATACATATATATATATTCCTATATGTAATTGTAAACATATATACATATATTTATATAAAAATATTGTACCCACACACTCTCACTCACACCCACACACACACACACAGACACACACACACACACATATATATATATATATATATATATATATATATATATATATATGCATATATCTATTGATATATAGATATACTGTACATATATAAATTTATCTATGTTTATACATAGGATATATATACATATATATATATATATATATATATATATATATATATATATATATATATATATATATATATAAGTATACATACATATGTATATGCATGTATTTGTGTGTGTACGAACACACTCACATATATGTATATATATATATGTATATATATGTATATATATATATATATATATATATATATATATATATATATATATATATATATATATGTGTGTGTGTGTGGGTGTGTGTGTGTTTGTGTGTGTGTATGTATGTATATGCATATATGAGAATATATTTATATATATACATACCTGCATGAATGTAGATACACATTCAACATGTGAAAAAACACCTACAAATATCAGTCTACTCACCCCTATTTTGATTTGTGCTTCCTGGTTGTTACGGTCCATATGATCTAACATCTTTCTCCATTTACTCGGGCAACAATCGTTTGATGTTATTGTATATTTCATTATAGAAAATTCGAATCCTATTATTTTTTACGTTTTTATGTTGAACAGGCTAGCATAAGTCTTTTTGTAGTTTATTCATGAAATATCTCTTTTGATGTTACTGTTTTTAAAATATTCATTTCATTTGTTCATTATTTTTCAGATCGTTTATTTATTTCCTTATATCCTTTCCTCACTGGGCTATTTTTTCCTGTTGGAGCCCTTGGGCTTATAGCATATTGCTTTTCCAAAAAAGGTTGTAGTTTAGATAATAATAATAACAATAATAATAATAATAATAATGATAATAATAATAATAATAATAATGATAATAATAATAATAATAATAATAATAATAATAATAGTAAATATAAATCTTATTATTGTTATAATTTATATCTCTTTCGATTTAAGCAATGCTTTTTCCCAAAAACCTACTTGTTCGTGTGTGCAAGTCATTTCTTAAAATTCTATCTGCATTGAAGTAATGTGCGTTCCGGTGCATTTTCAAACACATAAAAGCAGTGGAATGCATTCAGATAAGAGAGAGAGAGAGAGAGAGAGAGAGAGAGAGAGAGAGAGAGAGAGAGAGAGAGAGAGAGAGAGAGAGAGAGAATATAACTGATCACATTACATTTCCTCCCAAACCAACAAGTTTTCAGAAAAGCAGTCGAGAAAATATAATCTTATCAGTTACTTCTAGCGGCAGTAATTTCTCCGTTCATGTTTCCCTACTTAATACAAGGTTGCTGGACGTACATGCACACACAAACACACACGTACACACATTCATGTATATGTACGTATATATGCACACATGTATATATATATATATATATATATATATATATATATATATATATATATATATATTCATATATATATACATATATATATATATACATACAGTATATATGTATATATATGTATCTTTATATATATATATATACATATACACATACATATATATATATATATATATATATATATATATATATATATATACATATATATATATATATATATATATATATATATATGCATATATATATATATATATATATATATATATATATATATATATATATATATATATATATGTATATATACTGTTAATTTGAACGTTAAGAACAACGAATGTTTAGGAGGAACAGTAAAGAAAATGACTAGCTTAACCTTCTGCATAATTATCACTAATCTTTGCTTTCAGTTCTTCTCAGACAGTACCATCCTGCACGTAATAATAGGTATGCAGTTAATTCTAACAGTCTTACCTTCTCCACCATAGGGCTCAATATTACAAATTATTCTTTATGTTTTATTCCAGCTGTGACGAGATAGTGGAATGATCTTCCTAATCTCGCTGTTGAATCGGTGGAACTTCAGAAGTTCGAACTTGCCACAAATGTTTCTATGTTGAATAGGTTGACATAAGTCTCCCCTCATAGTTTACTATTGAGAATATTATGGTAATGCCCTTATTTGTGTGTTGTCTCTCATTGTTGCTTGTTAGTGATAAAACATTGAACAATGAATTTAATTCCTCAATTTACAAAAAAATCTCGTTATTAGAGATCACAGGCCAGAAATTAGGAATTGAATTTAGCTTAATTAGAAATAGTACACTGAAAGCCTAGTTTTCTTTCCTAATTGCAGTTTTAACACTTATATTCTCGCACCTGATTAGTTAAAAAAATACTCTAGTATCTGAATTTTAAAACTTTCTTGAAGTCTTATATCATAAAAGAAAAATTGCTACTCCACTTGTCGTGCTACATTAAGCCTTTTTAAAACATATAATGTTACTAACTGAATGTTGATATCATGTGTTAAGTCCTGAGATAAGATACTATTTTCTATGTTATAAAATAAATATTATGTAGCAGTGTAGGGAACTTTAAAACGTTTACGGCGAACAATGATTGATTTTCGTGTGAAGGTCTAAACTTCCCTGCATAATGACACAGGGTGATTTAGTGTTTCCAGAAGGGCTAGTTTGTGTCAAAATTTATGTTGGATAAAGGAGGTATGATTTAGAAGTCTTTGGAGGAGGATGTGGGGGATAATTATTAGATTCTGTTATCAGATGGTGGTAAAAGTGCTGGCACAACTATGTCTTAATATTCTTGTAATGTGTAAGTACATTCCCGATAAAGATAAGCGCAACTATGCGTAAGAATCTTTTCCTGTACATGAATCTCCCTCCTAATTTGGAAATTACATTATCAACATATCAACCTTAGTGAGAAACTAGACGAGTAATGATATTTATATGTTCAACAGGATAAGACGTACCCAGAAAGGTTATCTGGCAACCGAACTCCATCGTATCCGTGAGCACCAGAAGCTAGAACACTCGTGAGTCGTGAAGCAACAACTTGGCAGTTGTAAGGTTGGCAGTGTAGGAGAAGGTCACCGCTCTCTCACGTCTCTGGTGCCATCCATGTGCGCTTCTTGACTATGAGATAATTAACAAAAGTGACAAGAGAATGAGTATCCTAACTTTGTCTCAGACCTTTTAAGATTATATAAAGCTATTTATATTGACAAAAGTCTTAAACTGGAAGAAAAATGTTTGCCCTTAAAAGTTGATCAAATATGTAGTACACCTCTTTGTCCAACAGAGAAAATCTTAGGCGATCGGCATTGGAAAAGGTAGGCTATTTGAGACGTATTTGATTCACCCACACCTTATTTTAGATAGGAATATGTCCGTGCATGTCAAATAAGATAATTCGTAAGGAAACACATTCCAGAGTTTATTTATTATTGCTTTGTCTAAATACGATTATATTAAAGGACATTTTAACGAAAGACATAGGTCAAAAGAAGAGATTTTGTCTTGAATAACAATTCCGTAGATACCCCATAGGTTTACTGCTTTTGTGGAGTCAGTCTATTTGATTTCGTATGAATTTCCATTAGGACCTTGTATGTATGTATATATATATATATATATATATATATATATATATATATATATATATATATATATATATATTCATGTATATATGTATATATACATACATATATCCACTATGTGTGTATATCTGGTTGTATGTATATATATATGTATATATATGTATATATATATATGTATATGTATATGTATATATATATAACTATATATATATATATATATATATATATATATATATATACATATATATATATATATATATATATATATATATATATATATATACATATATGTATATATATAATATTATATGTATATATATATATATATATATATATATATATATATATATATATATATATATATATATATATATATATATACTATTGACGTTTGCGTCGATTTACATAAATATAATTATGGACAATTTCAAAAAATAGTGATTCTTATTATTAAGTACCTTTTTATAATACGGTGTATTAAACGCTATAATGGTATTCCTCACGAAGGCATATTATACATCTATTATTCCAATACAATATTTTTATTCAAGTAGTTCTTATCTTTATTTCTGACTAAAAATCTGAAATAAGATTTAAAACGGAAGTTAATATATCAAAATCTGCCATGATTACAAAATAACCTTTATCGTTGTGTTGTAAGCATTTTAGAACACTATGGCGCGCAGATTCTTGCAATACAATGCCATAAGAGGTATTGTCAATGTTATAATATTTGTGAGAATGTATTACTGTAATTGGTTTCTATCATTATAATATTTGTATATTTTAATTAATGGTCAATCAATTTGCACATGATTATTTTCGTTATCTACATTATTATTGCTGATATTAAAAGCTTTGCCATCACGATATTCTGTTGTGTTAGTCTGTAAGTAAAACTTATATTCAACGTTATTTTTATACACTAGATAATAGTGAACTATCTTCCATAATGAGAGAGAGAGAGAGAGAGAGAGAGAGAGAGAGAGAGAGAGAGAGAGAGAGAGAGAGAGAGAGAGAGAGAGAGAGAGAGGGGAGTCCGGGAAGGTTGGTTAACCTTATACATGCATGGGAAAATGCGTATCCATATCACGTTATGGAAGTTTGGTATATTTTGAGTTTCAAAATCAGCTGGATTTAAGTTAACAACTACGATAAACACAAAGTTACACACTGTTGTAATAACACAGTTGAAGTGCATAATACAAAAATAAAATGCAACGCAAATCAAAGAAAATACCCAATTTGATATAAAGTAAATGTTTTTTAGTTTAGAATCCCAGAAATTATTTAAGTAATTATTTTCCTATTTTGTTTGATATATTTACTTTTCTTCTTTTCAGTTGATTTATATTCTCTTCAGATATAAGAATAGTTTCGATTTTCTTTTTTCAATATTTTTCAACAAATGTTTTCGAGGGAATTTTGCACAAGTACAAAGTTTGTTATTTCTTTACATCTTAGATAGGGCAGTGAGAGTACGAACATACATACAGATATTTACAAAACAATAATCCCTACCACAACCAACCTGCTTCCTGCATCCATTGCTATTTGCCCACACGTGTTTTATCATAACAAGTCTTATGAATCCTGTGGTCGTAACCCAACTTTTTCTATCGTTTCCAAGAATATTACTTTTGACTTTAACCTGCTTCTAAGGCTTGTCAGTTGAAAACATTGAAATGGTCTATGTCACAAAGCTGGCCTCTTAATAAGTGTTAATATTTAATCCTTTGAATTATAATGCTTCATCTTAATTCATATTTATCTAATTTATAACCTGGATTTGTTTTTCACCTTAAATACTCGGTATTTAGACAATGATCAGTCAACTCGTGATCGTCAGTCACGACAGAAATAAACCATATAAACAGAATTGTATAATACATATCAACATACCAGTTAAGATTGTCTATACACTCACTTTATGGATCATCAGAAATACTAAAATAGGACTATAAAGTCATCTGTTAGGAAATTTAAAACAAAGGTAATTTTTGCATGTAAGTGTATCATTCTCAAGAGTTCATCGATTCTATTCTAGTAAATTGCTGTTGCCGGATTTGAAAACGTAAAACAATAAGAGAGTTAGCCGGGTATTATCAATATCACCAGCTTTAGTTAACAGCAAGTTACAAAACATATGCGTTGCTAGGCAACACTTGCAAGAAACTTCCTTTCGCTAGGCTTTTAGAATTATAGCAAATGCAATGCGAGTCAGTTTTGTCTCTGTGCTGTAATTGTGTGTCACTATAGAATGGCTAATTGTTCACTTAGATTTTACCACCGTCTTAATAATGACCTTTGGATGATCAAGTGGTTCTATTGTTATATAAGAAATCATCTGCTGTAACTCTTGGAGTCATCCTGGCCTCGTTTTTTAAAAATTCCTTTTGATTGAAGAAGAACAACGTACCCTTGCGTGTGTCAACTAAAGGATAGGTGCAAGACGAAGCTTTTTTCATAATTAGCTATGGAATTTAGCTGGAAATTTTCTGTCCTGTTGCCAAACATGTAAAATTTAATCGGAGAATATGTTAATTTCAAGCATAAATATTTTTTTTTTCTTTATATAGTGTTTCATAAGTTCAAATTGTTGTAGACGCTTTTCTGATGAACAGGCTGACATACGTATTTTTCATAGTTTATCTATAACTTATCTATTTGATTTTGTTAATGATATTGATATTTTTTAGATTTCTTTATTTCTCAATTAGGGTTGTAACTTGGCTAGTAGTAGTAGTAGTAGTAGTAGTAGTAGTAGTAGTAGTAGTAGTAGTAGAAATAATAATAATAATAATAATAAGAATAATAATAATAATAATATGAAAGTTGGTCAAATGTTTTAAAATGGGGAAATTTTTTCATGGTTGTATGAGGGAATGTACATGTACACTTAATATAGAGCAAATGTATAGATATGTGCGTGAGAGAGAGAGAGAGAGAGAGAGAGAGAGAGAGAGAGAGAGAGAGAGAGAGGAGAGAGAGAGAGAGAGAGAGAGAGAGAGAGAGAGAGAAATAAGTATCTGTGTAACACAAGCAATTATTTCCTTCAGCAGCTATTTCCATAATGGCTAAAATGATTAGGGTATTTCAAAGTGAAAGTAATAATAAAAAAAAACCTTTTATTCTTGCCCCAGGTCTTCTAGAATGTCTCACACTGAAGATGCCCCCTAGGAGTCATTCACTGAGCCAAGGGCACAGCATAAATGCCCGCCCGACCCAGGCGAGGTACAAAGGGCTCTTCCCTTCCCACACGGCTCCTACGTCGAGGGGGTACTTCATCCTCTTCAGCTTCTTCGTCGGGGTTCTTATGATCACCATGGGCTCCGTTTTCTATCATGTGATCCTCATTCGACCCATGAGTGGGACATACCCACTACGTACGCCCTCTATGCCCCTTGCATGTGGCCTTATAGCCATGGGCATTCTCATGGTACTCCTTAGTATTGGCATAACTTGGAAGTAAGTTCTTTTTTATTACATTTTTCCCTGTGTCATTTTAAAACATTCCATAAGATTTATCTCATTTCGAAATTTTCAGACAGGTTTCTTTACTTCAATATATGAATACATACACACACACACACACACACACACACACACATATATATATATATATATATATATATATATATATATGCACACACACACATATATATATGTATATATATATATATATATATATATATATATATATATATATATATATATATATATATATATATATATATATATATATAGTATATATATATAGTATATATATGAAAACTGAACTCGACCAATAGGAAGGACGGCACCTTACTGATTGTATATGACTACATGTGCAAATGCAACACAAGTTAAATATGGAGTTCAAACTATTGTTCGAAGAAAATCTTGAATTTCTAATAGAATTGCAATTATTGCAGCACAAGTAACAAGCATAAGTAGAATTTTGAAAATATCCTCCCGTGTTTTCAATCTAACATTTTCAAGTTTGAGCAATTGTCATATCATCATGATTCTTTTGCATTCTTTGGGTGAGTAAAAATTTGCTGGAGAATAATAGCCTGTCTCCTAATTCTTATCTTATTGATTATTTGTTAAACAATGCACTGTAACTTTATGAATACTAGTTACTAAAAAGTCGTTGAGAGCTATGATTAAGAGAACTAGACGTGTTTTCTTTGCTCACAGGTTGAAGACTGATAAACTGCTGCATGCAGCTTTAATATAATGTAATGGAACTTCCATGTTGTTAGTCTTTTTCTTCTGAGTTGATGGTAAATATTGGCAGCAGATATCACTGAAAATAATCAGGATTGGTGGAAGCTAATGTTGCTTAACGCATATTCGACCAATCAGAAGGAAGCTGCTGTAAAATCTCAAATGATATCGGTTGCAGATATTTACCGTCAGCTTCAAGAAAACTCACCCTGATTCAAGGGGCCCAAAGACCATAAGAAAACTAATAAATGTAACTACAATGAATCAAATCCTGTAAACATATATGTGGAAAAGAGAACGACGAAGAGACTTTGAGTAGTGGATAAAGGAATTCGATACTTTTCACATTGAAATACAAAACAGTATTATCTACACATACTTAATTTTTTGTCTGCATATTTGCCATTTGGGTTAACTTGTTAAGATTCTGAGTAGAACCTTGGTTGAAGATTCATTCTTACCAGCATTAGTAAAAGTACAACGATCAGGACTTGCTTTAAATTACTGTAAGCTTCTTACTGAAAAGTTTTAGCATTGATTAAATTATGCCACTTTGGAAAAAAGAATGATTTCAATATAAAAACATATAAAATTCTCAACTTTTACATCTCATATAGATAATGATTATCAAAACAGGACAACTTACATAGAAAATCTTTATAAATCAGAATAAGACGTTTAAGCAGTGGATTTAGACTTATCGTGAAATTTAGCTCTCCTCTTTCACAGGTACGGGTTTGACGATGGAGATAATTCACTGGATGAAGATTCACAAGCTTTGACTAAGGACGATATCCTTGAACAAACTCACCAATGTTCGCCGAAGAGTCCATCTGTATGAGACAGAAAGCACTTCGTGTCGTAGGTGATAGTAATTCGAGTCTACACCGACTACAATTCTGGTCTTTACAAAACCAAAGGATCAACAGTGTTTAGTTATTCTAGAACGCTCGTGTTTCAAGATGTGAACGACTACTGGTTTTTGAAATCAAAGGATCACATGTATATCTTGTTTTATCTATAGGTTATTTTTGATAGTTTTTGATATGCTAGAAAGGGACATTTGCCTCCAAAATAAGCTAAAAGATGTCGAACTACGAGCTTACGACGACTGAGTTTAATACTTAGTAGATAATTCGTAGAAGAAGAAGAAGAAGAAGAAGAAGAAGAAGAAGAAGAAGAAGAACGAATCTTCATATCGTTATGGCAGACAGGTGATGTTATCGTTTTATAGAATGAACAGTGACAAGGAATTCGTGATAACTTGAATTTAGAACTTGCTTAAGTCATGACAAGTGACCTTGATAGTTAAAAACATTAACTTTTTACTCTTCATCACTACGTAAGAAGGAGATTTAATTTCTGATAAAATTTAAAAAAACAAATGACAAAGTATATAGTAATGAAAATGGACGAAAGCTATATGCTGTAGATGTAAGGATTGAATACAACGTTTATTAATAGAAATCTTTTATAAATGAGCAGGAAATCCTCTAGTGTATCTCGTATGTCACTTTCAATAAATATGAACTTTATTAATAGAAGCAGCTTTAAAAATATGGTTTAACTAAATAGGCGATAACTTACTTTATAACTAGTATAATCAAACCCAATCTCATGAAAATATAAAGAATATTTTAGATAATCCAGTTTTTACAATATAGTCGTATAATATTGTCAACGTAATTGACGATGAATGTAACTTCATAAAATAAACAGATCAATATTACAGTTGCACTTTTTATACGTACAATTATTTTGGTGGTAAGTGCTAAATATTTTATACTGTCACGTATAATGACTTAATTACCATCTGTAACTAAGCACTTAATCAAGTACCATGATTTTTATGTTACAAATTATGCTCAGTAATTAATATTTTTTCTCTAATAAATTTCATTCGTCAGTATATCTATTTTTGGTGATTTCGATAGCGTGGTTAGAAATATTCCAAGTGAATTAAGATCAAAGTTTTCCATTTAGAAATTCATCTCTCTCTCTCTCTCTCTCTCTCTCTCTCTCTCTCTCTCTCTCTCTCTCTCTCTCTCTCTCTCTCTTCATCTGACCTACTCAGATCTAGCATTTTATCAATATAACGAAAAAAGTCCGGATTTTACATGATAAAGTTGATATTATAACTTGTGACATAATTTCGAACATCTAATTGCAAATCAAAAGCCTAAAATATCAAGTATACACAAGTCCCTTCAATTTTAGTCAAAAGATCTATACAAGTTTCGTTCCATATAGACTATTGATGTTCCTTTAAAAACCTTTCTGATAACTTCCTGGGACTAGTAGATTAAGAATTGCTTATGTTATCCGTCCTAGAACCAGCCACACATTTAATTCTATTATTGATACATTGATTAAAGTTCTGCTATGATTAAAGATCTTGGACATGAAATATGAACGTAATTCCTGGAAGCGTTTTCCACTTAAACTGATGTTTGATAATTCCATTAATTGACAGCCATATGTTTCCTGGCATGATCTATGAACAAAGTCATAGATTTTTCTTCTAAATTAATTTCCAAACTTTCGTTTATTTCGTATAGGTGTATAATTCTCGTTGAAAAATGTTTCAAAATTGTTTGAAAAATAATGTAAACCTAATCATACTCTCAACTACAAATTTCTAACAGATCTCTATAAAAATAATTTTATTTCGTTAGAAAATATTAATAATGGAATCATAGTTATAGACAATATCCGATATTTCATAAATGAAAAATAAGAAAATATTCAACACTGCACAAACAAAAGATAAGAAAATATCCACAATATCATAAATAAAAGATAAGAAAATATCCACCATTTCTAGTATCAAGTAGGTTAAGCATAAACAATTAAGAAAGTATTAAATACTATATATACAACACAACTATGTATAAAATCCCAAACCAAGTCCCTGTTTGTCATATTTTCCCCAATGTTTTTTTTAACGATTAATAGGAATTTGTTCAGATATTCAAGGAAATTTTCAAGAGAAATTTTATACGATTTTATGAAAAATATATGAATACAATTTGACTAGATTATATTCTGTTAAATTTTATGAATACAAGTACATAGATACTTATTGTATGTACACTCATACATACATAGATTTGTAATTATATATATATATATATATATATATATATATATATATATATATATATATATAATATATATATATATATATATATATATGTATATATATATATACACATATATACTTATGCGTACGCACGTTCCAACACAAAATACACATATAAGACGGAAATAATAACTTTCAACTCTTCCTGTAATTTTGTTGTTCCATATTTTACCTGAAATTTGATGCATACACCCACACAAACCCACTCACACACACACACATATATATATTTATGTATAGTTTATATAGGTATATATATCTATCTATCTATCTATCTATCTATCTATCTATCTATATATATATATATATATATATATATATATATATATATATATATATATGTATGTGTGTGTACGTGTGTGTGTTTGTGCGTGTGTATGCGTGTGCGTGTGCGTGTGCGTGAATCTTTTTTACCGTAATTAATGATCGAAAAGAGTTATCTAAGATATCTAAGCTCTATTTCTATTTATGGTCACTCTGTCTGTGTCTCTTAGAGGCTTTAAGTGTCAGCCTCTTAAGGAAGAACTTCCCTTATTGTTTCACAACAACTATTTTTAAGATGTTTGATCCCCACTTATCAGAACAATATAATTACTTTTTCATGGACAACAGTTCGCTTTTCTCTCAAGAGTATTAAATCAAACCCGTTCATGTTTAAAACAGGATTTTAGTGTGTGGAATCATAAGGACCTTATATCTAATGATCGTTATTATAAAAGTCTGTGTTATGATCAAAACTTTCATTTTGAGTGATTTAGAAAAATAAATTTGAATATGAAAAGAGTTAGACTATATATTGTAATAGTTTTTAAATATAGTTTTTATATCAATAATAAAGAATTTTTTAATGAGTACTTTTAATCATCCTATTTGCTGTTCTTGACACCTTTTATTTCTACGGTTTTAAAACACTGATGAATTGAAAGTATAAGTTAAATATTTTATCTTTTAATAAGTAACTTGAAAAATAAGCAAGAATGAAAAGCATTTTCATCATGTCAGTTGAAGAATAACTCAAAGATATATTTTCTTGTAGATTTTTTTTTATTTTTATTAAAGGTGATATTTTAAGAAACTTATAGTTGCTCTATAAGGTCACAATGAGCTGGTTTTCTGTAATGCTCAATCTGATGTAATAAAATATTTTTGGATCTATCTAATCCTAAATGAAACTATTTCTTATTTTACAAAAATACTCGATTTTTTACATTAGACATTTTTTTTTATTTCATTTTCATCTGTAGAGTTAAAGGTTTGGAATGCTTCATAAGTTCCATTTCAAAATTAGAAGACAGTCGTGTTTGTTATTTTCTAAAGGAAATAATAATTTTCTTTTAAAGAATAGTGGATGAAGAATTTCACTGATTTAAATGAAGTCAAGTTATCCTGTCATGTTGCTTATACTCATTCTCCGAATTCGAACAGTGTCGATAATGTTGATTAATTCAGTAACACACAATGATCATGATAAATTATCATTGCAAGGAATCACCAGCATGACTGTTGAAGCATTGCATAAATCCACACAAGACAACAGAATACACCAAAATTAGTTTCAGGTTTATCTAATGCAAGACATGGGTAATAGCTGTTTAGCAACCTGCAAGGATTCAGCATGAACATCAGTACGGCTGGCCTGTTTTATGAATTATTCTGACTTGTGTTCTACTATGTATTAGTGAGTAAACGTTCAATGGTTTGAATATAATTAACATTTGAACGTAATTTATAACCTTTCATTATAACATAAGGAGGAAATTTCTCTATAACACTGCAAGGATAACTTTCAATCGACCCAGGAAAAATAAGAAAAAAAAAAAACATATTTTTGAAATAATTACTGATTGGACTGTTAACTTTTTTATCAGTATCGATCGAGCTGATGTCTCTTAACCTTTGATAAAAGATTTGTATTTGCTCTAGTTTAATTAAAACAAAATTCTGTTGAAAACTGATGAAACTTTTGCTTATGAAGAA
>NC_090739.1:64944035-65001535 GCF_036898095.1 Palaemon carinicauda
CAGTATTATTTGGATTAGCAATGAAAAAATACGAGGGTTGATGCCTTATCCGAAGATCATAAAACTTTAAAATAAAATAGGACAAAATATGGATTAAGACCTTCGTGATAGCCTAGTTTTCTGTTAAACTGATATGTCCTCGAGATACAATTGAATTGAATCATTTGGTCGAATTCAATAAGCATTACTCGTCCATTTCCTTAATCTCGAGAGTGAAGCTTATGTTTGGTCACCTGAGCGTTGAAATCGACCTTTCACTCTGATGAGAAGCTATTCTGGGGTGAGGGACAGCGTCGGTCGAGTGTAACACTTCACTGGGTTTGTGAAGCTGCGTATTGAGAGAGAGAGAGAGAGAGAGAGAGAGAGAGAGAGAGAGAGAGAGAGAGAGAGAGAGAGAGAGTCTAATCCAAATGATGGACCTCTCAGTACACAGCTTGGAAACTATTCCAGCGCTTGATGGTGATGATGATGATGATAACTTGATGAAATCACCATGCCATGTCTAAGAATCTTGGGTATTAAAAATCAACAGTTGTATGCGTTGTATATTTCAAAATCACAGAAGTTTTCGCACTTTTCTCAAGTGAAGTGCTGTCTTCAACTGAAGAAAAAATGCACTTTGTACAAAGAGCGAATGCTCCTGTAATTCTAATATGCACATATATACATATATATAAATATATATATATATATATATATATATATATATATATATATATATATATATATATATATATATATATATATATATATTGTATAGATAAACACACACACATATATATATATATATATGTATATATATAAATTTTCATATAGATATGTATATATATAAATTTTCATATATATATATATATATATATATATATATATATATATATATACATATATACATAACGTATATAATGAGATTTTTAAATACCCAATGATGATGGTGTTAGATCAACCCACAACTAACCCGGACGACGGGCTCTATGTGTTGGCAGCCGGTAAGAGGTTTACAGGCCGCTCATGAATGACAGAAGCATGGGACAGTGACATTGCCCTATCAAGCAGGACAATTCCCTAGAGACTGACCATATTACATATGATCAGCGCCAAAGCTCTCTCTCCACCCAAGCTAGGACCAAGGAGGGCCAGGCAATGGCTGCTGATGACTCGGCAGATAGACCTATAGGTTCCCCCAAACCCACCAACCTTATCTCACAAGGATGGTGAGGTTGCAGTGACCAGAGGAACTATCGAGTTCGAACAAATTGAACCGCAATTTGGCAATCGCCAGGCAAGGACGCTACTACCAGGCCGCCACAGGGTCATGTAGCCTACATAGAAGGACACACGTGATGGAGATGAGATGAAGTTCTCCAGAAATCCCCAAAGAGCAGTCGATAACGACCATGGGAGAGAGGTAGAAACAACAGTCCAAACCCAGTCATTCTTCGGTCCTCGATAAATTTGTCAGTTTCTTAAAGCTCTGCTTCGGAAAGAGTCTTACATGCTCTAACCCAGTGCTTAAACCCCTAACTCATTCAGAATTACTATACAGGTTTCTTAGGAAACTTATCATTCATGTAATTCAATCATTTGGAACCTTTTCTTTATTCAGACATACCTTATTCACTCTGGTCAGACGCTCAGTGAGGCCAGAGCCACCATAGCACACCAACTTTAAAACTGATATACTTAAAATCCTGCTATAATTTTTACCAAGGTATTCTTAATTACACTACAAGTCATCATGCAAATAGGCAATGGATAACCTTCCTCTGATTTCTCTTTTGACATATAAATCATATATATATATATATATATATATATATATATATATATATATACATATGTATGTATATATATAAATACATATATATACACACATATATATATTTATATATATATATGTAAATATATATGTATATGTATTATATATATATGTATATATATATATATATATATATATATATATATATACATACACACATACATATATATAAATATATATACATATGTAGATATATATATATAATATATACATATATATTTACATATATATATACATATATATATATATATATATATATATATATATATATATTTATTTATATATATATAAATATATATATATATATATATATATATATATATATATATATATATATATGTATATATATATGTATTTATATATATGCATGAATATATATATATATATATATATATATATATACATATGTATGTGTATATATATGTATGTATGGGTATATATATATATATATATATATATATATATACATATATATACATATATATATATGTATATATATAAATATATATATATATATATATATATATATATATATATATATATATATATATATATATCTATATATATATATATGTATATATATATATATGTATTTATATATACATATATATATGCATATATATATATATATATATATATATGTATGTGTATATATATGTATGTATATATATATGTATGTATGGGTATATATATATATATATACATATATATATATATATATATATATATATATATATATATATATATATATATATATATGTGTGTGTGTGTGTGTGTGTGTGTGTGTATGCATATACACGTATTCGTATATTTATCAGTATCCACGTGTTTCCCTGCAAATTTACTGGGATAGACTGACAGAGAAAGACCATACACAGACGGGAGTGGAAGGAAATGTCTGAGCTCTTTGTCCTGCAGTGATTTATTACGGCTGATGATGATGATGGCATATAGGACACATACCTGTGTATATTAACTCATCCTTGTTAACTATCGAGCTATCTATATATCTATCTATCGACATAACCATATATATATATATATATATATATATATATATATATATATATATATATATATATATATATATATATATATTTACATATATAAATATGTGCATTTTTATACTAAGATTAATCTTATTATTAGTCTCTAATGAACTGTAATTTGATTTTATAACCTTTTTCACTAAAGTATCTATTTTGAACTACATGTAGATAATCACAAACTCTCATCATAGCTTCTCTCACATTATCCTTACCTATCCAAGTCATCCTTGAAAAGATTTGAAGTGGCTGATTCATATGACATATACTTTAAATGAACATTCAGACTCATTAAACCCTAAAATATATAGGTTTTCATTTTTGTATGATTTTAAATCTGGTCCATCTATGTATCCATTGTTCTTTCCAACCAGTGACTCTTGTTAGACCATAAATGTTGTATGTTTCATTGATGAATATTCTTCAAGATGAATAAATCTATTGGAAATGTTTATGGAACTCTTTACCTGAAATCTGCGAGGTTATCAGATGAAATTTAAGGAATTTGAGAAAATACTTCAATTGAAGATTGTGATTTAACAGAACAATGATGAGATAAGACAATTAGTACACCATAGATTGAAATGTTAAAATGTTTAAATTCAAAGTTAATAAATTACCCTTAAAGTGGTTTTTTTTCTTATGAATTTTAACATTAAGAATATATGTATGATTGTTGCATTTGGATCTTTTCTTCTTTCTTTCTTGTTTTATGAGCAATTTGATAAGAAAACCTTTTGTGCTCTTATTGTTTTTCGATCATTCACATCTCACAAAACTTTAGAAACTTTAAAGACCACTCATGAATGGTAGAGGCAAGGAACAGTGACAATGCCCTAGAGAATGACCACACACACACACACACATATATATATATTATATATATTATATATATACATATATATATATATATATATATATATATATATATATATATATATATATATATATATATATATATATATGATCGGCTCCCAAGCCCCTCTCCATCAAATCTAGGACCAAGGAGTGTCAGGCAATGGCTGCTGATGACTTAGCAGGTAGACCTCCAGGCTTACCCAAACATCCCATCCTTAGCTCACATGAATGGTGAGGTTACACACACTTCAAGAAACTATTGAGCTTGAACGGATCTCGAACACCATTCCTGCAGATCGCTAGGCAGAGACATTTCCAATAGGTCACCCAATCCTTAAGGTGAATAATATATTTCCTGGATTTTAAAAATTTTATTCATAAAACTGAAGCAACAGAGATTTTTCTAGACGAATTCTACTCATGCATGCATAGATATCAAATTGAAAAGGACTCCCAGTTCTTTATTTAGTTTCCCTTCCAATATTTGCAATATCGACATGCTAATAGAAATAGGGATATTTCATTAAGAGAATCTCTATTTTCCCAACATATAATACAGACAGTCCTCAACTCAAAAACCTAAATGGTTCCAAGAAGTTGTTTGTAATTCGAATTTTGTTTAAATCTGGCCTTAGGTAGGCTACTCCTAACTCTCATATCGAGGATTTTCGGCTGCAAAAGTCAACAAATTGTTCTTTTTCATATTGCAATTATTGTCTTGCTTACTTCATTAAATCATATAATATTGTTTTATTACAGTATTTCATAACGAACTTTTGATACAATATATGAGAATTTGTTTTTGTATCTCCGAATGGTCGTAAGTTGAGGACCCTCTGTATCACCCATCTTTCTTCCTATTGTCCCTTGGAGACTCCGTCTCGGTTGCCAGTTTGTCACTTATAGGTCGTGTCACTCAACTTCAAAGGGTTACACCTAAAGCAATTTGTGGGGAGCAACACATGCAAATAAGATGCTTCAGAGTATATGATAACGGATCTAATTTCTCTCTCTCTCTCTCTCTCTCTCTCTCTCTCTCTCTCTCTCTGATCAAAAATCCAAAATATTGAAACATTAGTTAATGTAATCTGTATAAGAATGAAAATGAAGAGGGTATTCATATCCTGATTATCCGCTGCTTGTAAGGGAGTATTTTGAAAATGAGCATTAAAGAAATATTTTTGTATAAGATAAATGCCTCTAGCATCTCTCTCTCTCTCTCTCTCTCTCTCTCTCTCTCTCTCTCTCTCTCTCTCTCTTCTACCTTACCAGAGAAGGATTTTGAGCCTTGAAGAGAGAAACTACATAGGGAATGTCAGACCTTCATTTTTTCATGTTGTTTTTTAGTCGTTTATGTCATTTCTCAAAAGGAAAAATATACATATGTTTCTGGAAATTTCTTTTTTTTATAAAACAAATACAAAAAGAGATTTTTCAAATCAGACTGTATTCATGCTGACATACAAATTCATTCTGAAAGGACTTCCTGATTGACTTGGTTTTCCCTTTAGTATTTTCAATAGTAAAAAAAAAAGAAGAAAAATAGGGTAAAATGATAAAGGAAGATAAACTAGATTTTCCAAGTATATAATACCAGGCACCTTTCTTCTTTTCATTCCTTTTCAGGGCAAATTCACCATTGGATTCTTGGTCGGAGTTTGGCATTAATGGTCAGTTTTAATCAACTTTGAAAGGTTTGACTTGAACGAATTTGTAGTGAGCGATGCATGCAAATAAATCTCGTCAGATTACATGATTGCGGGTCCATTCTCTCTCTCTCTCTCTCTCTCTCTCTCTCTCTCTCTCTCTCTCTCTCTCTCTCTCTCTCTCTCGTTTGACTATGAGGGAAATAGCTTTACGAAGAAACTACAAAACATAAAACTTGTAAAAATTGATAACTAATGCTGGTATAATCAAAATCTATACTGAAAATAATCTTTGTTCTTTTATTCAATAAATATATTAAAGACAATAAAAAGATTATGTCACCTCGACCAATATCATTCCATTCACATTTTCTTCAGTTCTTCAAAATTATTTTTTGAGTTATCTAAAATCAAAGTGGCTACATTAAAAGTTTCCAATCAAAAGAAACAACTGTTAACATTTTTTTATTAACTTAAAATATGTTTCTTACAAATTGGGAGCGGGATAAGAAAGACCCTGTCTACCTTGAAAGGTCAAGATTAAGACTTAATCAATATCTTCCATTGGGTAATTATGGCTTTCGTCCAATCGAGCTCGGCTTATAAGGTGACGGTCAGCTTCCGTTCCATTTACTTATTGGTACGTCTTTTCCTCGCTCTCTTTTACGTTCCTTTTCTTTCTCATAAATATTTTTTTACTAAAACGAGATATAGGAAGTAAACAATCGTAGTGAAGATATAAATTATTATCTTTATTCTCAATACTTATATATTTTTACGGTAAACGCAATAAATAGTCCAATAAACATCCTAAGAAAATATTTTTCTTATTCAATTGTAATTTCAACATTTGTTTCAACATTATATTTTCTTGTGTGTTTCTTTTTACCTATCTTTATACATCCAGGCAGTAAGTAAAGATTTGCTAATTTAAAAATGTTGTACAAAGAAACTTTTCTTTTGAAATTTTTACAAACTAACTTTAACATTTCGTTGGAGCCCTTCTTCGTCCATTTGATAATACTTTGTCTACCAACTTTCACTTACCAAAATCTGTTAATTAAATAGATCTGACTTTTATCAACTTTTTAGCCAAAGTAAGGACACTTACTTTTCAAGTCTAAGGAAGAACATCCTTAGTTGCGCATTACCTTCAAAAAGGAATGGGAATGTGAATGGGAATGGGAATCTGTCTATTGATCGATTCAATTTACATGACTAACTTCTCAATTACTTTGATGTGAGTTTTAAAACAAGTGCTTTATACTTTTATTTTCATGGTATACATCTTGCTGCATCCCATGTAAAGCAACCATCCAACCAATGAAAATAATCTTTTATTCACATCTCGGTTCCCTCGCATAACTATCAATAGCAATTGGATTTTTGGATTTATTTTGTTTTTAAAATTACCGATATGATATAATGGAGTCCTATATATTCAAAATATATCTGTAGGAAAAAATCCCATAAATTCTTTTGGAAACTTCCGCTTCAAAGTTGAGTGTTTCCGCTTTCAAAATAAAATTGTGATAAGATTTCTTCCGTAATTTAATCCAATTCTTACCCATTGTAGCCTAAATATCTGAAATATAGCTTCATTATTTATGAAATTCGATATTCATTCCGTTATGAAGAAATCCATAATCTTTGTGGCTTTCGCAACGCTGGCCAAGATTATCCGTTGTAATAAAATTGATTAACTTAATAGTAACAATTCAACACTGGTGTCTATTTTAGGCCTTATTCTGAATATTCCTCAATTTGTGATCCTTATTCTAACTTCCCGTACATCTGTGTGAACAAAGCAGGTCTCTCTTTGCCCTACTTGAAACTAATTCCAAAGATTTTTCCTATATACAGGAACTGCAAGATAAGCCAAAAGCCAAAAGCTTATTTGGTTTTCTTACTGCTAATCTTATTCTTATATATTCTAAACTCTTCCGTATGTTTTAAACTGTACTACAATCTATAAATTTCTTAGAACCTACACTGTTAGAAATTCGCATTAAAAAAACTGTAAATTCCCGGCAATATTTTTTCTATGACTTCTACCATTTTAAAGACTGATATGTTGACGTAAAAGAGTGAAATTATGGTCACCAACCCGTAACAGAGAATAACAAAGTAAGGTAAAATTACGGTGGCCTGTATTTTACTGAAATACGGAGAAGAGCAGTGTATTTTTACGGAGAATTTCCGATTAAAGTTATGGTTTTTAACAGTGTATCTAGAATAAATAAGCAAAGAATTATCAACATTGTCAGTTTTATTTCCCAATACACCAACATTTCTCAAAAAGAAAATTTGTTATCATTCTTGCTAAGATATCCTTAATACCGGGGCTTCAAAAGTCTCTATATGCTATAAAAAGAGGCAAAACATAAAAGCATTCAAAAATTTGCGAGGCACAATCATTAGGCATTTTGCATTTCCTGTAATGATAATGTTCCATATTGAATTTATCAGAACATATATCAAACCTCTATTCATAGAACTTTTATCTACTAGCAAAAAAACATTGGTCACTGGCCAAATGAAAATTCAATGTGCAAAATAAAATTCTTTTTTCCATGAACTCTTAATTAGGTTTGGAATTAAAGAAGCTTTCCCCTTAAAACCCGTAGCCCATAATTAATCTTTTTTTGTCCTGTTTTCTTTTCGCATGAGTCATTGATTTTTTGTTATTAATTTATTTCTTTGGTTATCTAAGTTTTCTATTTCTTTATTTATTTTCTTATGTAAGGATTCAATATCTAACCCGTCATAATATAGCTGTTAATTTTCAATTTATATTGGTATTCATCTTGTAGTGAATAAAAAACGTATACAGTGAACCTCTGAAATCGACGTAACCAACTGGTCCACTTTACGTAGAACCTGCTGTACGTTAACAATAACAATAGGAAGGTATTGGTGTTAGTATCGGCTGCTTTAAGAATACTAAGGACCAAAAGATATGTTTTCGTCGTATATAGAAATTCAGGTGTGGGCGAGATTTAAATCAATCAGTCAGATGGTTTGAACCTGGATTGAGATCAGCACAAAAATTAAATGTATTTAAAACTTGTTCTCGGTTGTCCTTTGTACTTCTGTTTAACAATAGTTTCGGATTTCCCAGTACAAAAAATATTAACTTTTAATAATTGATATCTATAAGTTCCGAACATTTTAATTTTGATTACCAACTATTATAAAAATTCATAAGTTTTGGATATTTTCTCACTTCTTTATTTGAGAATTAATAGAGAAAAACAGGTTTATTCTCTGCAAATATCATACAGGAAGTTATAAATTTCAAATAGATAAGAAAGCAAAGCGAAAGAGAAGAATTTTTTTTTAAACTTTTTATTTTTCCAGCTGTAAATAATATGGAAAAATATGAAAAAAAAAACAGCAAGAATTAATCGTCGTATATAACGCTAATTATTACGCATTAATTTCACACCCAACATAGCAAATTATATAATAACGATGTACAAAATTCGAAAATGATAAAGAAATTAATCTTTAATTAATAATGTTTTGTTTATAACTCTAAAATATAGCAGCAATAAACAAACAATGAAACGTCTTGTCTTGTTCTATTTTTGTCATTTGCATTCAAGCAATAACATAAAAAGTACAACGACGATTATCTCCCCTTCAGAAGCAAGCAAACTTGATATCGACTTGATTCATAAAGTAATAAGGTTCATAATATCCAAATATTTTCACACAACGAAATATGTACCAATAATATCTTGTTTTCTGCCATCTTTCTGACATGCTGTAACTGTGTTTGCTCTATACATCTTCAGAGAGGAACGTGTTCCAAAGACGTCTTTCACTCTGCTTGAAATAATCCAAACTGAAAATGAACCATAAATCTCTCGTGCAGTGTAGGGAAGGCGTATCTCAACTACTGGAGGGAAGGGAAGGGAAGGGAAGGAAGGGATCCTAGATTGTAAACAACCAGATCCTATAACACTTTGGAAATGGAAAAACCGATATAAGAGTATTTGTCTTTGGAAAGACTGTAAGCTTTCCCCCTAACCACCGTCCTCTCTCTCTCTCCTCTCTCTCTCTCTCTCTCTCTCTCTCTCTCTCTCTCTCTCTCTCTCTCTTATTTTTGTTTTATACTTATTGGTGTCAAATGGATATGATTATTCCAAAGAGTAATGGGGATTCCTTTTCTTGACTTTTTGCACCAAATTTTCATTCCATCGAGTTAAAAAAAAACAAAAAAAAAAAAAAAAAAAAAAACAGATACTGATGGTCAAAGTGGTTTGGCATTCCTTCGTTTTCATTATTTCTATAGGATTTTCCCCTTTCATTTGTTAAGGTTAATAGAGAAGATTTGTACTGTTATATGAAAAGTAAAAATAATTCCATAATTGAATGCTCACAAAGAACTGTTGTTTAATAACTAGGGGTAATGTGAAAGAAGTTCAGATGAGATTAATAAAATATTATTCAATTAAAACCTTCTCTCTCTCTCTCTCTCTCTCTCTCTCTCTCTCCTCTCTCTCTCTCTCTCTCCTCTTTCTCTCTCTCTCTCTCTCTCTCTCTCTCTCTCTCTCTCTCTCTCTCGACTTTAAAATATTCGGAAGGATATAGATAGACTGGAAGCAGTACAACGAACCGCCACCAAACTATATAGAACTAAAATGGAATATTTGAACTTATTTGATCTACAAACTCGACAACTAAGGGGACAGTTAATAGAGGCACTTAAAATTCTTAAAAGAATAACAAATGTAGACTACAACAACCTGTCCAGGCTTAGAACAAATAAGTCAGGAGGTAACGGATACAAACTGGAATTAGAAAGATACGACACTACTATCTAAACGTTTAAACTAATTCGCTCTGCGGATGGACTAAAAAGTATTTGAAACATTCAAAATCCTTGTAACTCCTTATGACTTCTCTCTCTCTCTCTCTCTCTCTCTCTCTCTCTCTCTCTCTCTCTCTCTCTCTCTCTCTCTCTCCTCTCTCTCTCTCTCTCTCTCTCTCTCTCTCTTATATCTTTGATTAAATCACATAGCTGTACCACCTACCATTATGTGTTGTCCCTTTCCTCAATGATTACGTTTTCTTCCGAATTTTTCATTGTCAATAGATGGTCAGTATTGTTAAATGGGTTATATAAATCGTCTTTTTATGACCTTAGGTCAATACAATGGACTCATTGATGATGACCTAGTGCCCATACGCATTATATACCCTTACTGTAAATACTTTCTACGAGGAAGTCGGAAAGATACAAGTATATCTTTAAAAAAGTGCTTTGCCAACCATGATGATACTCATGTAATAGGACCTTAGGAATACTATAAATAATTACTTGTATATCATAAGCTTAGATAATACATTATTAATCTTTTCTCTATTGCCTGAAGTTTCATAAAGGAGTATTGAAAATGAAAATTTGAAGTATTAGGAATTTAAATGGAAATTCATTGCTTATTATCACTCAGTTTGATATAAGTTTCTTATTCCAAGAGCACAATTTTCCAGTTTTAATGATTAACAGAAAGCGTTGTATGTCCCGTTAAGTAGATGTTATTTCATATGAAAAAAAGGAAAGAAAAAAATCGTAAGGAAGATAAATTAGTTTTATTGGTTCCAATTGATATACTTCAATACTTTTGAATAGGAAGTACAACAGAGGTTAGGAGGACTGTAACTTGTCTTTCAATGCTCAAATACATAATGTAGTAAAAACAGTTGGTTATCATCTTAGAAACATTGCTTTTATAAAGATGTACCTGTAAAAAAACTTGTGATAAAATGTGTTATTTAGAGGAAGGACTACTGTAACTCCATCTACTATAATTTACAAAAAGTGCAACTTAAGAAATTACAAAACATAATAAACAGAGGAGCAAGACTGATAAAAGGTGTCCCACCCAGAGAAAGGATCACTCCTCTACTAATTGATTTACACTGGCAGCCTATTAAAGAGAGAATCGAATTTAAAATATGTACAATAACCCATTAAGTTATCAGAACCAGACGTTCAAAATATCCAAAAGAATTGCCATATATCATGCAGCCAACAAATAGAGTTCACACGAGAATAGTTACAGATGGTTTCAAATTATTGGAACCAAGATACATATCTACTGTAGGCTCCAGAGCCTTTAAATATGCGGCCCCGAGACCATACAATAAGCCCCCATGAGACGTCCGAAAGACTGAAGATGTTAAGGCTTTCAAGAGGAAACTGAAGACTTTCTTGTTCTTTAAGTGCTTCGATAGTGTTGACAATAAATGAGCAATATGCGGTATGAAATGTTGAATGCTTTCTAACAAACATGATAAAATGACTGCAAAGAGTAGGGTTCCCTTGCTGTATAAGACCAGAAAAGCAGCTCTTTAAGTAAGTAATAAAATTTATGATATATGTTAATTTTCTAAAATCTATTTATGCACTTTAGTAAACTTTCAATAGTAAATAAAGGTGAACCGGGATATAATGTCGATCTGTTCTTCTGTTACGATAATAAAAATGGATATTCCCGAAATTTTAAAATCTTAGTTAGGATATTGGTTTTACTCATATACATTTTCCTTTGGTGTAAAAAATAGATATATTGCTAGAACCAGAGTGCCTAGTGGTAGTAAAAGTATTTCATGACATAACTGTACTGAAGTTGCTTGATATTTACTTCGTTTGTTTCCGATATCTAAACGTTCTGAACGATTTTATTCTACATAGTTTATTTGATTTCAGATAACGCTTGTAATTGGGTTCCTCAACTATTTTCAACTGATTAAATGAAGGATTTAAAATTGACTATTTTGTATTTCTACTAAAAGTTGGTAAATATTTCCGAGCATTTAAAACGACATTTTAGGAGATATACATTGTTTTATTCCTTAACGGGACACGAAGCAAGAAAAATCTCTATTGAAGAAAAGTCTAGAAATTTAAAGTAGAACATCAAGTTGATTTCATTTTCATGCTTAGTTACGTCAGATTTTAAGAGGTGTTGGTATAACCTTGCCCTTTATTTCAGGAAACATTCGGTATTTTTTCCTTCTATTTCACAAATATAAGTAATCATATGTAAGAAAAATGTTATTTGAAACCAACAGAAACTAACAATGGAAATGTTTTCCTTTCCCTGAGAGCTTTAATACCCGGTGCTGGAATTGACTTCTATTTTTTTTTTTTTTAGATAATTCCGCAAGAGCATAAAGACAATGCGTCGTGGATTATATTTCTTATGCGTACACATATTTTCTTACAAATGAAAACACAGACTAAAAGATTCATATATATATATATATATATATATATATATATATATATATATATATATATATATATATATATATATATATATATATATACATATATATACAGTATATATATATATATATATATATATATATATATATATATATATATATATATGTATATATATATATATAAAATATATATATATATATGTGTATATACATACTGTATATGTATATATATATATATATATATATATATATATATATATATATATATATATATATATTAGGGTGTTCATAGAAATTCAAAACTCCATTTGTATATGCGATAGAAACAATCTGTAAAAATTTTCATGAAGTTTCATATACCTAGTTTTAAGTATAGTTACTGAATTATTCTTCACAACAAAATTCGCAATATTTTTTTTTAAATAAGTGAAAAACATTTTCTTTTTTTTCAGAATCAATTAGATCTAAGGTTTGCTTTCGGAAAAAATCGGATCATGGGGCCATATTTTTTTTTAGAAGACCGTGTTATTAACAGTGATAGCTACGTTGATATGCTGCAGAATAACTCTATTCTGCGGATTTAACAATGAAACTTGAAGAAAAAATGATACAGTGTTTCAACAAGATGGAGCTCCTTGTCATTTTGCTCTGCGTGTTAGACAGTTTCGAAATCAGGAATTTCCTAACAGATGGATCGGAAGGGGTCGACCATTTCATTGGCCTCCACGTTCGCCAGATTTGAATATTTGCTCTTTTTATGGGGACTTGTGAAAACAATTGTGTATGCAACGAAACCTAGTTCATTTGAAGATTTGAAAGCTAAAATAAGTAATGTGATTTCAGGCATTTCTCTAAATCAGTTGGCAAATGCTTTCCATGAACTGCTTTATCGTATTACCCTTGTATTGCTAATAATGGAGGACTTGTGGAAAGTTTAATAAAATTTCAATAAAACCTTAAAAAATATATATGTATTTCTTTCTAATCCTTTTTACAGATTATTTCTATTCGTTTTCAAGGAGGGAAAGAAGGAGCGCAAGTAAAGTATGAATGAAATCACTAACTAAAATAATTACCAAAAGAAACGAGGCATTTTCCACACTTGATTGAAATAGTCCAAATTAGATTGATATAAAGGATGGAGAAACGAATTCACAACGTCTAATCAGATTGATGGTTTTTAGGGCACAGATTTTAGAGACATTTTTTTTCAAGACAAATTTAGAAAGTCTGGATTCATAAGACATAGATAGAGGGAGTTTGGAGTCATAAGACATAGATGGAGGGAGTCTGAACCCATAAGACATAGATAGAGGGAGTTTGGAGTCATAAGACATAGATAGAGGGAGTCTGGATTCATAAGACATAGATAGAAGGAGTTTGGAGTTACAAGCCATAGATAGAGGGAGTCTGGATTCATAAGACATAGATAGAAGGAGTTTGGAGTTACAAGCCATAGATAGAGGGAGTCTGGATTCATAAGACATAGATAGAAAGAGTCTGGATTCATAAGAAATAGATAGAGGGAGTGTGGATTCATGAAACTTAGATAGAGGGAGTGTGGATTCATAAGACATAGATAGAAGGAGCCTGCATTCACAAGATATAGATAGAAGAAGTCTGGATTCATAAGACATAGATAATGGGAGTGTGGATTCATGAGACATAGATAGAGGGAGTGAGGATTTATAAGACATAAATAGAGGCACCCTAGCAGTACCAGCTGAACTCGGTTGAGTCCCTTGTCAGGCTGGGAGGAACGTAGAGAGTAGAGGTCCCCTTTTTGTTTTGTATCATTTGTTGATGTTGGTTACCCCCCAAAATTGAGGGAAGTGCCTTGGTATATGTATGTATGTATGTAGATAGAGGTAGTGTGGATTCATGAGTCATAGGTAGATGGAGTGTGGATTCATAATACATAGATAGAGGGAGTGTGGATTCATAAGACATAGATAGAGGAAGTGTGGATTCATGAGACATAGATAGAGGGAGTGTGGATTCATGAGACATAGATAGAGGGAGTGTGGATTCATAAAACAGATATAGGGAGTGTGGATTCATGAGATATAGATGGAGGGAGTGTGGATTCATAAAACATAGATAGAGGGAGTCTGGATTCATAAGACATAGACAGAGGGATAAGGCGAGTTAAACTCCAAAAGTCCCAAAATAAAGGGGAATTGGCGATTGGGGAACACATTAATCTGTGCCTGAGAAGTGATGAATTAGATGATCGACACTTTGATAACATCACATAATCGGATTTAGTTGATAAGATCAGGGCAACTCAAGATTGATTGTAATCAACAAACGCGTCTTGGGAAAGGAAGAAAGAAAAAAAGTGAAGGTTGAATTATTAGCAAATACAACACTAGGATACGAGGTCTACTTGAAAAAGTAGTGAATAGTAAAAGATTGATGAGATCATACTCAACAGGAATATCACTAGCAATGATATAGAATTAAAAAGGAGGAAAGAAAACGTTAGAAAAAGGCTTAAAGAGGAAGGAGGGAAGCGAACATTATGCAAAACTCTGCTAAATATTTCCATAGTATGAAAAGAGTTGAAAGGTAATTTCTTCAAGCTCCATATACTGTTAGTTTCTTTGAGGAAATACATACTTACAGACACTCAGACACACACAAACACATATTATACAAATATAAAACACACTGAGATATACGCATGTATATACGTATAGAATAGATAGAAATGCACCCATACAAGCACACACAGATATACATATATACAGTATGTTATTACACACTCACATACACACACACACATATATAAACACATATGTATATATAGATAATGTGTATGCATGGAGAGCATACAAATTCATACATACAGTATATATTACATACATATAGACATGTATGCATATATACATATACATATACATATATATATATATATATATATATATATATATATATATATATATACATACACACATATATATATATATATATATATATATTTATATATATATATATATATATATACATAAAAAGTTGTTTAAAAAGTTGAAATAAATAAACCGAGTATCTTACCATAACCCAATTAGTAAATGTGAAAACTGGGATTTGTATTCAAGTAGTTATTTCCTTAATTGCAAAGGGAAGAGGAGGGGAATCCGGACAACAAATATTTCACACATCAAGAGTCAAAAGGAAAAGGAATTGATATTTCCTCTTGTTATATAGACTGATAGATAAATAGATATTTAAAAAGACAGATATTAATGTGTGCCTTTATATATGAAAAAATGACATTCACTTTGACAAGAACATAATACTGGTAGGTTCCAGTTATAGGACAAAGAATTGATCACTGTCTCATTCAACCTTCAAATGCTGTAAGAAGTATGAACCAAATCTACAAAACATTTTCACCACATCAGGTGCCCTACATATATAGACTTTATGCTCATCAGTAGGGTGTCGACACCACCCTATGCAGTGCGCCATTCTGTTTCATCTTGCACGATTTCTCTACCATTTGGAAATTCTTTACTTAGAGAAATGTTTTGAAAAACCATATATATGCTTCCATATATTAGATCCTACTGACACATCTGGATATTAGATTGCATCTCTAATTTTACTCCCGTATGCATTGTCACATTCCCTGTTATCTCAATTATAATGACTTCATATACAGCATGAAAACTGTATCTACGTCAACAGTTTAAGCCTTTTTTCTCTCTCGTGTTTTCACTATATACACTTCGTTTTCATAAACTGGAGTCGGATCAACAATTCCTTCATCGATTTTCAATACACTTTCGCTTTCAATAATTTTTTTATGTAGACTCTGAAAATCGTTTAACTTTACCTAGTCTGTGTAATAACTCACATCTTATCAATCATTATTCTTTACAATAGGTCTAAATGCCCATATGAATCAGTTGATACACATTTTCTAACATCTACTTCAATATTCCTTTCTCCATCTTCTTGTTTCTTCTGAACAGCAAACCTTCATTCTCGTCCACATTCATTTTTTCTCTGCCTATCGCCTTCATACTCTTTTGCAAGTCTTTGCAATTTCTCTTTACTTTCTCTAAAACTAACCAGTTTAGTACGGCTATAAGTTCTAACACCTCCTAACGAATACTTAAAAGGCAGACAACGAAAGGAGTATTGATATTTTTGTTTTGCAAACCATTATTTAAAAAATGTTAGATATGAAAGATTTCAGCCGAAAAGAAAGAAGGAATATCTAGAGCCTTCCTTACTCCATCTTCATCTTTCAATTTATTCAGTTTCCATTACCGAGATTCTTCGAGGAATAGCAAAAGATAAAAAGAAGATATACAGTATAAGTTTAAAACTTTCCAACTTCTTTTCCTTCTGACTTTATACTGCGTAAAATATCGTTAACTTATTCACTGGGACTTGAACAAAGGTTCATGAAGAAGCCCATTTGATTTAGCAATTTTCAGCTTTTTTTAAGATAAGCAAAAGGGATAAAAAACAAACGCATATCCTCAACTATTCATTATTGAATATTATGAAATTAAATAATGTAATTTGTAAGCATTTTCTATTTATGAAATAAAAATATTAACAGTTACTATAGAAAGCTTTCACGAATAAACTTTAAATCGACATTATACATGGGAACGGGAAAATATATTTACGACCATTTGTTTGGCCAATAAACGCTGCTACATTTGTTTTTTCAATTCTTTGCAACAAATTCAGTGGAATTCTGGTCAAAGTAAAGACTATTTATTGCAGTAGAAATACTGTTGGTCGTCCCAAAGTTTTCCACCTGTATAAAGGTGTAGTGTTCATTGTTATACGATGGGGTCTGTATCACCGAGAGCCAGCAAATTTACTCAATTTATTGAGCTATTAGGTTGACTGTCCCTCGAGTCTTTTGCGGTAGTAAACATGTGAAAATGTCTGATTAATTTTTAATTCATTGCATTTTCTACTGATATAACTATGATTTCTGATTTTATCTAACAAGAGCTACAAATTAATATTTCAAAATGACTTTTTAGTATTGATACGAGTAGTTTTCCAACAAGCAGTCATTAAGCAGAGTATGTTCCTGGGAATTCAATCTCTTCTTCACACTGGCTTATATAATACAAGAAAAATCCCAACTACTCATGATAAAAGATCAATTTAATAATAGAAATTGAAGACAATGATTGGATGGAGGATTTGTCTCGTCCTAAACTGATCCCCAAGTAGGGAGCGAAGAGACCCGGATAAAGAATGTTTCATATTATCATAGCAGGAAAAAGCTAAATAAATCTTCTTATGAAACTTCATTGAACTCACATATGGTAGAAATGGTCCTTAGTCCCGAGCTGAAAGTTACAAACATCAAGTCAGCTTTTTCATGAACCTATGCACAAGTATCAGCGAATAAGTTAAGGATCTTCTACGAAGTACAAAGTCAGAAGGAAAAGAAGTAGGAAAGTTTTTGAGCTTATAAATCTCCCTTTTCTCTTTGGTTGTTCCTCGAAGAATCTCCGTAATGGAAACTGAATAAATTGAAAGATGAAGATGGAGTAAGGAAGGCTCGAGATATTCCATCTATGTTTACGGCTGAAATCTTTCATTTCTGACATTTCTTAAATATCAATACTCATTTCATTGCCTGCGTTTTAAGAAGCAGTTAAGGAGGTATTGGAACCAATAATAATCCAGAAATATTTAGTTTTAGAGAAAGTACAGAAAAATTGCAGAAACTTGCAAAATGTTATAATAGCGATAGAAAAAAATGAATGTGTGTGAGAATAAAGGATTGATGATAAAAAGAAGCAAGAATATAGAGCGAAGAATATTGGACTGGATATTAAAAAATGTGTAGTCAACTGATTCAGAGGTATTGAAGACCTGTTGTAACGATTAATAACTGTTAAGGGTTAAGATGATACGCAGACTAGGTTAAGCCAAACGATAAAGAATTGCAAGTGAAGAGAAATATATAAGAAATAGATGAAAGAATTATTGAGCTAACTCCAGTATATCAAAGTGAAGTTTAGGTACTAAATACATGATAGAAAAAAAGATGAAAACAGTTGACACAAATAGTGTATGTGAAGTAACTATAATTGTGATTGTAATTGTAATTGTAATTGTAATTGTAATTGTAATTGTAATTGTAATTGTACTTTATTTGTAATTATAATTATAATTATAATTAAAATTATAATTACTGCATACAGCAGTAAAATAATTGATGTACTTTAAAATTCAAAAGTGTTAATATGATGGATGGTATGAAAACACATAGATGGTTTATATAAGAAGAAAAATGTTTATTTAGATAAAAATATCCAAATGTGAGAGAAAGTGTGCAAGATAAAACAAAATGGAGCACTTTATAGGGTGGTATCGACACCCTGCATGTGTTATTTTATCAATGAATTTAACACTATATGTGACTTGAGGAAATCACTTGTCTTGCCTATGGATAAGAAGTAAAATCACATTTCTTTTGCCACTTTTACCTTCGATAATTATTGGAATACAAATTCCCTTTTCATGCCAGCATTTTTTTTATCTAATAACAAAAGAGAAACATATGTCTGAAGGTATGAATAACTAACGATCTCACGAAATACTAGCTTTGTTTAGTGAACAATACAGGTATCTATATGACTTGAAAGGGTTACGTGAGGGTGACAATTGCATATGCACAATCAACGGCTTTTGTCAATAAGTTTGACATTGACATAAAAATTAGCAATATAATAATTTCAATCAAAATGTAGTTGAAATTACCTTTTGTTACACTGAAGGGATTTTCGCTTAGGTTGATTGAAGTCTGGTGGCTGTCACGATTCAAGCTGCGTGGAAGAAACGGAAAAACAGCATTAAAAGTTTAAAGCCCACTCGTGAATGGCAGAGGCAAGGGAAAGTGATATAGCCCTATAGTTCACACAATGCCCTAAAGACTGACCATAAATAGGACCAAGGAGGGCCAGGCAATGGTTACTTATGACTCAGCAGAAAGACCCATAGGCTACCCCAAATCCCCCATCTTTACTCAAAAGGATCGTGATGTTACAGCGACCAAATAAACTAACTAGTTTCAGCGGTACTCGAACCCCAGTCTGGCGTTCACCAGTCAGGGACGTTACCACATTGGCCACCACAACCCTCTTTCATTTGTATGTGTTGCTATTTTCACTAGTATTAAAACCTCAAATAAATTCTCTATCAAAACTTTGAAGATATATGAATATTATCATCTCGGTTTTGCATCAATGATTATTGTGAGTTTTATGTACGAATTTTCGATTGTAAGAAATCGTAAGAAGAGAACATCTAATTTAAGTTAATTATAGAAGGGAAAAATTTTAAGTTATCTCCGGGTTTCTCTCATTACTATTATTATTATTATTATTATTATTATTATTATTATTATTATTATTATTATTATTATTATTATTATTATTATTATTATTATTATTATTATTATTATCTATAAAACAGAAACGGAAAACGTACCATAGACTTGTGTTGGTTCTTGTTGCTTTAAAGAATAAAATCAACTTCTCTCTTCCCCCAACAAAGAAAAGAACAGAGTTGTGAGAGAAAGACTTCTTGATGTGGCATAGTTTGACAAAATATAGGCGATGGCTTGCGTCCTCATTCCATATATCTTCCTTTGACGGATACCTATCCATCCCCCCCCACCACCCCCACAGAGGGTCTCCATTGCAGAAGGATTGAGGATATTTGTTTATTCCTTGACACCGCTGAAGGATCGTCGGAGCCTCCGTCAGTCCTTGTGAGTGAGAATGTGTGAAGGAAACTTATTCGGGACTTTACATTTTAGAGAAATTATTCTACTCGGGAGAGTTCGTATTCAACATGATCCCGCTACTCAAAGGATTTTAAAAGGCTAAAACCTTTTAAGATTGGTATTGCTTTCAACTTTTATTATTGGAATGGGGATGTACATTATATTGTCTACTTACTTTTTTATTTTATTTTAGAGGATAACGAACAATAATATCAAATATCAAGAATTACAGCATCTGTAAGATTTACTTATCTAAGACATTGCTTTGGCTTTAGTTTCCACATCGGTATGTTAATCGATTCTATGAGCCAAGTTTCTCATTTTTTTTTTACTCAAATAAAGCAATGAAGAGTAACCTTTTGCCCTATATAAATAAAAAGGAAAGCATTCGAAATCATTGTGTTGCATAATTTGGTTGGTAATAAAATGATCTTGCTCTATTAATAAGTTGAATGGTTTTCGCATATATCTTGCCAATTTTAAGTTAAATTGACGCGATATTAAGAAAGAATAACACTGTAATATCGAGGAAATAAAGTATGAATTTTGTAGGGCAGAACAAAATGCATTTAAATTGTTAGAAAGAAGGCGAATACGAAGACACTGGAGGTATAGCAACAATAAACCAAAGGTAAACCTAGAAGAAAAATAGATACCGTAACTAAAAATCCATCTATCAAGAGATACAACAAACCTTTCCCAAGCCTTTGTGGTAACAAGAACACAGATTGAAGAAGAGATTTTATTGCTTATATTTTCCAGGAAACTGATCCTAATAGAGTAGAGTTCGAATGTCGATTGATTCAATAAAATAAGTGATGCTGGTTGTGAGCGTAAGTATTCTTTTAATTATTAAAAAGTTTATAGGCGAATATGTGATCAGTTTGAAAAGGGTTGTAACCACAGCAATCAGCACTTCGAAGGAATTTTATCAAGGCTAGTTTTTTAATGTTTAGAAGTACTTAGAAATAAAACTGTATTGAAATTCTGAAGTGCCAGTAGCATTATACACACTGTTAAAAAACCGTAATTTTAATCGTAAATTTTCCCTAAAAAAATATTCTGTTCTAAGCCGTATTTCAGTAAAATACAGGCGACTGTAATTTTTACTCTAGTTTGTTATTATCTTTTACGAATTGGTGACCGTAATATCACTACTTTACGTCAATATATCCGTTTTTAAAACGGAAAATGCCTAGCAGCAGTTAATCTAGGATTTATACCATTTTTTTTTACGGCAAATTTTTAACAGTGTATATGTAAACTATTTCTACAATGTTAAAAATTTTCATAAAAAAAAAAAAAACGATAAATTTCTGGCAACAATTATTCCAGTATATTTACCATTTCAAAAACTGATATATTGACATAAAGGAGTGATATTACGGTCACCAACCCATAATAACAAAGTATGATGAACTTACGATCGCCCTTATTTAGCTGAAATACGGCTGAAAACAATATATTAATACAGTAAATTTCCTATTAAAATCATGTTTTTTTTTCTAACAGTACAGTATAAGCAATATGCTAATAGAAATTTCAGTTATGATGGTTATTGTACATATATTGCTAGTGGTAATAGATGACAATAGATGGACTTAATAACAGAATGGGTCCCGAGAAGCAGGGGAAGGAAGAGAAGACGATGTATTGATGAACTTAGGAAGTTTTCGGCTGTGGCCTGGCATAGAAAGACCATAAACAGGACTTGTTTGAGGTCTTTGTTCTACAGTGGACTAGTAACGGCTGATGATGATATATATATATATATATATATATATATATATATATATATATATATATATATATATATATATATATATATGTATATTTATATATATATATATATATATATATATATATATATATATATATATATATATATACATACATATATATATATATATATATATATATATATATATGTATATATATATATATATATATATATATATATATATATATATATATATATCATGTATGTATATGCATACATACAGTATGTATTACGCTAAAGTTTGTTTTTATCAAAAGGTCAAAATAAATTCCTTCAATTTAATTCCTGTTCCGTCAAAAATTTCAAAAACCAAATTTGAAAATCAATTTTACACAAAAGTGGAAGTCTTAAATTTAATCAGAGTAAAGTCTTTTAAATTCATTTAGATAGATCAAATGATTTGTAAAAAAAAAAAAAATCCCTAATGGTTTTGTTGTTACTTCTGGTTTCTGATCCCCATGAGTAATCTTGTGTTTATGAGAGAGAGAGAGAGAGAGAGAGAGAGAGAGAGAGAGAGAGAGAGAGAGAGAGAGAGAGAGAGAGAGAGAGAGCTTTTGGCTTGAATACCAGTAAAGATTAGAGCTTTGTTTTCTAAAGAATAAAGATGAAAAATAATGATCTTATCTTTAATCAGCAATAGATTAAAAATGAGCAAGTGAAATGTATACTTCATTAGCAAATAAATCTGCACCAGGAATCACAAATATTTTCTTAATTTAATTTATATTGTATAATGTATATTAAAAAATCCCCACATCCTGAACTTGGCAAATTGGAATCTAGGTTTTTCTCTCCTACCAATATCAAATAGAATTGGAAAGAGATTTGGTAAAGTTTGGTTACTTCAGCACAAATAACATCTCTAGAGACTTAAGTGAAACTCATTTTACAGAAAATAAAGCTCCTTAGAGACAAAATGAAAAACTTACCGAAGTTTAGTTCCGTCAATAGATTGTACTTAATGAAGAGTCGTCAACATAGAGTAGCAAGAATGAATCAAAGGCCCAACTTTATTTTTTGCTTGTCTTAAAAACATGTGAGAAGCTATGGAATGATGTCTGTCTGTCTGTCTGTCTGTTTCATGTACGTACATAAATTCATAAACTTGCCGACACGCAAGTCTTATTTATAAGCTTCTCTGAGTGTCTACGTATAGGCCAAAGATATTAGAGCTATTGTTTCTTTTTGTAGTGTTTTGGTTCTTGTATAAATACTACTCCGGCAACTTTTCAGGAAACTGAATCCTCCATCTTGCCTAACTCTCAGTCCAAGTGAATAATAAAACAATGACTTATTCACTTATGAACTTTCTGTTGTGTTATCCTCCCCTGCCATTCCGGTCCTAAAGTTTACTCTTCTGCTCCAAAGGTTATAATCAATCTTTATCTTTCAATTACTTACTATGCATTTCAGAGCCCGTGTTATATCGTTTTTCGCAAATATCTTCTCAACAAACAGTTGAATCAATGTGACATTTTGACACAGCTTGTTTGACACCTTCCGCTGATTTATGAAACTACAGTGCATTGCCAAGTATGTTTCATTAAAGAGCTTACTCTTGACTTTCAAGGATAAGTTGGCGAGAGCCGAGAAGGCATTCGGATAAGGGAAGGCTTTCCGTGAAGTAGGTCTGACGTGTGTCACAACCACGAATCCTCCACTCTAGTATTCCCTCTCCTTCCCTCCTTGCCCTCTTCTATCACGTATCCCCATCCCACCCCCCCCCTCTCTCTCTCTCTCTCTCTCTGCGCGTTGCATACATAAGATAATTATCAAGTCAAATCCATATTAATTATTGGCTTATAAAGGCAGATAACCCATAGGCATATACCGGGTACGGTTTGATCGTTTACCTCAAACCATCAGGATTGTTGTCCTACTGTGTTTGAGCGTTATACGGAGTTTGGTAGGCGAAAAAGTAAACGTGGGAACTCACCTCATACAGCACTTATGCAACAGCCAAAGACGCTGGACCAGCAATCACTATCGTTTGCAGAAATAAACACCCTATCATAAGTGGCAATACCTAACTTTCGAGTTATCTGTCATTGTGGACAAGTAACATCCGCATAGCTTCATATCTCCTGTGCAAAGTAAGAGAGAGAGAGAGAGAGAGAGAGAGAGAGAGAGAGAGAGAGAGAGAGAGAGAGAGAGAGAGAGAGAAGTGGGGGATACGGGATAAGAGGAAGGTAAGGAGGGTGGGAGGGGAAGACTGGAGTTGAGGAAGAGTGGTTGTTATACACGTCACAACTTCGTCACAGAAAACCTTGTCCGAATGCCTTCTCGGAACTCGCCAACTTGTCCTTGAAAGCCAAGAGTAAGCTCTCTAATGAAACACACTTGGCAATGCACTGTTGTGTCATAAATTAGCGGAAGGTGTCAAACAAGCTGTGTCAAAATGTTGCATTGATCCAACTGTTTGTTGAGAAGATATTTGCGAAAAACGATAAAACACGGGCTCTGAAATGCACAGTAGATGCCTTTAATGACTCCTAGGTGACAACGATAAACCCTGAAGGCTTTATATATTTTCATAAAATATTTACGATCGATAAAGAAATTATGTCTATAAAGGATATGTCTGAGTTAATTTCAAAAACCGAAAACAACTCCTACATGGATATGTTTCCTATTTTTTTTTATTCACTAAAAGACTGAAATCCTAGTTGGTTTAACACAGGCTCTTTAGCGTTGCACAGTCTATTAGAAACGCTCATGACTCAATCCATGGGTCGTGTTATGTATTATTGTAACAATGTACTATATTATTTCAAGTGTTTCAGGTATTGCACAACATTGCATCATATTGCATGAATAAGACATGTTATGCTTTGATCATAAGAGTAATGATTTGTTTTGGTATTAGGATTCAAACATTTGTTGATTACCTCAGATAAGATGTGATTCTTTATGATTTGTACTGGAGTAGGATTTAAGTCTTTTCAGAGCGATGCTCTTTTGTTTAGCAATGTTTTGGTTTATGAGATTGTGTAAGACGCTCCATATGCACTTGAGAGTCAGCTGTCACAAAGTGAAGTTCATAATGTAGTCTTTTATACATTAAAGGTATATTTTATAATACCCAACGTATTATTATCCATCAAGCACACATCGACGAAGATGGGATCAGCTGAGAAATAATTACTAACGATTATTCATCTCTGTTCCAGGTAATTATTATGGTTAATAGAACTTCCTACCTAAGCATCCATATATTATATTTGGCGACGAAGATGGGATCAGCTGAGAAATAATTACTAACGATTATTCATCTCTGTTCCAGGTAATTATTATGGTTCATAGAACTTCCTACCTAAGCATCCATATATTATATTTGGCGACGTTTGAGGACGACGGACAAGCAGGGAGAAGCAAGGAGGGAGAAGCATTGGAGCCTATGCACAAAGACGGCCAGCACAAGAGAAGGTCTTCGTACATCGGAAAACAAGAGTAAAATCGCCCAATGAAGATTTTACCAGCAGCAGAATAGGAATTTCATCAAATACACAAAAAAGGGTGAAATTTAAAGTTGGGTAGGTAGGAAGTAGACTTGTGACTGCAGAATAGTAACTTAACCTACCACAGTTATTAAGGTAAGCAAACAAAATGCCTTTTAATATTGAACCACCTCAAGCTTTTAGCGTCACTGCTGAGCCTAATTCTGTTGCAACACGATGGCAACAGTGGTGTGAGGAATTTAAGATTTATTTAGAAGCATTAGGGAACATGAAGGATGCACAAAAGAAGGCATTATTACTTCATACAGCAGGTAGGGAAGTTCGGGAAGTGTTTAAGACTTTGCAGCCTACAGATGACACAAGTGAAGCTGCAATTAAGGCTCTTACCACATATTTTGCTCCTCAAGTCAATAAATTTTTTGAAAGATACCAGTTTTCAGCGCAAGCTTATCAGAAAGAAAATGAAAGTTTAGATGCATTTGTGACTAGACTAAAGAATTTAGCCGTTTCATGTGAATTTCTAGAGTTAGAAAATGTTATCATAGATCAAGTAATTGCACATTGCACATCAGAAGAGCTAAGAAAGAAATTATTGCAAGATAAAGATTTAACATTAGAAAAGGTATTGATAACAGGCAGAGCTTTAGAAACATCCAATAGGCAAAGTCACATAATAGGTAGTTCTACAAGCAATAGAATGGAAAATTCTAAAATTAATACAGTAGGTTCTAAGTGGAAAACCAATGAGAATCAGAGAAGGAATATGTCAAAGCCTAGTCATAGAAAAGTGCCTAACACTAATGTTCATAAATATCAGAATCAGGCTTATACACAGAAACAACAGGAAAAACCCAAGTGTTTTAGGTGTGGTAAAACTGATCATCTTGCATACGAAGCAAAGAAATGCCCTGCTACTGGACAGACATGCCAGAATTGCAGAAAGCTAGGTCATTTTGCAACTGCTTGTAGATTTCCTAAACAGTACGCAAAGAAAATAAATGCTACAGTTGATACTATGGGTCAAGAGAATAATGAGGAAAATGTTCATGATAATCAGGTTAGTTCAGAAACTGATTTTGCGTTTCACATAAATGCAAGGAGTATTTATTTTTATAGATGATATTTTAATTGCGGGTAAAGACACAAGAGAACATAGAGAAAGATTGCGAACAGTTCTGAAGAAGTTGAAGGAACATAATATTAGAGTAAATAAGAACAAATGTATTTTAGAAGTTGATTCAGTGGAATACTTAGGTTTTGTAATAAATGGCAAGGGTATTCACAAAACTAAAGAGAAGATTAAAGCTGTACAATCAACAAAAGTGCCAGAAAATGTTAAGGAATTACAATCATTTCTAGGTTTAGTAACATTTTATGGGAATTTCATTCAGAATTTGTCTACAATTGCACATCCATTGTATAATCTGTTGAATAAGGGTGTAGAATGGAAGTGGACAAAAGAGTGTCAGGAATCTTTTGAAAGAATCAAGCAGGAAATAACATCACCTACATTCTTAGTACATTATCAAAAGGATTTACCAGTTAAATTAATATGTGATGCATCAAACATAGGTTTAGGTGCAGTATTATCTCATGTAATGCCAGATGGAACAGAAAAACCAATTGCATTCACTTCTAGAGTATTGAACAAGGCAGAAAGGAATTACTCTCAAATAGAAAAGGAAGGTTTAGCATTAGTTTATGGAGTTAAAAAATTCCATATGTATCTTTATGGTAGGAAAAAGTTCACACTTGTTACAGATCATAAACCTTTATTAGCAATATTGGGTCCAAAAGCAAGTTTACCTACGTTGGTGGCTGCAAGACTACAACGTTGGGCAGTTACGTTAGCAGCGTACCACTATGATATAGAATACCGTCCAACATCAAATATGGGTAATGCAGATGCTTTATCCAGATTACCCGTAGACAAAGCTCCAGAAGAGTATGATGACAGTGTTCTGTTAATTTCAGTATATAATGTACCAATAACTGCAAAAGATGTAGCACACAGTACCAAGCAAGACCCAGTACTTAGTAAGGTTTTGGAGAGTTTAATGACAGGTAGGGACTTATGTGGAAAGGAGGAAAATTGTAAACCGTATAAGGATATATGGTATGAACTGAGTGTGACACAAGGAATAGTGATGAGAGGTTCCAGGGTAGTTATTCCTAATTCACTGAGAAATAAGGTTTTGTCTGAAATACATGCTGATCACCAAGGTATTGTAAGATCAAAGTCAATTGCGAGAACTTTTGTATGGTGGCCAGGTGTAGATAAAGATGTGGAATGTTATATAAAGAATTGTATGAATTGTGTTATGCAACAAAACAATCCTCAATTTGCTAGAATGCACCCGTGGGAGTTACCCAGGTATCCATGGCAAAGAGTGCATATAGATTTTGCAGGTCCTTTTTTTAATTATTTGTTTTTGATAGTAGTAGATGCTTACAGTAAGTGGCCAGAAATTATTCCAATGAAGACGACAACGTCTTACGCCACAATAAAAGAGTTAATGCAAATTTTTTCAACGCATGGTATTCCAGAAAGAATTGTTACAGATAATGGTCCACAATTTACCTCACAAGAGTTAAAAGAATTTTGTAATGTCAATGGTATAAAGCATACATTTTCAGCTACATATCATCCATCCACTAATGGAGAGGCTGAAAGATTTGTTCAAACGTTTAAACACAATATGAAGTGTAGAAAAGCAAATTCGAGTAATATGTTTTTGCATGTGTCAAAATTTTTATTGTCTTATAGAACAACGCCACACAGCACAACAGGCGTGGCACCCTCAAATTTGTTAATGGGAAGGAGGATAAGGTGTAAGTTAGATTTGTTGTATCCAAGTTTGCAAAGTGATTTAGAAGATAAAGGGTATAAACAAGTAGCAAAGCTTCCTAATGTAAGACATTTTTTACCTTTGTCTGATGTCATGGTAAGATCGTACAACACTCCAGAGAAGTGGGTACCAGGAGAGATTGTAAGAGAGATAGGAAATTTACATTATGATGTTCGTGTTGTGATAATGTTGTAAAACGTCATGTTGATCAATTACAGCCGTTAAACAGAAAGACAGTAGAGCATGTGAATGTTAGAGATGAGAAACTTAAAGAAGTAGTTAGATCAAATGAGTCAAGTATTAATCAAGATGGTCCAACATCCAATGTAGATTCAGAACCAATTCATGTACCAGTACAAGATGAGGTTAAAGTGCTTCCTAATAGGATTAACAGAGGAAAGCCCCCTGAGAGATTAGATTTATGAATATTTTTACAATGTCAAGTTAAGGGGGAGGAGACTGTTATGTATTATTGTAACAATGTACTATATTATTTCAAGTGTTTCAGGTATTGCACAACATTGCATCATATTGCATGAATAAGACATGTTATGCTTTGATCATAAGAGTAATGATTTGTTTTGGTATTAGGATTCAAACATTTGTTGATTACCTCAGATAAGATGTGATTCTTTATGATTTGTACTGGAGTAGGATTTAAGTCTTTTCAGAGCGATGCTCTTTTGTTTAGCAATGTTTTGGTTTATGAGATTGTGTAAGACGCTCCATATGCACTTGAGAGTCAGCTGTCACAAAGTGAAGTTCATAATGTAGTCTTTTATACATTAAAGGTATATTTTATAATACCCAACGTATTATTATCCATCAAGCACACATCGACGAAGATGGGATCAGCTGAGAAATAATTACTAACGATTATTCATCTCTGTTCCAGGTAATTATTATGGTTAATAGAACTTCCTACCTAAGCATCCATATATTATAGGTCGGAAGCTTGATGGTGTCCAGTATTGACCGCAACATACCCGTCCTTGTAAGACTATAGGTCTATTTACCCGTTAAGCCACCAGCAGCCATCGCCTGACCCTCCCTGGTCCTAGCTTGGAAGTAGAGAGGCTTATAATATATATATATATATATATATATATATATATATATATATATATATATATATATATACATATATATATATATATATATATATATATATATATATACATAAATTCGGTTTCTGTAACATTTTTCTTTCCATGCTTCGGCCACTCATAAGTTAGCTTTTAACCTGTAAAGATTTCCCATAAATCATGTAAGGCAAAGAAGACAGCTAAATCGAGCTATTATCTGAATTGGGTCGTAGTGTAACATTGTTTCATAGCAGTCGTGGAGTATTATTTCCGTTAAAAAACTATTTGTTGTTAGTTATCTTAATAGTTTGTTGAGACAGTGTCATTACACCTCAGAACTAATATTGCATGTAGTTCTTATGGCAAGTGGCAGAATCGGGAAATTTTTGGGTATATGAAGTGAGTCTTTAAAAGCAGAATTTCATAGTTTTATTAGAACATAATTTTGATATATGCAGAAATATTAAAGATAATATCATAGCTTTCTACCCATTAGAGAATTTTCATGGTTTAATGCTCAAACATTTTCATTAGGAAAAGGCCAAACATTGTATATTCACTATTCTTCAGAACCTCATGAATTGCATTTTGAATATACAACTTTAATTTGAATCATTGTCTTATGTGATGAATATATCACTTCCTCCACCACTACCAGCGACTGAAGTTGGCAGCTAAATTCTGATTAATATTTAGTTACAGGAAACAAAGAAAGACACAGCCCATCTAGTTTGCATCCAGATCTCCTATCTTCGTACCTCGTTTGCATAAATTCTCTAACTTCCAATAGTTTCTACCACACCCACTTTGCTGGAATTAAAGACGAGCCACAGCTATCGAACTGATACTATACCATTACCTTGAATCAACAGTTTGAAACGGGTATTAACATGCAAGAGAACTTGACCTGCTTGGGGAAAGACTCCAAGTCTTTGGGGATCTTTTCATAGAATCTAATATCATATAAACATAACATTTGCTATATATACATATATATATAACGTATATATATATATATATATATATATATATATATATATATATATTTATATATATGTATGTATATACAAATGTATATTATTTCTATATACAAACACAAACACATACACATGCACATATACTGTATATATATATATATATATATATATATATATATATATATATATATATATATATATATATATATATATATATATATATATATATATATATATATATATATATATATATATATACAACAAATGCACCCGTTCCTACTCTTCTGCAGAAAAAAGGTCTCAGACACGTTAATTCATTATTTAGGGTTTGACCAGCTTTCATCACCACGCTGACCAGTGCGGATTGGTGATGGTGAAAGGTTTTTGTTTGATCGCTCACGACAAACCAGCCAAGTATGAGTAGCCATGAAGCCTAAATTCTCTGGTATTCCAGTAACGTTTTCACTTTGATTGTCGGTTTTATTATCAAATCATAAAATGGTCTGTAGAATTATTTGCAGAGATAATAATCATTATCATTTCTAATAACTTTGTTATTATCATTTTACTTTCATCATTTTTGGTGTCATAATTAATTCATAGGGAACAATGGGCAACCGTATAAAAGAGCGTCTTAGGTTGAACGCAAGGACGTTTTTACATAATTGTATACATATTTTGCAGGTTAATGTAGCGTATGATAATCATCATAAGCAATCATTATAATAGAGGGGTCCAGAAACGTCATGTTCCTGAAATATCTAATAAACAATACGTAAGCATTTAAACATAAAGCATTATCAATTAACATATTGTTTACATACTGTTCACTCACCATTATTAATTTTGTTTTCTTCTTAACTAAGCACAAAACCTTCTCGATTTTCTTCTTCTTTAGCATGATAATCTCTAGAGTATTTCTTCCTCTTTTAAAGCAATTTGATCTTCAATAGAAAAATCATATCCCCGAAATAGGCCTATAGGTGAAAATTTTGGGTGTTGTTGACTTTCAATTAGCGTCTTGGTAGAGCCGCCAATGTTGACAGTCTGCTGGGATAGTATCTGAAACGGGTTATGTTGGGCTGCTACTAATACGGGTGAACTATTTCAATTGGGTCAGTTCTGCAGAAACCAAGACAGGGAGAACACTACATCAAATTGCTTATATCTGGAATGTGGACCGGAATCATTAACTGGAAAAGGGTTTTCTCATCCGAGACTGACGAAAAGAGAGACCCTTAAGATAATAAAATAAAGACATAAATAGTGGTGTCTCTTGACAACTAAAAGACGGAAAGACCGAATGGTAACGTACATTAAAAACCAGTGTTATTATTGTTTACTTTTAGATATCATTATTCATTTCCCTTTGGTTCTGTCCAGCCATGATGACTCATAGTAACAAGAGGTTGTTTTTTCTTTGACTAAATGAACAACTCGTATTCTCAAATTACTCGACCACTAAATCTGTATTTTTCATTATATACCTCAAGTCTTATACAAGAAATGAGATTTACATGTTATATCAATCACTAGAAAATATTTGTATTACTAAAACATTCCTGCTTGATCAATTACAATTCCATCCTTTGATGTCTTACGAGACTTTTTTTCTGCCTACAAAACTCATGACCTCTTATTCTTATCTGTATTCTTCATAATCAGACACATCTATGTGCGACCAATACAAATGAATGCTAAATCTGTTTAATCTCTATCTATTAATTTAGCCATCAACGGCTTCGCTGGCTATTCCTGATAATGATCTCAGAAAGAGAGGGTCAAAGCGAAACCAATTTCCGTGTGAGCACTCAATGGGTTCACACTGAAACGGTTCCATCACCAGCTAAAGCAAACGGCAGTTGATTGTTGCAGGTCAAAGGCCAATTTGTGGCTCCACGCCGACTGTTAATGGGCTATTAACTCTCCAAATAGCGTCGTCAGTTCCCTGAGACACCTCTTGACACTGGTGTCTCTGAGGATAATACACTTCGACAACTTCTAAATTCCCATCATTTCCCTGTAGCATTATCACACAATTACTCTCTCTCTCTCTCTCTCTCTCTCTCTCTCTCTCTCTCTCTCTCTCCCTCTCTCTCTCTCTCTCTCTCTCTCTCTCTCTCTCTCTCTCTCTATATATATATATATATGTATTTATAAAAGTATGAGTGTTATTTTTATTGCACTCAATTTAATCAGTGCTGTAATTGTGAAGCAAGAAATCGTTGCTGAGAATTGAATTAAACAGTAGAGACACTCTAATTTCCCAAGTCGATAAATTATACATAAAGGCATAACTGCAAATTGGAAACAGTCGCAATACCTGGCTGCGGTCATTAATATAAAAGCCTAATTATTAAAACGCGTATTACCGTGACCATACTGATATTATACAATTTGCTGCAGGAATATCCTCTGTAAAACTCCACTTTAATTTAGGGAGAAAACAATTGAATGATTGACTTCATTCCATCCAGGACACTTTTTCAAATCATTTTTTATCAATATATTGGGTAAAAATGATTTATTGTTTTTTTGAGATGAATCTTCAAATTCAATTAATCGATTATTTTAATTTCATTTGTTATTTAGATGTTGTGAGATCAATTTGAGATTGGACCTAATTTTCCGCTGAGAACTCAATAGAATTCATTCCTTGAAATAGTCATAATTCACTGTTAGTTATCATTTACTCAAATTATTATATTCTGTAATCATAAATATAACCGGATAAATTCACAGTAAATGCTAGCAAGAGAGGAATATTTTCTTATTGAAAATAATATCAGTTGAGGACTTTACGCAGAGCTTTTGAATTTATATCTTAATAAATTCTTTTTATATGTAAAAATTGAAGGAAAGATTCCCTCAGTTCTATTTACTATTTCTGAAGATTTTTAATTCCCTGTTAAGCATATTGCAAATAATAAAAAGATTCCTTACTTGTTTTTAATCGTGGATTTATTCATTTGTTTCATCATACAAAATCTTAACATATTAGATGAAAAGAAATACTCTCAGAATTAAATAAAAAGAAGAAGAAAAAAAAAACTTGACTGATATTTGGATTAAATTATTGTTCAGTATTAGGAGAAATTTACTTTCAGGAAAACATTTTCTCCTTAGGCTGACATTGATATGTACTAAACATATCCTTTTACCACCAACAACTTATATCAAGTCAAAATGGGTACCATAAGCAACCTTAGACCGAGAACCGTTACTAAGAACAACGCTTTCAGGCTCTACAGGCATAGGCTTATTATGGGGCCATCTGTCACCGTAATTGTTATGAGTCTGTCGGTACTTCATCTCATCGGTGGCCTTTTCCTGACATCAATAGAAAGTGACATCTATGAAGCGGAAGCTATTATAAACACCCTCTCTCTCTCTCTCTCTCTCTCTCTCTCTCTCTCTCTCTCTCTCTCTCTCTCTCTCTCTCTCTCTCTCTTTCTCAAAATCGGAAAGGTAGAACATTCTATAGGCAATTCCTTCTAACTCTGTCTCTATTTCTCTCAAATCTGCTGAAAATAAAAGTAAGTAATAAAGGTGTCTTTAAGATTTCAGTCAGAGAATGGCCTTCATTCATTCATGATGTAACTTTCATACTTTTACCATTTCCATAGAGAATTGTTCATTGTACCTTAGTGATTATTATTCATCCATTACGCTTCTTTACTTGCATGATTTTTTTACTTAAAAGCATCCTGAAGGGGAGATCACACCTAGCCCCGGTGCCCTACTCTGACAACGCTCTTGAAAAATCAATATTTTTCTTCTGACCAGAAGACTATTTTCGCAATCCTTTGATTTCTGCTTTGCTTTGAGATGATTCAAAGTGCCTTAAGGTTTACCTAATGCGTTATGGCTAACTTTCCTTTGGAGTTTTAAGCAGTATTTGTATTTAGGATTTAAAAGGAATCTTCTAGGACTATATTGCTGCTGCTGCTGCAAAAAAAAAAAAAAAAAAAAAGTATTAATGCCCACATAAAGCGCTTCTGTAGTTTATTTAGACATTTTGTGCCTCTACTTCATAAAGTGGCCAAAGCGTCTGATTATGGTTAATTACTCACCTGCGTACCTATAATAAATTAAAATTCCAATTGAAAAAAATATATTACCTACTTCAAAATCAAAGCAGTCTTATTTTCCATAGGAATTATCTACTTAACGAAAGGCTTATAAAAACGTCCTAACGAAAAAACGACAGATAAAGACTACTAGAAAATGGCCTAATCTTCAAAGGAAATTGGTTTTGAAGATAATTCATCAAGTATTTTCATCTGTTTTCCCACCAGAATTCTACTTTATTTGCTCAAAATGAGATCGAAGTAATGAATCACAAGTTCCCTTCCATATCCCACCAGCATCAATACATTGCCACAAAACTCTGTCACTTTGGACGAATGCCCAAATGAGTTTTACAATAATGAATTTCTGTCCTTTCTTCGTTGATCGATTGTTAGATTCTCATCTTCAGTTGGTGAAATTAATTATTGTCTCTAAATACATTTCAGTTTTAGAGTATGACCTTTTTTAAAAGTATATTACGATATTTGTTTTTATTCTTTGAGGTACACAATTTCTACAAAACTTCATGAAAAACAGACTTAAACTTTATATAAAATAGATTAATTATGTGATATTTATAATCCTACATTATGTACATCACGGAAACTTTTCAAAAGACATATTTGATCAAAAAGTAGCTGGAGATAAGTTTATTTTAGTTATAAGATTAAAACCCGAACTTAACAGAAATATTCAAAATAGGGTCAGAATCAATTGTTATGTCTTCTGATATTTGAGTGGCTTAGGTAAATGTCAGTGTGGTTTCGACTGTGAGGCACAGGTTCGAATCTTTACCCGGGTAGAAGCACTTAACATATAATACAAATCTTTAAATAGTTATGCTATAATAAATACGTACGTACATATGTATGTATGTATGTATGTATGTATATATACACACACACACATATATATATATATATATATATATATATATATATATATATGTGTGTATGTGTATGTGGTTATATATATCTGTATATATATGTATGTGTATGTGGTTATATATATCTGTATATATATGTATGTATGTATGTAAATATACATATACATATATGTATCTATACAGTATACATGCATTATATATATATATATAGATATATATATATATATACACATATATATAGATATATATATATATATATGTATATATACATACATACATACATTATATATATATATATATATATATATATATATATATATATATATATATATATATATATATAGTTATGTGTGTACTTCGTAATATCGATATAAACAAGATAAACAAATATGTAGACCGACAGAGAAAAGATAAGCAAGCTACCTTAAATACATTACATCCAAGGCTTTGTTATCTACAATTAATTTATATCTCCCCTTTAAAATTCCATCTTATTGCACAATAGCGAAGAGTATCAATCGTTATCCTTCTTTTGTCTCTCGCCAACGTCATCATCGCTTGAGCCTGTGACGGCCGAGAGAAATGTTATGACTCAAAGGCAGGATGCAATCAACTGAGTAACTTTATTAAGGAACACTCTCCTTTATATACAAAACCTCAAGGCAACAAGAATTTTCATGTTCGAGAAACAGACAATGTTAGAGAGGAAACACGCAGACATGTTTATTCTGGTTCTTTTTAGTGCGAGGGAAGAGCGCAGATACAAGCATAATACATACAAAATAATTTATGTACGATCGTGTGACACACGGTTGGTACACGGCTCCCCCCCTAAAAATGACATACTGTACATGTTAAATAGGGCACCCTGATCTAGAGAGGCGAACTGTAGGCGGGTCATCTGGCAGGAGATAAGCAGGTTTTAGACGATCAATGGAGACCCAGTCTTCTTTGCCACGAATGTTTAGTAGGAATGCTTTCGGACTGCGTCAGATCACAAGGAAAGGGCCCGTGTAAGGGGGCGTTAGCGGTGGCTTGGTAGTGTCGTTGCGCAGGAAGACGTGCGTTGCAGAGTGCAAGTCTGTTGGTATGTGATGCTTCGCTGGGGGCTTGTAAGTCTGGCGGCATGGAGTAAATTTTCCCATGACGTGACGTAAGCGCTGGAGATCATCGGAGGAGGTTGTAGAAGGAAAAAATGTGGCAGGGACGACCAACGGGTCACCATACACCATTTCAGCTGCCGAGACGTTGAGGGCGTCTTTAGGAGTGGTCCTTAGTCCCAGGAGGACCCAGGGAAGCTGAGTAAACCAATTAGAATCCTTGCAGCGGGACATCAAAGCTGCTTTGAGGGTGCGATGAAAACGTTCAACCATTCCATTGGCAGCGGGGTTGTAGGCCGTTGTCTGATGTAGGGTGATGCCCAGGAGATTCGCTAATGACGTCCACAATTGAGAGGTGAAAGTGGTTCCCCTGTCAGAAGTAATATGCTCAGGGATACCAAATCTTGCAATCCATCCAGAGAGTAAGGCAGATGTACATGAGGCGGACGTTGCAGTTTCCATGGGAATGGCTTCAGACCAACGGGTGGAGCGGTCGATGACGGTAAACAGGTAACTATGTCCTTGTGATGTGGGTAGGGGGCCTACAACGTCGACGTGAATGTGTGCAAAACGACGCTGAGGTTGAGGAAAGGTGCCCACTCCTGAATCAGTGTGTTGATGTACTTTGGAAGTTTGGCAAGAAGTACAGGCGCGGACCCAATCCTTAGCATCCTTAGAAATGCCGTGCCAAATGAACTTTGCCTTCAGCAGCTGTGCAGTAGAACGGCACGAGGAATGTGAAAGGCCGTGAATGAAATCAAACACCTGTCGGCGCATGAGAGCAGGAATCCAAGGTCGTGGTCTGCCAGTACTGATGTCACAGAGGAGGGTGGTGTTGGAGTCTTCGAGGGGGAAGTCTTCCCAACGGAGGGACATGCAGGATGTCCTACATGCTTGATATTCTGGATCCTGTCGTTGGGCTTCAGCCAGGGCGTTGTAATCCAATCCCAGTTGAATGGCAGCCAACGTGTTTCTTGACAGGGTATCGGCAACGGGATTCATTTTCCCAGGGACGTATTGAAGGGTGCAATTGTATTCAGCCACGGTGGAGAGATGTCGGCGTTACCGGGCGGACCAGGCATCAGACTGTCGAGTAAAGGTGTACACCAGAGGCATGTGGTCTGTGCGAATGACGAAGGGCGTACCATCTAAGAAATGACGAAAGTGACGGACAGCCAAGTGCACCGCCAGCAATTCTCGATCGAAGGTAGAATAGCCCGATTCTGCCTTGGACAGTTTTCTGCTGAAGAAGGCCAATGGGCGGGGCGAGCCGTTGATCACCTGCTCAAGTACTGCACCAATAGCGACATCGCTGGCATCGGTGGAGAGAAGGAGAGGGGCATGTGGGATAGGAAAAGTGAGAGCTGCAGCAGTTGATAGGGCCTTCTTTGCATTGCAGAAGGCTGCTTCTTGAAGGGGGGCGTAGAGGGGAGCAAGAGTGGCGGCAATGGCTGGCAAAAAACGGTGATAATAGTTGATCATGCCGAAGAATTCCTGCAGAGCTTTGATGGTCGAGGGCGCGGGGAAGTTCTGAACGGCTGCTACCTTCTCAAGGAGGGGATGGACTCCTTCAGGAGTGATGCGGTGCCCTAAGAACGACACTTCGTTGGCGCCAAAGGTATACTTGTCGTACCGGACTACAAGGCCGTTTTGTTGCAGGTGGTCGAGCACGATGCGCAGGTAACGGAGGTGTTCCTCTTTTGAGGAGGAGAACACAAGTATGTCGTCCACATAACATACACAGAAAGGGAGGTCCCCTAAGATGCCATCCATGAGACGTTGAAACGTGGCCCCAGCATTACGAAGGCCAAAACAGGAGTAATTGAAGGTGTATGTACCAAACGGAGTGGTGATGGCGGTCTTGGGGATGTCTTCTGGGTTCATAGGCACCTGATAATACCCCTTCAGGAGGTCGAGCGTAGAGAAAACCTTCGCTTTGTGCAGGTAGGAGGTCACGTCGGCAATGTTTGGGAGGGGGTGGTGATCCGGTTCTGTTTGCATGTTCAGGCGCCTGTAATCCCCGCACGGACGGAGGGAGCCGTCTTTTTTCAGAACGATGTGTAAGGGTGACGACCATGGGCTGGAGGCCTTTTGGCAAAGGCCCATTTCCTCCATTTTGGCGAACGTCTGTTTGGCGGCTGTCTATTGTTCCGGTGCCAGACGTCTGAATTTTGCGAAGACTGGGGGTCCCGTCGTCTTGATATGGTGATAAATACCGTGCTTGGCAGGAACCGTGGGTGTTTGGGGAAGTTCTGGACGGAAAACTTCCGGGTACGACGTGTGGAGGTGGGCGTAGTCATCCGTGGGTGCGCTGATGTTGAGAGCGAGGTTAGAGGGGGCGGGTTGAAGAGGTGTCGACAAGTACGAGTCTGCGTTGACCAATCGTCGGTGGGCGACATCGACCAGAAGGTGGAAATGAGAGAGGAAATCCGCACCGAGGATTGGCATTGCGACATCAGCAACGAGAAATTTCCAATTGAATTTACCGTTTCCGAACGATAATGTGAGGTTCTCGTAACCGTAGGTGGGTATCGCAGATCCGTTGGCAGCTACCAAGCGGACGTCGGCAGATGTAGACAGACTACGTCGTGTCTTGAAGAGTTTCCTTGGCAAAAGAGAACGACAAGCACCCGTGTCTACCAAAAATCGCACGCCCGTTCCTGCATCCTGTACAAAGAAAAGATTAGAAACACGGGAGGCCACCGCCACGAGCGATGTTTATATATATATATATATATATATATATATATATATATATATATATATATATATATAGTTATGTGTGTACTTCGTAATATCGATATAAACAAGATAAACAAATATGTAGACCGACAGAGAAAAGATAAGCAAGCTACCTTAAATACATTACATCCAAGGCTTTGTTATCTACAATTAATTTATATCTCCCCTTTAAAATTCCATCTTATTGCACAATAGCGAAGAGTATCAATCGTTATCCTTCTTCTGTCTCTCGCCAACGTCATCATCGCTTGAGCCTGTGACGGCCGAGAGAAATGTTATGACTCAAAGGCAGGATGCAATCAACTGAGTAACTTTATTAAGGAACACTCTCCTTTATATACAAAACCTCAAGGCAACAAGAATTTTCATGTTCGAGAAACAGACAATGTTAGAGAGGAAACACGCAGACATGTTTATTCTGGTTCTTTTTAGTGCGAGGGAAGAGCGCAGATACAAGCATAATACATACAAAATAATTTATGTACGATCGTGTGACACACGGTTGGTACACGGCTCCCCCCCTAAAAATGACATACTGTACATGTTAAATAGGGCACCCTGATCTAGAGAGGCGAACTGTAGGCGGGTCATCTGGCAGGAGATAAGCAGGTTTTAGACGATCAATGGAGACCCAGTCTTCTTTGCCACGAATGTTTAGTAGGAATGCTTTCGAACTGCGTCAGATCACAAGGAAAGGGCCCGTGTAAGGGGGCGTTAGCGGTGGCTTGGTAGTGTCGTTGCGCAGGAAGACGTGCGTTGCAGAGTGCAAGTCTGTTGGTATGTGATGCTTCGCTGGGGGCTTGTAAGTCTGGCGGCATGGAGTAAATTTTCCCACGACGTGACGTAAGCGCTGGAGATCATCGGAGGAGGTTGTAGAAGGAAAAAATGCGGCAGGGACGACCAACGGGTCACCATACACCATTTCAGCTGCCGAGACGTTGAGGGCGTCTTTAGGAGTGGTCCTTAGTCCCAGGAGGACCCAGGGAAGCTGAGTAAACCAATTAGAATCCTTGCAGCGGGACATCAAAGCTGCTTTGAGGGTGCGATGAAAACGTTCAACCATTCCATTGGCAGCGGGGTTGTAGGCCGTTGTCTGATGTAGGGTGATGCCCAGGAGATTCGCTAATGACGTCCACAATTGAGAGGTGAAAGTGGTTCCCCTGTCAGAAGTAATATGCTCAGGGATACCAAATCTTGCAATCCATCCAGAGAGTAAGGAAGATGTACATGAGGCGGACGTTGCAGTTTCCATGGGAATGGCTTCAGACCAACGGGTGGAGCGGTCGATGACGGTAAACAGGTAACTATGTCCTTGTGATGTGGGTAGGGGGCCTACAACGTCGACGTGAATGTGTGCAAAACGACGCTGAGGTTGAGGAAAGGTGCCCACTCCTGAATCAGTGTGTTGATGTACTTTGGAAGTTTGGCAAGAAGTACAGGCGCGGACCCAATCCTTAGCATCCTTAGAAATGCCGTGCCAAATGAACTTTGCCTTCAGCAGCTGTGCAGTAGAACGGCACGAGGAATGTAAAAGGCCGTGAATGAAATCAAACACCTGTCGGCGCATGAGAGCAGGAATCCAAGGTCGTGGTCTGCCAGTACTGATGTCACAGAGGAGGGTGGTGTTGGAGTCTTCGAGGGGGAAGTCTTCCCAACGGAGGGACATGCAGGATGTCCTACATGCTTGATATTCTGGATCCTGTCGTTGGGCTTCAGCCAGGGCGTTGTAATCCAATCCCAGTTGAATGGCAGCCAACGTGTTTCTTGACAGGGCATCGGCAACGGGATTCATTTTCCCAGGGACGTATTGAAGGGTGCAATTGTATTCAGCCACGGCGGAGAGATGTCGGCGTTGCCGGGCGGACCAGGCATCAGACTGTCGAGTAAAGGTGTACACCAGAGGCATGTGGTCTGTGCGAATGACGAAGGGCGTACCATCTAAGAAATGACGAAAGTGACGGACAGCCAAGTGCACCGCCAGCAATTCTCGATCGAAGGTAGAATAGCCCGATTCTGCCTTGGACAGTTTTCTGCTGAAGAAGGCCAATGGGCGGGGCGAGCCGTTGATCACCTGCTCAAGTACTGCACCAATAGCGACATCGCTGGCATCGGTGGAGAGAAGGAGAGGGGCATGTGGGATAGGAAAAGTGAGAGCTGCAGCAGTTGATAGGGCCTTCTTTGCATTGCAGAAGGCTGCTTCTTGAAGGGGGGCGTAGAGGGGAGCAAGAGTGGCGGCAATGGCTGGCAAAAAACGGTGATAATAGTTGATCATGCCGAAGAACTCCTGCAGAGCTTTGATGGTCGAGGGGGCGGGGAAGTTCTGAACGGCTGCTACCTTCTCAAGGAGGGGATGGACTCCTTCAGGAGTGATGCGGTGCCCTAAGAACGACACTTCGTTGGCGCCAAAGGTATACTTGTAGTACCGGACTACAAGGCCGTTTTGTTGCAGGTGGTCGAGCACGATGCGCAGGTAACGGAGGTGTTCCTCTTTTGAGGAGGAGAACACAAGTATGTCGTCCACATAACATACACAGAAAGGGAGGTCCCCTAAGATGCCATCCATGAGACGTTGAAACGTGGCCCCAGCATTACGAAGGCCAAAACAGGAGTAATTGAAGGTGTATGTACCAAACGGAGTGGTGATGGCGGTCTTGGGGATGTCTTCTGGGTTCATAGGCACCTGATAATACCCCTTCAGGAGGTCGAGCGTAGAGAAAACCTTCGCTTTGTGCAGGTAGGAGGTCACGTCGGCAATGTTTGGGAGGGGGTGGTGATCCGGTTCTGTTTGCATGTTCAGGCGCCTGTAATCCCCGCACGGACGGAGGGAGCCGTCTTTTTTCAGAACGATGTGTAAGGGTGACGACCATGGGCTGGAGGCCTTTTGGCAAAGGCCCATTTCCTCCATTTTGGCGAACGTCTGTTTGGCGGCTGTCTATTGTTCCGGTGCCAGACGTCTGAATTTTGCGAAGACTGGGGGTCCCGTCGTCTTGATATGGTGATAAATACCGTGCTTGGCAGGAACCGTGGGTGTTTGGGGAAGTTCTGGACGGAAAACTTCCGGGTACGACGTGTGGAGGTGGGCGTAGTCATCCGTGGGTGCGCTGATGTTGAGAGCGAGGTTAGAGGGGGCGGGTTGAAGAGGTGTCGACAAGTACGAGTCTGCGTTGACCAATCGTCGGTGGGCGACATCGACCAGAAGGTGGAAATGAGAGAGGAAATCCGCACCGAGGATTGGCATTGCGACATCAGCAACGAGAAATTTCCAATTGAATTTACCGTTTCCGAACGATAATGTGAGGTTCTCGTAACCGTAGGTGGGTATCGCAGATCCGTTGGCAGCTACCAAGCGGACGTCGGCAGATGTAGACAGACTACGTCGTGTCTTGAAGAGTTTCCTTGGCAAAAGAGAACGACAAGCACCCGTGTCTACCAAAAATCGCACGCCCGTTCCTGCATCCTGTACAAAGAAAAGATTAGAAACACGGGAGGCCACCGCCACGAGCGATGTTTATATATATATATATATATATATATATATATATATATATATATATATATATATATATATATATATATATATATATAGTTATGTGTGTACTTCGTAATATCGATATAAACAAGATAAACAAATATGTAGACCGACAGAGAAAAGATAAGCAAGCTACCTTAAATACATTACATCCAAGGCTTTGTTATCTACAATTAATTTATATCTCCCCTTTAAAATTCCATCTTATTGCACAATAGCGAAGAGTATCAATCGTTATCCTTCTTCTGTCTCTCTCCAACGTCATCATCGCTTGAGCCTGTGACGGCCGAGAGAAATGTTATGACTCAAAGGCAGGATGCAATCAACTGAGTAACTTTATTAAGGAACACTCTCCTTTATATACAAAACCTCAAGGCAACAAGAATTTTCATGTTCGAGAAACAGACAATGTTAGAGAGGAAACACGCAGACATGTTTATTCTGGTTCTTTTTAGTGCGAGGGAAGAGCGCAGATACAAGCATAATACATACAAAATAATTTATGTACGATCGTGTGACACACGGTTGGTACACGGCTCCCCCCCTAAAAATGACATACTGTACATGTTAAATAGGGCACCCTGATCTAGAGAGGCGAACTGTAGGCGGGTCATCTGGCAGGAGATAAGCAGGTTTTAGACGATCAATGGAGACCCAGTCTTCTTTGCCACGAATGTTTAGTAGGAATGCTTTCGAACTGCGTCAGATCACAAGGAAAGGGCCCGTGTAAGGGGGCGTTAGCGGTGGCTTGGTAGTGTCGTTGCGCAGGAAGACGTGCGTTGCAGAGTGCAAGTCTGTTGGTATGTGATGCTTCGCTGGGGGCTTGTAAGTCTGGCGGCATGGAGTAAATTTTCCCACGACGTGACGTAAGCGCTGGAGATCATCGGAGGAGGTTGTAGAAGGAAAAAATGCGGCAGGGACGACCAACGGGTCACCATACACCATTTCAGCTGCCGAGACGTTGAGGGCGTCTTTAGGAGTGGTCCTTAGTCCCAGGAGGACCCAGGGAAGCTGAGTAAACCAGTTAGAATCCTTGCAGCGGGACATCAAAGCTGCTTTGAGGGTGCGATGAAAACGTTCAACCATTCCATTGGCAGCGGGGTTGTAGGCCGTTGTCTGATGTAGGGTGATGCCCAGGAGATTCGCTAATGACGTCCACAATTGAGAGGTGAAAGTGGTTCCCCTGTCAGAAGTAATATGCTCAGGGATACCAAATCTTGCAATCCATCCAGAGAGTAAGGAAGATGTACATGAGGCGGACGTTGCAGTTTCCATGGGAATGGCTTCAGACCAACGGGTGGAGCGGTCGATGACGGTAAACAGGTAACTATGTCCTTGTGATGTGGGTAGGGGGCCTACAACGTCGACGTGAATGTGTGCAAAACGACGCTGAGGTTGAGGAAAGGTGCCCACTCCTGAATCAGTGTGTTGATGTACTTTGGAAGTTTGGCAAGAAGTACAGGCGCGGACCCAATCCTTAGCATCCTTAGAAATGCCGTGCCAAATGAACTTTGCCTTCAGCAGCTGTGCAGTAGAACGGCACGAGGAATGTGAAAGGCCGTGAATGAAATCAAACACCTGTCGGCGCATGAGAGCAGGAATCCAAGGTCGTGGTCTGCCAGTACTGATGTCACAGAGGAGGGTGGTGTTGGAGTCTTCGAGGGGGAAGTCTTCCCAACGGAGGGACATGCAGGATGTCCTACATGCTTGATATTCTGGATCCTGTCGTTGGGCTTCAGCCAGGGCGTTGTAATCCAATCCCAGTTGAATGGCAGCCAACGTGTTTCTTGACAGGGCATCGGCAACGGGATTCATTTTCCCAGGGACGTATTGAAGGGTGCAATTGTATTCAGCCACGGCGGAGAGATGTCGGCGTTGCCGGGCGGACCAGGCATCAGACTGTCGAGTAAAGGTGTACACCAGAGGCATGTGGTCTGTGCGAATGACGAAGGGCGTACCATCTAAGAAATGACGAAAGTGACGGACAGCCAAGTGCACCGCCAGCAATTCTCGATCGAAGGTAGAATAGCCCGATTCTGCCTTGGACAGTTTTCTGCTGAAGAAGGCCAATGGGCGGGGCGAGCCGTTGATCACCTGCTCAAGTACTGCACCAATAGCGACATCGCTGGCATCGGTGGAGAGAAGGAGAGGGGCATGTGGGATAGGAAAAGTGAGAGCTGCAGCAGTTGATAGGGCCTTCTTTGCATTGCAGAAGGCTGCTTCTTGAAGGGGGGCGTAGAGGGGAGCAAGAGTGGCGGCAATGGCTGGCAAAAAACGGTGATAATAGTTGATCATGCCGAAGAACTCCTGCAGAGCTTTGATGGTCGAGGGGGCGGGGAAGTTCTGAACGGCTGCTACCTTCTCAAGGAGGGGATGGACTCCTTCAGGAGTGATGCGGTGCCCTAAGAACGACACTTCGTTGGCGCCAAAGGTATACTTGTAGTACCGGACTACAAGGCCGTTTTGTTGCAGGTGGTCGAGCACGATGCGCAGGTAACGGAGGTGTTCCTCTTTTGAGGAGGAGAACACAAGTATGTCGTCCACATAACATACACAGAAAGGGAGGTCCCCTAAGATGCCATCCATGAGACGTTGAAACGTGGCCCCAGCATTACGAAGGCCAAAACAGGAGTAATTGAAGGTGTATGTACCAAACGGAGTGGTGATGGCGGTCTTGGGGATGTCTTCTGGGTTCATAGGCACCTGATAATACCCCTTCAGGAGGTCGAGCGTAGAGAAAACCTTCGCTTTGTGCAGGTAGGAGGTCACGTCGGCAATGTTTGGGAGGGGGTGGTGATCCGGTTCTGTTTGCATGTTCAGGCGCCTGTAATCCCCGCACGGACGGAGGGAGCCGTCTTTTTTCAGAACGATGTGTAAGGGTGACGACCATGGGCTGGAGGCCTTTTGGCAAAGGCCCATTTCCTCCATTTTGGCGAACGTCTGTTTGGCGGCTGTCTATTGTTCCGGTGCCAGACGTCTGAATTTTGCGAAGACTGGGGGTCCCGTCGTCTTGATATGGTGATAAATACCGTGCTTGGCAGGAACCGTGGGTGTTTGGGGAAGTTCTGGACGGAAAACTTCCGGGTACGACGTGTGGAGGTGGGCGTAGTCATCCGTGGGTGCGCTGATGTTGAGAGCGAGGTTAGAGGGGGCGGGTTGAAGAGGTGTCGACAAGTACGAGTCTGCGTTGACCAATCGTCGGTGGGCGACATCGACCAGAAGGTGGAAATGAGAGAGGAAATCCGCACCGAGGATTGGCATTGCGACATCAGCAACGAGAAATTTCCAATTGAATTTACCGTTTCCGAACGATAATGTGAGGTTCTCGTAACCGTAGGTGGGTATCGCAGATCCGTTGGCAGCTACCAAGCGGACGTCGGCAGATGTAGACAGACTACGTCGTGTCTTGAAGAGTTTCCTTGGCAAAAGAGAACGACAAGCACCCGTGTCTACCAAAAATCGCACGCCCGTTCCTGCATCCTGTACAAAGAAAAGATTAGAAACACGGGAGGCCACCGCCACGAGCGATGTTTATATATATATATATATATATATATATATATATATATATATATATGTACTTCGTAATATCGATATAAACAAGATAAACAAATATGTAGACCGACAGAGAAAAGATAAGCAAGCTACCTTAAATACATTACATCCAAGGCTTTGTTATCTACAATTAATTTATATCTCCCCTTTAAAATTCCATCTTATTGCACAATAGCGAAGAGTATCAATCGTTATCCTTCTTCTGTCTCTCTCCAACGTCATCATCGCTTGAGCCTGTGACGGCCGAGAGAAATGTTATGACTCAAAGGCAGGATGCAATCAACTGAGTAACTTTATTAAGGAACACTCTCCTTTATATACAAAACCTCAAGGCAACAAGAATTTTCATGTTCGAGAAACAGACAATGTTAGAGAGGAAACACGCAGACATGTTTATTCTGGTTCTTTTTAGTGCGAGGGAAGAGCGCAGATACAAGCATAATACATACAAAATAATTTATGTACGATCGTGTGACACACGGTTGGTACACGGCTCCCCCCCTAAAAATGACATACTGTACATGTTAAATAGGGCACCCTGATCTAGAGAGGCGAACTGTAGGCGGGTCATCTGGCAGGAGATAAGCAGGTTTTAGACGATCAATGGAGACCCAGTCTTCTTTGCCACGAATGTTTAGTAGGAATGCTTTCGAACTGCGTCAGATCACAAGGAAAGGGCCCGTGTAAGGGGGCGTTAGCGGTGGCTTGGTAGTGTCGTTGCGCAGGAAGACGTGCGTTGCAGAGTGCAAGTCTGTTGGTATGTGATGCTTCGCTGGGGGCTTGTAAGTCTGGCGGCATGGAGTAAATTTTCCCACGACGTGACGTAAGCGCTGGAGATCATCGGAGGAGGTTGTAGAAGGAAAAAATGCGGCAGGGACGACCAACGGGTCACCATACACCATTTCAGCTGCCGAGACGTTGAGGGCGTCTTTAGGAGTGGTCCTTAGTCCCAGGAGGACCCAGGGAAGCTGAGTAAACCAGTTAGAATCCTTGCAGCGGGACATCAAAGCTGCTTTGAGGGTGCGATGAAAACGTTCAACCATTCCATTGGCAGCGGGGTTGTAGGCCGTTGTCTGATGTAGGGTGATGCCCAGGAGATTCGCTAATGACGTCCACAATTGAGAGGTGAAAGTGGTTCCCCTGTCAGAAGTAATATGCTCAGGGATACCAAATCTTGCAATCCATCCAGAGAGTAAGGAAGATGTACATGAGGCGGACGTTGCAGTTTCCATGGGAATGGCTTCAGACCAACGGGTGGAGCGGTCGATGACGGTAAACAGGTAACTATGTCCTTGTGATGTGGGTAGGGGGCCTACAACGTCGACGTGAATGTGTGCAAAACGACGCTGAGGTTGAGGAAAGGTGCCCACTCCTGAATCAGTGTGTTGATGTACTTTGGAAGTTTGGCAAGAAGTACAGGCGCGGACCCAATCCTTAGCATCCTTAGAAATGCCGTGCCAAATGAACTTTGCCTTCAGCAGCTGTGCAGTAGAACGGCACGAGGAATGTGAAAGGCCGTGAATGAAATCAAACACCTGTCGGCGCATGAGAGCAGGAATCCAAGGTCGTGGTCTGCCAGTACTGATGTCACAGAGGAGGGTGGTGTTGGAGTCTTCGAGGGGGAAGTCTTCCCAACGGAGGGACATGCAGGATGTCCTACATGCTTGATATTCTGGATCCTGTCGTTGGGCTTCAGCCAGGGCGTTGTAATCCAATCCCAGTTGAATGGCAGCCAACGTGTTTCTTGACAGGGCATCGGCAACGGGATTCATTTTCCCAGGGACGTATTGAAGGGTGCAATTGTATTCAGCCACGGCGGAGAGATGTCGGCGTTGCCGGGCGGACCAGGCATCAGACTGTCGAGTAAAGGTGTACACCAGAGGCATGTGGTCTGTGCGAATGACGAAGGGCGTACCATCTAAGAAATGACGAAAGTGACGGACAGCCAAGTGCACCGCCAGCAATTCTCGATCGAAGGTAGAATAGCCCGATTCTGCCTTGGACAGTTTTCTGCTGAAGAAGGCCAATGGGCGGGGCGAGCCGTTGATCACCTGCTCAAGTACTGCACCAATAGCGACATCGCTGGCATCGGTGGAGAGAAGGAGAGGGGCATGTGGGATAGGAAAAGTGAGAGCTGCAGCAGTTGATAGGGCCTTCTTTGCATTGCAGAAGGCTGCTTCTTGAAGGGGGGCGTAGAGGGGAGCAAGAGTGGCGGCAATGGCTGGCAAAAAACGGTGATAATAGTTGATCATGCCGAAGAACTCCTGCAGAGCTTTGATGGTCGAGGGCGCGGGGAAGTTCTGAACGGCTGCTACCTTCTCAAGGAGGGGATGGACTCCTTCAGGAGTGATGCGGTGCCCTAAGAACGACACTTCGTTGGCGCCAAAGGTATACTTGTCGTACCGGACTACAAGGCCGTTTTGTTGCAGGTGGTCGAGCACGATGCGCAGGTAACGGAGGTGTTCCTCTTTTGAGGAGGAGAACACAAGTATGTCGTCCACATAACATACACAGAAAGGGAGGTCCCCTAAGATGCCATCCATGAGACGTTGAAACGTGGCCCCAGCATTACGAAGGCCAAAACAGGAGTAATTGAAGGTGTATGTACCAAACGGAGTGGTGATGGCGGTCTTGGGGATGTCTTCTGGGTTCATAGGCACCTGATAATACCCCTTCAGGAGGTCGAGCGTAGAGAAAACCTTCGCTTTGTGCAGGTAGGAGGTCACGTCGGCAATGTTTGGGAGGGGGTGGTGATCCGGTTCTGTTTGCATGTTCAGGCGCCTGTAATCCCCGCACGGACGGAGGGAGCCGTCTTTTTTCAGAACGATGTGTAAGGGTGACGACCATGGGCTGGAGGCCTTTTGGCAAAGGCCCATTTCCTCCATTTTGGCGAACGTCTGTTTGGCGGCTGTCTATTGTTCCGGTGCCAGACGTCTGAATTATGCGAAGACTGGGGGTCCCGTCGTCTTGATATGGTGATAAATACCGTGCTTGGCAGGAACCGTGGGTGTTTGGGGAAGTTCTGGACGGAAAACTTCCGGGTACGACGTGTGGAGGTGGGCGTAGTCATCCGTGGGTGCGCTGATGTTGAGAGCGAGGTTAGAGGGGGCGGGTTGAAGAGGTGTCGACAAGTACGAGTCTGCGTTGACCAATCGTCGGTGGGCGACATCGACCAGAAGGTGGAAATGAGAGAGGAAATCCGCACCGAGGATTGGCATTGCGACATCAGCAACGAGAAATTTCCAATTGAATTTACCGTTTCCGAACGATAATGCGAGGTTCTCGTAACCGTAGGTGGGTATCGCAGATCCGTTGGCAGCTACCAAGCGGACGTCGGCAGATGTAGACAGACTACGTCGTGTCTTGAAGAGTTTCCTTGGCAAAAGAGAACGACAAGCACCCGTGTCTACCAAAAATCGCACGCCCGTTCCTGCATCCTGTAAAAAGAAAAGATTAGAAACACGGGAGGCCACCGCCACGAGCGATGTATATATATATATATATATATATATATATATATATATATATATATATATATTTACTTATGTATGTACTTCGTAATATCGATATAAACAAGATAAACAAATATGTAGACCGACAGAGAAAAGATAAGCAAGCTACCTTAAATACATTACATCCAAGGCTTTGTTATCTGCAATTAATTTATATCTCCCCTTTAAAATTCCATCTTATTGCACAATAGCGAAGAGTATCAATCGTTATCCTTCTTCTGTCTCTCGCCAACGTCATCATCGCTTGAGCCTGTGACGGCCGAGAGAAATGTTATGACTCAAAGGCAGGATGCAATCAACTGAGTAACTTTATTAAGGAACACTCTCCTTTATATACAAAACCTCAAGGCAACAAGAATTTTCATGTTCGAGAAACAGACAATGTTAGAGAGGAAACACGCAGACATGTTTATTCTGGTTCTTTTTAGTGCGAGGGAAGAGCGCAGATACAAGCATAATACATACAAAATAATTTATGTACGATCGTGTGACACACGGTTGGTACACGGCTCCCCCCCTAAAAATGACATACTGTACATGTTAAATAGGGCACCCTGATCTAGAGAGGCGAACTGTAGGCGGGTCATCTGGCAGGAGATAAGCAGGTTTTAGACGATCAATGGAGACCCAGTCTTCTTTGCCACGAATGTTTAGTAGGAATGCTTTCGGACTGCGTCAGATCACAAGGAAAGGGCCCGTGTAAGGGGGCATTAGCGGTGGCTTGGTGGTGTCGTTGCGCAGGAAGACGTGCGTTGCAGAGTGCAAGTCTGTTGGTATGTGATGCTTCGCTGGGGGCTTGTAAGTCTGGCGGCATGGAGTAAATTTTCCCACGACGTGACGTAAGCGCTGGAGATCATCGGAGGAGGTTGTAGAAGGAAAAAATGCGGCAGAGACGACCAACGGGTCACCATACACCATTTCAGCTGCCGAGACGTTGAGGGCGTCTTTAGGAGTGGTCCTTAGTCCCAGGAGGACCCAGGGAAGCTGAGTAAACCAGTTAGAATCCTTGCAGCGGGACATCAAAGCTGCTTTGAGGGTGCGATGAAAACGTTCAACCATTCCATTGGCAGCGGGGTTGTAGGCCGTTGTCTGATGTAGGGTGATGCCCAGGAGATTCGCTAATGACGTCCACAATTGAGAGGTGAAAGTGGTTCCCCTGTCAGAAGTAATATGCTCAGGGATACCAAATCTTGCAATCCATCCAGAGAGTAAGGAAGATGTACATGAGGCGGACGTTGCAGTTTCCATGGGAATGGCTTCAGGCCAACGGGTGGAGCGGTCGATGACGGTAAACAGGTAACTATGTCCTTGTGATGTGGGTAGGGGGCCTACAACGTCGACGTGAATGTGTGCAAAACGACGCTGAGGTTGAGGAAAGGTGCCCACTCCTGAATCAGTGTGTTGATGTACTTTGGAAGTTTGGCAAGAAGTACAGGCGCGGACCCAATCCTTAGCATCCTTAGAAATGCCGTGCCAAATGAACTTTGCCTTCAGCAGCTGTGCAGTAGAACGGCACGAGGAATGTGAAAGGCCGTGAATGAAATCAAACACCTGTCGGCGCATGAGAGCAGGAATCCAAGGTCGTGGTCTGCCAGTACTGATGTCACAGAGGAGGGTGGTGTTGGAGTCTTCGAGGGGGAAGTCTTCCCAACGGAGGGACATGCAGGATGTCCTACATGCTTGATATTCTGGATCCTGTCGTTGGGCTTCAGCCAGGGCGTTGTAATCCAATCCCAGTTGAATGGCAGCCAACGTGTTTCTTGACAGGGCATCGGCAACGGGATTCATTTTCCCAGGGACGTATTGAAGGGTGCAATTGTATTCAGCCACGGCGGAGAGATGTCGGCGTTGCCGGGCGGACCAGGCATCAGACTGTCGAGTAAAGGTGTACACCAGAGGCATGTGGTCTGTGCGAATGACGAAGGGCGTACCATCTAAGAAATGACGAAAGTGACGGACAGCCAAGTGCACCGCCAGCAATTCTCGATCGAAGGTAGAATAGCCCGATTCTGCCTTGGACAGTTTTCTGCTGAAGAAGGCCAATGGGCGGGGCGAGCCGTTGATCACCTGCTCAAGTACTGCACCAATAGCGACATCGCTGGCATCGGTGGAGAGAAGGAGAGGGGCATGTGGGATAGGAAAAGTGAGAGCTGCAGCAGTTGATAGGGCCTTCTTTGCATTGCAGAAGGCTGCTTCTTGAAGGGGGGCGTAGAGGGGAGCAAGAGTGGCGGCAATGGCTGGCAAAAAACGGTGATAATAGTTGATCATGCCGAAGAACTCCTGCAGAGCTTTGATGGTCGAGGGGGCGGGGAAGTTCTGAACGGCTGCTACCTTCTCAAGGAGGGGATGGACTCCTTCAGGAGTGATGCGGTGCCCTAAGAACGACACTTCGTTGGCGCCAAAGGTATACTTGTAGTACCGGACTATAAGGCCGTTTTGTTGCAGGTGGTCGAGCACGATGCGCAGGTAACGGAGGTGTTCCTCTTTTGAGGAGGAGAACACAAGTATGTCGTCCACATAACATACACAGAAAGGGAGGTCCCCTAAGATGCCATCCATGAGACGTTGAAACGTGGCCCCAGCATTACGAAGGCCAAAACAGGAGTAATTGAAGGTGTATGTACCAAACGGAGTGGTGATGGCGGTCTTGGGGATGTCTTCTGGGTTCATAGGCACCTGATAATACCCCTTCAGGAGGTCGAGCGTAGAGAAAACCTTCGCTTTGTGCAGGTAGGAGGTCACGTCGGCAATGTTTGGGAGGGGGTGGTGATCCGGTTCTGTTTGCATGTTCAGGCGCCTGTAATCCCCGCACGGACGGAGGGAGCCGTCTTTTTTCAGAACGATGTGTAAGGGTGACGACCATGGGCTGGAGGCCTTTTGGCAAAGGCCCATTTCCTCCATTTTGGCGAACGTCTGTTTGGCGGCTGTCTATTGTTCCGGTGCCAGACGTCTGAATTTTGCGAAGACTGGGGGTCCCGTCGTCTTGATATGGTGATAAATACCGTGCTTGGCAGGAACCGTGGGTGTTTGGGGAAGTTCTGGACGGAAAACTTCCGGGTACGACGTGTGGAGGTGGGCGTAGTCATCCGTGGGTGCGCTGATGTTGAGAGCGAGGTTAGAGGGGGCGGGTTGAAGAGGTGTCGACAAGTACGAGTCTGCGTTGACCAATCGTCGGTGGGCGACATCGACCAGAAGGTGGAAATGAGAGAGGAAATCCGCACCGAGGATTGGCATTGCGACATCAGCAACGAGAAATTTCCAATTGAATTTACCGTTTCCGAACGATAATGTGAGGTTCTCGTAACCGTAGGTGGGTATCGCAGATCCGTTGGCAGCTACCAAGCGGACGTCGGCAGATGTAGACAGACTACGTCGTGTCTTGAAGAGTTTCCTTGGCAAAAGAGAACGACAAGCACCCGTGTCTACCAAAAATCGCACGCCCGTTCCTGCATCCTGTAAAAAGAAAAGATTAGAAACACGGGAGGCCACCGCCACGAGCGATGTATATATATATATATATATATATATATATATATATATATATATATATATATTTACTTATGTGTGTACTTCGTAATATCGATATAAACAAGATAAACAAATATGTAGACCGACAGAGAAAAGATAAGCAAGCTACCTTAAATACATTACATCCAAGGCTTTGTTATCTACAATTAATTTATATCTCCCCTTTAAAATGCCATCTTATTGCACAATAGCGAAGAGTATCAATCGTTATCCTTCTTCTGTCTCTCGCCAACGTCATCATCGCTTGAGCCTGTGACGGCCGAGAGAAATGTTATGACTCAAAGGCAGGATGCAATCAACTGAGTAACTTTATTAAGGAACACTCTCCTTTATATACAAAACCTCAAGGCAACAAGAATTTTCATGTTCGAGAAACAGACAATGTTAGAGAGGAAACACGCAGACATGTTTATTCTGGTTCTTTTTAGTGCGAGGGAAGAGCGCAGATACAAGCATAATACATACAAAATAATTTATGTACGATCGTGTGACACACGGTTGGTACACGGCTCCCCCCCTAAAAATGACATACTGTACATGTTAAATAGGGCACCCTGATCTAGAGAGGCGAACTGTAGGCGGGTCATCTGGCAGGAGATAAGCAGGTTTTAGACGATCAATGGAGACCCAGTCTTCTTTGCCACGAATGTTTAGTAGGAATGCTTTCGGACTGCGTCAGATCACAAGGAAAGGGCCCGTGTAAGGGGGCGTTAGCGGTGGCTTGGTAGTGTCGTTGCGCAGGAAGACGTGCGTTGCAGAGTGCAAGTCTGTTAGTATGTGATGCTTCGCTGGGGGCTTGTAAGTCTGGCGGCATGGAGTAAATTTTCCCACGACGTGACGTAAGCGCTGGAGATCATCGGAGGAGGTTGTAGAAGGAAAAAATGCGGCAGGGACGACCAACGGGTCACCATACACCATTTCAGCTGCCGAGACGTTGAGGGCGTCTTTAGGAGTGGTCCTTAGTCCCAGGAGGACCCAGGGAAGCTGAGTAAACCAGTTAGAATCCTTGCAGCGGGACATCAAAGCTGCTTTGAGGGTGCGATGAAAACGTTCAACCATTCCATTGGCAGCGGGGTTGTAGGCCGTTGTCTGATGTAGGGTGATGCCCAGGAGATTCGCTAATGACGTCCACAATTGAGAGGTGAAAGTGGTTCCCCTGTCAGAAGTAATATGCTCAGGGATACCAAATCTTGCAATCCATCCAGAGAGTAAGGAAGATGTACATGAGGCGGACGTTGCAGTTTCCATGGGAATGGCTTCAGGCCAACGGGTGGAGCGGTCGATGACGGTAAACAGGTAACTATGTCCTTGTGATGTGGGTAGGGGGCCTACAACGTCGACGTGAATGTGTGCAAAACGACGCTGAGGTTGAGGAAAGGTGCCCACTCCTGAATCAGTGTGTTGATGTACTTTGGAAGTTTGGCAAGAAGTACAGGCGCGGACCCAATCCTTAGCATCCTTAGAAATGCCGTGCCAAATGAACTTTGCCTTCAGCAGCTGTGCAGTAGAACGGCACGAGGAATGTGAAAGGCCGTGAATGAAATCAAACACCTGTCGGCGCATGAGAGCAGGAATCCAAGGTCGTGGTCTGCCAGTACTGATGTCACAGAGGAGGGTGGTGTTGGAGTCTTCGAGGGGGAAGTCTTCCCAACGGAGGGACATGCAGGATGTCCTACATGCTTGATATTCTGGATCCTGTCGTTGGGCTTCAGCCAGGGCGTTGTAATCCAATCCCAGTTGAATGGCAGCCAACGTGTTTCTTGACAGGGCATCGGCAACGGGATTCATTTTCCCAGGGACGTATTGAAGGGTGCAATTGTATTCAGCCACGGCGGAGAGATGTCGGCGTTGCCGGGCGGACCAGGCATCAGACTGTCGAGTAAAGGTGTACACCAGAGGCATGTGGTCTGTGCGAATGACGAAGGGCGTACCATCTAAGAAATGACGAAAGTGACGGACAGCCAAGTGCACCGCCAGCAATTCTCGATCGAAGGTAGAATAGCCCGATTCTGCCTTGGACAGTTTTCTGCTGAAGAAGGCCAATGGGCGGGGCGAGCCGTTGATCACCTGCTCAAGTACTGCACCAATAGCGACATCGCTGGCATCGGTGGAGAGAAGGAGAGGGGCATGTGGGATAGGAAAAGTGAGAGCTGCAGCAGTTGATAGGGCCTTCTTTGCATTGCAGAAGGCTGCTTCTTGAAGGGGGGCGTAGAGGGGAGCAAGAGTGGCGGCAATGGCTGGCAAAAAACGGTGATAATAGTTGATCATGCCGAAGAACTCCTGCAGAGCTTTGATGGTCGAGGGCGCGGGGAAGTTCTGAACGGCTGCTACCTTCTCAAGGAGGGGATGGACTCCTTCAGGAGTGATGCGGTGCCCTAAGAACGACACTTCGTTGGCGCCAAAGGTATACTTGTCGTACCGGACTACAAGGCCGTTTTGTTGCAGGTGGTCGAGCACGATGCGCAGGTAACGGAGGTGTTCCTCTTTTGAGGAGGAGAACACAAGTATGTCGTCCACATAACATACACAGAAAGGGAGGTCCCCTAAGATGCCATCCATGAGACGTTGAAACGTGGCCCCAGCATTACGAAGGCCAAAACAGGAGTAATTGAAGGTGTATGTACCAAACGGAGTGGTGATGGCGGTCTTGGGGATGTCTTCTGGGTTCATAGGCACCTGATAATACCCCTTCAGGAGGTCGAGCGTAGAGAAAACCTTCGCTTTGTGCAGGTAGGAGGTCACGTCGGCAATGTTTGGGAGGGGTTGGTGATCCGGTTCTGTTTGCATGTTCAGGCGCCTGTAATCCCCGCACGGACGGAGGGAGCTGTCTTTTTTCAGAACGATGTGTAAGGGTGACGACTATGGGCTGGAGGCCTTTTGGCAAAGGCCCATTTCCTCCATTTTGGCGAACGTCTGTTTGGCGGCTGTCTATTGTTCCGGTGCCAGACGTCTGAATTTTGCGAAGACTGGGGGTCCCGTCGTCTTGATATGGTAATAAATACCGTGCTTGGCAGGAACCGTGGGTGTTTGGGGAAGTTCTGGACGGAAAACTTCCGGGTACGACGTGTGGAGGTGGGCGTAGTCATCCGTGGGTGCGCTGATGTTGAGAGCGAGGTTAGAGGGGGCGGGTTGAAGAGGTGTCGACAAGTACGAGTCTGCGTTGACCAATCGTCGGTGGGCGACATCGACCAGAAGGTGGAAATGAGAGAGGAAATCCGCACCGAGGATTAGCATTGCGACATCAGCAACGAGAAATTTCTAATTGAATTTACCGTTTCCGAACGATAATGTGAGGTTCTCGTAACCGTAGGTGGGTATCGCAGATCCGTTGGCAGCTACCAAGCGGACGTCGGCAGATGTAGACAGACTACGTTGTGTCTTGAAAAGTTTCCTTGGCAAAAGAGAACGACAAGCACCCGTGTCTACCAAAAATCGCACGCCCGTTCCTGCATCCTGTAAAAAGAAAAGATTAGAAACACGGGAGGCCACCGCCACGAGCGATGGCCTACTTACACGTTTTTTGGCCACTGACAATCCGTGGCACATTTTTTCGCGGTTGCCCCGATTCTGAAGTGGTAGTAGCAAAACTGCGGCGGATGGGAGGTAGTAAGTGGCTGTAGAAGTCGTTCGTTGGGGCGCGAGTGATTGGTGGGTGGTGGGTGGCTTTGTCACCGCTTCGGTACGTCACGGGGTAGGCGTGTATGTCCTACGGCATTCATGTCAGCTTCGGTTGACGTTGAATAGGCATCCTCTTCGTCAGGGGTGGAGGCGTTGATGGAGGTCTTGAAGTGGCTGTCCATAAGGGCGTCGGCTTTGGTCATCAAGTCCTTTATGGGTAAACTATCGACATCGGGTATGGCAGCGCGTATAGGTCCGGGTAAACGGCGTATCCAAAGGGCACGAAATAGGTTCACCTCACGAGGAGAGCCGTCTGCGGCAGGTTGAAGGCGAGCGATACTGGTCATTTCCCTGAGGGCAAGCGAAGCCCTTTGGTCCCCCAACGGTTGTTGAGAGAGCTGAAAAAGCTTTGTTATATG